>NW_027287183.1:2142588-2586662 GCF_022747635.1 Hetaerina americana
CGTTCAACTATAATCATGAAATGTTTCGAGAAAATTAATACAGCAATTTAGTTTTGTGTTTAATATGATTTTTGGTGATTCAAAAATCAAAAATTGGTTCATAAATGAAATGATCTGTCGCGTCTACACGCGTCAGGGTGAGTTTGTTGGTATGGTGTCCCTGGAAGGGAGTATGTGTGGCATATAGGAGGGACACCCATCGCGGGGCGCTCCCGGGCATTCATGTATTCATGATGAAAACGTACGAATGCCTGGGGAGTGCCATGGTACACACCCACAATGATCTGCGTCAGGCATCGAACCAGATAATGCTACCAACTAATAACTACGCATATTTGATACGGAAGGAAGCATCGTTGCTTCACTTAAGTTACGCTCTAGCAGAACAACTTCGTACTACCTATTAAGAGAGCAAAAGCTGTTAACGTAAAGAGTAATTCAATTTCAACGGTGTGTTTGATCATTGGTTTTTATTATGCATCAGCAATAAACTCTCGTGAATAGTAAACTTGGAGACCATGCGAATGTTTTGGGAATAGAATTTCTCGCCATGTCTACGAATTCGCGTGTTCGTGAGTTCGCGTCGCCTGCTGTGGTCCGACTGGCTGTTAGCTGCTGCTCCCATGGCAACGGCGGTGGCAGATGGAGCGAGTGGCGTGATCAAAGCCTTTAGAGAAGTGGAGGACATGGAAGACAAGAGGTATGTGAGGAGAGGCATACTGCAAGTCATTGAAAACTGGGAAAATGGCGTGTGGGCCCTAGAAAAATTTGATAATAAAATGGAAATATTTAAAGGACGATATTATGAAAAGTAACGGAACCAGGAAAAAAATTGCTGATAGTTTTTGTAAACATAAATACGTGCTTAAGATAAAAAAATCATTTCTATATATACTTTAATAAATCCATAATAATTGTTACTCTTCGGTTTTCATTCAGATGTTTACTGTGCATTTGTGCACTGCAAAATACGCATAGGAAATGAATAATTTCCGAGGATTATTCATACATTGTGTATTTAATTATTTACTGATTAGTAAATTTTATTCCAATTTAATTATCTGATTTTTGTTTCACGCTTGGAATACATTTTGTCTTCTCGTATATGGAAGATATTTAGCCACAATGGTTATACGAGATTATATATTTGGTTATACGAATAAAGTATATAACCTCGTATGAAATAGTTTTGAACGTTGATCAACATTAAAAATAGAACCGTTTGCAAACCAATTTAAAATTAAATGTATTCTAAGTCATTTTACCACAATAGCATGACTTATTTCAATGCAATGCTATCACAACAATATTAACTGACGAGCTAGTTTTGGTGGGGGAGGCTCACCCCGATCTGATTTAAATTCCCTGTTCCTCAGGGCACGGGGGCCAGATACTCTCTCTATGACAACCACGAAATGCCGATTCCCCGAAAGCCGAAAATCTTGGATTATGGAACCAAGCCATTTAAGGTGGTGAGATCCTGATTTCAGATAATAGCCCGAAATATGCCGCTCGGTAGTCGCTCTTCCTATCAAATGAGGATAAATGAAGCTTTAATTAAAAAGGGAATAATTTCACAAATCGTATTCCTAATGCCTTAACTTACATATTTATAAATATTTTTTCAAAATTTCATATGCTCACTAAATTGATATTTGGAACGTCGATTGTACAGCAGTTACAGGAGCACAATAATTACTAGGGTAACTAGAAAATTTTCTACTTCCTCGCGAAATGTTAAAGTTCGACAAATCAAACCTAATTTTCCCAACCGCTGCTATTTTTACATGCATGAGTGTTACACGTTACCCAAATTTAGCAAAGAATTATTGGATAATGAACAGACATTGAAAAGTAATACACGAGCTCCTTAAATTCCGTTTGCTATAATTTTCTTATTTTTATCCCTGCCTAATGCTTGCTAATAATACTAAGGATTGGTTGTGGTGTGGCTATATTAAATATATATTATCGCCAAAAAACACGAACATGAATCTATGATAAGTAGAGAAAGCTTCAAAGCTCTCAATTTTAATGCAAAAAGAATTATGTGGAACCCCTTGGGATTTTATTGTACACTAAATGTGCATAAACTTGGAAAAATAATTCAGGTCGAAAAACTAATTATTTCGCCTTTGGTTTTTGATATTCCTCTTCTTCAATTTATTTCGCTGCCATAAAGGTTAGCTCACCGGTTTTTCACGCAGCTGATCGCTGATTGATTAGCCACCACGGGAATTCACGGGCGAAATAATTCCCTAAGAGAAAGAGAGAGGGAAAAAAATATGAAACCTTCGGTGCCACTCCATTTTGTCTCACAATCAGATCTAATCTTCATCCTTATTTTCCCTGCTCGCTCTGAAATCACCCGGAGATACTCTTTTAAACAATGGTCGGAACACCTTGAAGGTTTGCCCAAGGCGGTCTCCACCACACTTCCCCCCTCTCCCTCCCTCTCTTCCTTCCTCCCCCCCCTCCTGCCGCCCCCTCCCGAAGAAAGACTTGTGGCCATGCGTGAGCTCAGGCATTAAGAGTCGCCGCTAATGATTTCCAATGCCCCTTTGCAGGCGCACGGGACCCCGGCTGGAATCAACACGCCATCAAAACCTCCTGCCAAACCCTCATTGGCGCAAGGGTGAGGGGGGTGGTTGGAAGGGGGGGGGTTGGAAGGGGTTGGGCTCGGGGCGCAGGCAAATGGGAGACGGGACGTGGAATGAGGAGGGTGGCGAGAGGCGTGGTGGGGGGAGGAAAAAAAAAGGCCTTTAAAACACTGTTATAAACGCTGAAATTGTTTTGGACCTCACTTTATTGCTCATGCACCGGTTTTTCTTGGAAGCCGCGGCGACTTTTAGTTATTAAATTCCAATTTTGTGAACTCTTTGAAACTGGGGGATTATGTGAGCACAAATGGTAACAATTATATAAGTCCCCTGTACGTGGGTGTGTATATGTCGGGATAATGAGTGTGGGTCAATAAAACGCGACTCTCTCGCTTCGAGGTTTCCGAAACAAAAGATTGGGGCAGGGGGGAAGAAAAAGACCTTAGGATGTACCCGGGACACGGAGAGAGAGATCATGTTCTCTCCGTCGCTGCATTTGCCGAAACAAAACACGAGCACTTCCCGGCGAAGGGAGTGAACACAATTGATTATTCATTAGCGCGGGTGGGGGGATATGTATCACGTGCGCCACAGTCTTTCGCCTTGGAAACGGTCTTTATGATCTCCCGCTCTTCATTAATCCATTAGGCATTGTCTCTCTCCACCTGGCGTCGCTTAGTATTCACCGAAACTCTCGCTCGAAGTAGGGCCTCCTCTCTCGATGGTGGAATAATAAATTAGATTGTTGACTGATGCCGCTTATTTTGATGATCGATTCGAAAGGCAAAGCGTGAATCCAATTTTAATTTTATTATGGCCAAGCGAAAGATATAAAAAACGAAACGTAAGACTATTAAAAAAATAGGCTCATATTTATGCATGTTGAATGAATGCTTAAGAGTTTGTCCTAAGCGATTTAAAAAGAGTTCAATTTTTTTTTATCCAGCAGGATAAAATAAAAATAAAAAATGTATTTTATCCTAAATGTAACTTAAATGCTATTGCCTACATTTCTTCCACAAGATGGGGTGCTCTATCACCAAAAGATAAACACTTCAATTAAGTAATAAAGATAATTTCAGATAATTTATGCATTTCCAGTTCGATTTTCCATGATACTTATACGGTTTTATTGATACACATATGTCTTCGAAGTAGAACGCTCCAGTTCGATTTTCCATGATACTTATACGGTTTTATTGATACAGATATGTCTTCGAAGTAGAACGCTCTTCGGAGACGCACAAATATATAAGAACACAGATATAGATTTTTAAAACATAAAAACACAAAGAAAGGACACTCAAATATGAGGTTTTGACGTTGCGACCGTCATTTTTAAAATCAAATCAGTGTCAGGAAACTGCCAAGGGCTTCTCGACCACGTGAGTGAGGACCATAAAGTTTTAGAAAATGCCCCACCAAACGTTTTCCTCTTCCTCCGCCTCATATCCGTGCTGAAAGGACGTCACTACGGCTCGGTGGAAGCGTTACAACCGGCCGTTACGTGGGATCTTAGCAGGATTCTGAGCGCCGCCTTCCAGAAGGCGTCCGAGGCGTGGAACACCCGGCGTGAGCGATATGTGGACGCACAAGGTCGCGACTTCGAAGACCTTTTAGTGAATGTATAAAATCTGGCAATACATTTTTTTAATCCATTCAGTCCTACTACTTTTGGGAAGGAACTTGTATGCTTCACCAACCGTATATGATGAACATGATATTCTTGGCTTAATACTCTACAACTTGTCCGGTGCTCAAATTATCATGCGCACGGCTAACTGTATCCGGCCGATACGCATATATAGGCGGAAGTAACACGAGCAGTGAGAGAGTAGAATGGTCCAATGAAAATTGAAATCAAAGTAATCGGCTGTTGACGACGACTAACTCTTACCGTGGCGTGAGAGAATGGTTCATTAGAAATATGTGGTACTTTACACGGCTGTGGAGACTCGGGCAATAGAGAAGGGATCGAAAGTGATGAAAGTAAGAGTGAATCGTTGGACCGATGATTTTTTTCGCTCTTTGTGAGTTAAGATTTCATGGGGAGACACTTTCATTCAAACCAAAGACAGACCAATGGCAGCCCTTCTCAAGCACAACAATATAGCCACGATCCAAACGGAAGAAAAGAAGTACCATGGGGTGAACTATCAAAATAATTGACGAAGGCTCAAAAATGACGCTTAAAAACTGAAAAACTATTGGAAGTAAATGGAACAGATAACAAGGTGACAAAAATCCTCCTCGAAAATAAATTCTTATTTTTCATATCCAATATTTTTAAAAACTTATTTATATAAATGCCCTGCAAGCCATCGATAGGGTGTGTGGCAGGGGGTTAATAAAAACCGGGATTTTACCCGAACATAAATAGAGCAGTTTCTTGCAAGGGCTCTTGCGTAGCCCTTACACTGTGCCTTTCCAGCCTCCAAGTCTACTAAGGCGGGAAGAATTCTTCTGCGTTGTCAGTCGTTTGATTTATTCCCGCTCAGAGCAGCCTTGGCTTCTTCTTTGCCGGAAGGGTGTCCTGCTCGTCTTGGGATGCTATGGGGCGCTTGTAGCAGTCCCATGGCCAGACCCTTATGTCGCCAACGACCCTATCGCGGTCTATTATGATCCCCTGTCGTTCGTGGTAATAATGACTTACATCTGAATAAGCATACTTAACCAAAAGAAAATCTGGCGAACACAGGTCTTCTTTTTCTTATAAACTTCCTGGTCTACGGTCTGCGAATTGGGAAAATCGAATTTTGGGATTTATAAATTTCTGAATGTTGGTGCACATAAGCGGTTATGGGAAGAGCGTTTTAAAATATTTAAGCTATTTAAGCATCAGCCGTTTTAAAATATTACCTGCGGTGAAATACTGGGGAGTGCGTTAAGGCTCGGCATGTAAGACAACGAGGGGCCAAAGGTACCAAGAGAGAGTGCATTGTCGCTGTCGCCGCTCGTCTCTTGTCTAAATCCGCTGATTTTATCTCGTCAAGGATTTTCCGATTTGTAATCGATTCCCCAACGACGTATGGACAGTTTAATGCGTAGTTCCCTTGCCTACTTTCCCAGCAATGTCCCCTCCATTATTTAATTTAAGAAGTTATGACTTCGAATATACGATTGAATGTGAATGATCTAATGAAGAACCACAAGCTATTTTCTGCAAATAAACAGATACCTTTTGAACATACATGGGATATAGAACGGTAAGTATTCCAAAATTGAATAGTGCCATAATGAGTTCTTTATTGTTACTCTAGTATTTCTCGTGGGACATACCAGACTATTACAAATATCGTAATAACCAATTAGTACTTTAAATTTGAAAAAAACGTAGTCCTTTAAAGTTTTAATATTGCTCACGAGATATATTGAAGGAGCAAGGCTGGGAATCACTCGTGGAGCGAAGGTTAAATTACAGATTAAATCTTTTGCATAAATTGGAACGATATCAGCAATAGTGTTGCAAAAATGCATATTAATAGATTTAGCAAAGACACTGAACATGTACTCAGTGTCATTGCTAAAAGAATGTTCCCCATTGTACTACGATAGGAGAAATTATATCAATAAAATTAGAGAGATTAAGTGTAGAATAGATATATTTAAGATGCCATTTTTCAACGTATGATAAGGGATCAGAATAACATAGTCTGACTGCGATAGATATTAAGTTCATCAATCAATCTTCTATCTCTTCAGTTAATTTGTGTTTCTTTCAGAATTCTGAAAATAGTACCCAGGATAATCACTTAAACACTTTTCCTAAGTCTATAAACGAATCATATATCCTCTTTCCTTCATTCAAATGTCAATCAATACTAATGTAATATTCTCTTCTCCTCCTGAGACCAAACGTCTACCCTGAAGATTTTTTCTACTTTCGTTTAAATTACTGTAATACGGGACATTTATCAATCCTATTGACGCATGTGAAAGAAGGGAAGGGGGATGCATGGGAAAGAAGGAAACCACGGATTACGGACGAGATCATTAGAATGGTAGATGAAAGAAGGAAATGGAAGAATTTTAGTACAAATTTGGGTAAAAGGAAGGGCAAAAATATAAACATTAAACTAAAATAGAGCAAAAGAGGCGTGGTGGAAGACGCACCACAAGGCTATGGAAAGATTGCAAAGGATGGGTGAAATTGGTGGGCTTCACAGGAAAGTTGTCACCTTCCTGTAAACCTGAAGTAGGTTTTAAGAAGGGATCATCAGTTCAAACAATCAAAGATAAAAAAATAGGACAAATATTAGTTCAATCAGAAAGTTTCCAAAAGAGGTGGAAGGAATATTTAGAAGAAATATATGGTAAAGACATGAGGCGAGCAAGGTTAGATATAAGAAGAGAGTACGACGTAGGTGAGGATATTTTAGGCCCATGAAGACTTAGAAAGAGTATTAAGGGATTTGAAATCAAATAAGGTAGTGAGGTTAAGATAGGGGCGAAAGGGAGATTTTTACTAAATAGAATAATTCGTATTATTAATTAGAGAGGAATTAGAGGAGGAAGACTTCGTCAGATCAGTTTTAGATCCTAACCCAAAAAAGGCAAAGACATCTTTATGTGAGGGTTTTCAGAACAATAATTTTGGTTTATTCACGCAGGAGAAGCAATTCTCAAGATCACTAAAAAGAGGTTGGAGGGCAGGTTGAACGATTGCTTAGAATATGACCAAAGTGGGTTCAAGAAGGGGAGAGGCACGCGTGATGCCATAGCAGTAATGAGGTCACTAAGAGAAGGGAACATGGGATACAATGAGGTTGTGTTTGCTCGTAGATTTCAAAAAGGTGTTTGATAGAGTAACTAGGATAGAATCATTTAATGCTTTGCTGAAAATAGGAGTAGATTGGAGGATAGGAGACTCATCCGCCACCTGTATTTTTCATAGTGCTCACGTGCGAGTGGCTGATGGAGAGTCCAGATAGGCATTATTAGGAAGAGGAGCAGAGACAACAGTCAGACTAGGGTGCCCAGTATAACCTCTGCTGTTCAACTTATGTGTGGAGGAAATGATTAGGAAGGTATGGAAAGAACTATAGATAGGAAAGAAATTGGGCGGGGAATTCGTAAAATCATTCTTAAAATAGGAGGGCAATTAAACTAGAGCAGATAGAACAGTTTACGTATCTCGGAAGTGTTTTGGACCAACTCGGTCAAAGTAGTATGGACGTAAGGAGAAGAATTGCGCTAGGTAAAGAGGCTTTCACAAGGAGGAGGGAGTTGATGACGGGGACGTTGAGGAAGGATGTTAAGAAAAGACTCGTAAAAACCTTGATATGGAGCGTTGCTATGTACGGCGCGGAAACGTGGTCATTGAAGCAGGAGGATAGACGTAGATTGGAGGCTTTTGAAATGTGGGTGTGGAGAAGAATGGAGAAGGTGAAATGGACAGAGAAGAAAACAAACGAGGAAGTACTTGGTATGGTGGGCGTGGGGAGGGGATTGTTGGGAGAAATCCTAAGGAGACCGGAAAAATGGATGCGGAGCATTTTGATGGGCAATGGAATATTGAACACTGTGATAGAGGGGAGAATGTTAGGCAACGAGGTAGATGTAGAATTTGGGGCCGGCGGTAAGGGACTCCTGTAGTCCTTTAGCTCCATAACTAAGGTGCGTATGCCAAATTCATGTGATAAAAAAATCCTTAAAATCACCTGCCTTGCTGCACTATAATTTACGTACTAAATTTTTCAAACATATTTCAAATATATTATTTCGATGCAATAGACTGCGATAAAGAGGAGAATGTCAGGGAATGAGGAAGAGGTAGGAATGGAATGGGTATGTTGTGCCAAATGAAGGGAGAGAGGAAGTATTCGTAATTAAAGAGGTTCTTAATGTAATGTTGGAAGTCAGGCTTTATATTGCTAGGAGAGACAAGGGAATTGTCGCTATGCCGTATGGTGATTGGTAACCATCCAAAACCTGCCTCGACCGGTAGATAACCGATAGTAATTATAAGTTCACTTCTCTAACCCCGTACTCTGAGTCTGATTTTCCTTTCATCAAATTTTAGGCTGCTTCCTCATTTTTTAGTTTCTCTAAGCATCATATCTGCTTTCTTTCGTTTTTATATTTCTTTTTTTTAATTTTCTACCTGACTACAAGAGGTATATCATCACTCACGCATTTAAGTCCATGGCAGTTGCACCACTCCGCGATTTGTGTTTTGTACTTGAATAACATTAGAATATTGCCATTTTGGTACCTTTTGGTTTCTCTTGTAACTTTCCAAGTGTACCTTCTTCGATGGGAGATTTCACAGTATGTTTTTGATTATCATCTCATTTTGTGTTATTAATTTTAAGTAGTTTTATTTCCCTTGTATCCCTTTGCATTGAGCGCTAGCTCCCTGTATGATGATATTGTCAGTTTTTTCCCCGCTTTTTTAATGATTGGCCAAGCGTTCACACATGGTCTGTTCCGTCCTCTGTATGGTTTTAAATTGTGGAAGTTTATCTACATACTGTATAAATAAAATGGTGTTAACTCTCATTTCGATTAAACAAGGTTCGTAGAAAAAGTATCGGTAACGATATTTTCCTGACGAGTCTGCGTGAAGTTCTGAATTCAGACCGTCGGTTAATCGTACGCGTGATCTCAGATGGCATTGATATTGACAAGATCTGTTGAGATACACTCAGAGATCACACCATTATTACAACTGAAAATTGGCCGATGCGAAAGATCTGCGCTAATCTCGTCCCAAAGGTCGAGAGGGGCGGACGACCAAAAGAGCAGATTCGAGAGTGTCTGCTTGCGAAGACCCGCAACTGCATCGCGACGATTCCCCAAACCCCGTACAGTCCTAACTTTTCACGAGCTGACAATTTTCTCTTCCCAAAGGTAAAGTCTTCCCTCAAAGGACAACACCATTCGGCTCTAAGAGCCGTCAAAAAGGTTGCACGCGTACCCTTGAGGACCTTCGGTGATCCGCCTACCAGGGAGCCTTCGAGTCGTGGAAAAGCCGCTGGCGAAAGAGTGTCGACGCTCAAGAGTTTGTAATTTGAAGATTTTTGAGGTATTGTGACAACAACTGAAATAAAATTATTTTTCCGAAACTTTCCCCCATATTTTTTATACAAAGGATGTAAGTGTTCCGTTATCGACCAGATGTGAATTTTACAATTAGACTCTCCAGCCGCCTCGTAATACCAGGGCTAACCCACCGTTTTCTCTTCGACAATAGTAGATGCCTCTAAAATATTCCCGTTCCCTATCTCATTTCACTTGTAAGCTGAGGATGTTCATCTCCAATGTCTCCATTCCTTTCTGGATTTCATCCAAATGATCCGTCAATATGGGATTACGAACGTTCCATGTACCTATTTTGAACCCAACCCTCTGTTTTTGACACGTTTTTGGCCGCATGGTGACCCGAGAGGACTAGTAACGGCTTCCTCCATCCCGCAGGATCTTTTTTCCGATTCCAGTGATCGGTAATTTGTCAAGTACTGATTCCGTAACTCATGACCGGTTGGAATATCGTCAGCGATCTTCAATCTAGTGGTTTCCCGGTTTCTCCAAATGTATTCAAATGGCGTTGGACACCTGTTTAATAGTACTTCCTCCGCTTTCAGGGACAATGTCTCACAGCAAGGGTAATTAAATACCCTATCCTTTACCCAGGAGGGAATTAAGATGGATCCCCTCTACGCTTTGATTGATTGATACCCTCTTAACCAGGGCGCATTTAAATTTCACCTCTGAACCACGATGAGGTGTGAGCCAGGATTTTTCTATTAGAGTGCCTAGGACCCCAAAGAATTCCCCCGTTCGTGTAAGCGGGAAGACAAGGTACATGCTATAAAAATGAGCCAGTCGAACTCATATGGCTCAATCAATAGCCTCTATCAAGGGATGACACCCAGGGTGGGTCTCATCCCTTGCTAGAGGCTATTGATTTCCTTTTCACATCCCTTTTTCACATTTGGAATAAATGCCAACGGCTCTATTACAGAATGACTAATGTCTCCATCTATTAACAAAGGTACGATGATGATACAAATGCTATTTTACTGTATCGTAATAATTTATGGTATACCTGCGGAGAATAGCACAGCCACCAAATTAGAATCAAAAGCAAAGTCTCCCTTCTCTCCGATATACGACTCCTTCTCAGTTCTATTTATCTATCGGTAACAAGACATTCTAGTCAGGGATTTTAAAAACTTGAGGATTTTTTCTGGTAAATGGATAAATACAAGTATAGCTGAATTCTTCAACCACAATAGCAGTAGTGTGATGGGAAGGAAGGATACGGGATTGTGTAGCGCTCATGGCTACGCAGTAGGTATGGATAATTTGGGACCTGCATGTACCAAACAATGAAACCATCTCAACCACCACTATACATGTGTGTATCAACAAGGGATCATGACACTATGTTCCTGGTTGAATACTCCAAAACTAAGTCTGTGCTCAAATTATTATAAGGCCACTTTTTCTTTTTAGCAATCCAATACACATACATATTCCATAGGAGTTATACTACGCTAAATGAACTCAATTTCCCGATACGCTAATCACGCCTGCTGTTTTCAGTCTACGTATCCAGACTACGTACAATCAGAACTATCTGGGATCTAGAATATCAATAATTATTCGATAAATCGAGTATTGAAAATAACACTACTGACGAAACTTCTAGGAGCATGAAACAGTAATTATTCAACCAATTTAGAACTAACTCCATCTATATTACTCCTTCTAAAGAGGAGGTCAGATATTGCACAAACCCCGCAGAAATCAACTCGTAGGTTGAGGCGTGCGAAACTCGAGTTACCATTCTAAATTATTCATGGAAGTGGTCCCAGGCTCCGCCAGCAGTTTCCAATGGAAATCTTGTGCACGAAAAATCACACTGTATTTAGAATCGACGGTCATCGAACCTAGGTCTCCTGGTCAGTGGCCGAATACTCTGAGCAGTTGGCTACCACCACCAAAAGTCAGAGACTAGAGGGTAGATAATCATTAAGAACGCCATGATCAGGAATACCACGCACCAAGTAAGGAAGGTGAATCTTGAAATTTATTCTATTCTTGAAACTATTACTTTCGCTATTCTAAAACTACAGGAAGAATAAAAGCCAGTACAATATAATAGCTGGGATATAATATCCAGTTAAAACGAGATTTCCTGGAGATATTTTTTGCCCTCGATTTAATTTGTGCGAATAATTAGTCAAAATAACTTCTCAAATTTGATGTTTAAGTCGCGATGTAACAAATTACATACAAGTATTCCCTCGGGAAGCCATTACTGTAAATTTCAGCGGTCTCCATAGGAAATTCTATGATCTTCATGGGTGCATGAATTATGGCGGATGAATTTGCAATTTACCTGCGTCTACTCATTGAGGAAGCCTCTTCTCACCACAGGACAATCATTGATAAAAGCTCCAACACATGTACCGCGCGATTCACCAAAAGCGTGCGCGACAGGGAATGAGAGAACCAGGTTGGGTGGGTTATGGATTTAGATAGATAGATAGTGGTCTTTATTTGGGCGAAATTGAGACCAAATGGTCCCTTCTTCCATTTAACCCAGGATTGGATTTAGGGAGAGGAGATGTGTTTAAAGTACTGAGGAAAGAAAAAAATGATTAGGCTAAAAATCCCTGTTAAGACGTGCAGACCTGAGATAGTCTTCAGCGAATTTCACCTTTCAATTCTTAAATTTTAATAATTAAGATCCCAAGAGATGTTGATGATAGAGATTACATTATCGGTTGGTATTGAGTGCAAACTGTGTCGCCTTCTTCTTTCGGTAATTGTACCTTATCCTTCTGTAGGAGTTGATGGAGTGTTGGCCATAATCTCTTTCCGAGGAAGGTCGGTGTTGTGTTTGAATACTCATTGGCAACCGGACCCTGGGGGCCCTGCGGATTAGAAATGAGCGAAGGGCAACGCGAAGGGAGGCCTTCTAGAGCGATCCATTGCTGAAAATAATTGCTCTTCACCCGAGGCGGTTGATGGCTCGTTTCGCTTTTACGATGTTTTCAGCCAGAATTCAGAGAAAAAAGCACGGGGAAATAGATTCAGTCTCTTCAATTGAAATGGAGGGCGAGAAATGAGGCGCGGGATGTGAGTTGAAGCGGGGGCCGAGTGTTGTTGGGGGCGGGCGCGTGGGGGCGGCTTCGGAACGGGGCATCGCGGGGCGAGCAAAGGAGTGCCGAAATACGAAGGGGGTGGGGGAGGGAAGGAAGAGGTTGGGAAGGGGGGAGGGGGTGTGCTTCACGTGTTAGGCCCTCATTAGCGGAGAAAATAATTTCCCCTTCGTCATTAGGTTGTTGTTTAATCTCCTATTTTTTGTATTTTTTATGGACTTCCCACCAAAGCCCTCCCTCCCCTACGACGTTTCTCACAGTGTTTTCACCTCGCCTTCCCTTATTCCTTACCCGTTTCGCCTACTTTCCTTCGTCCTTTTTTTTCCTCGGTCAACTCCTTTTTTCGAGCATCTTTTAGAGTTTCGTGTTGGCTGTAAAGGAAGTTACGGCCCTTTTTTATGCCCCGAGTATACCAAGAAATCGAAATGGGATGGATACGATTTAATTCCCGACTTGGTCGCTCTCCTTTTGAGACTTGTTCAATTTTTTGCGCATTAATCCTTCCCTCGTCAGGCATGACTTGGCCAGTGATAATTAGTGGCAAATGAATCGGCTTCACTCCCGCCCGCTCTCTGACCTTGGCGGCGTATGGCAAGCAAAGGTTTTGACAAGGTCGGAAAGGTTGGACTACACAAAGAGATACTGCGATTGCATTATCCAACGGCGATTCGTCATTTCGTGGTAATATATGACTCTCTTTCTTCTTTTTTGTTTCATCCCACGAAATCTACTTTTTTTTAGACACGCAGGCTGAATCTGTCGCTGACTTGCTTTCGAATAATTATCTATATTTCTCGATATTTAGTTGTTTTGCTAGAATCGATCTAAAAGGTAAGATCTCTAATTAAGTTGTATTGCCAACTATTTGTCGTGATATTTCGTAATTAATTCTCTAAATTAATCAACATTAATCAATCATGCTTGTTAGAACTGAAGAGGTATCCTGGAACCTGCGGGGATTCATGATATGTTATTCATTGGTCCATTTTGATTTCTCTTAAAAATTTTACCGTATCTAATGAGCTTAAACAGAGGTGAGAATTATTATTGTATTACAAAAATACCACATGAAAGATAATTGCTCAAAGTTCTCCGAATATTTAGACGGTGCTGCCTGTATCTGTTAACGATGATTGTTTTCGTTAGTTATCCTCATTTAATTACCGCACGAATCGTACACTAATGTAAAATTTCTCATTATTATTTTATTTTTCTCGCTCCTGTGGATATATTCGGTACGGGAGTAGAAAAATCGTGCTCTCTGTCAAGGAAGAATAACTGAATAATTCACGAAAGATGCTATCATGACGCAGTTGGGATACGGTCAAATGACCCTCTCCACACTCAATTGGCGGGGCTCTGGCTTAAATACGGTTTTTTTACCATCGAACGAAATACCCGCGGAATAATTGCATATTCGCTCAAAATAAATTACGCGCAGTCTACGTCACGCGTATGTTGTTTGGGGCCGCCGTCGTGGGTTCGAACTGAAATATATTGAGTCATATGAGCGCGAAGAAACAAGATATGCCTTTCAAAGAACTCCTTAATTTAATGGAAACGCAAAGAGAAGGGATAGAGAGACGAGTCACGACTTGGAATTAAAAGGGCGGGAAAACAAAAACCGTGCGATTAAAAGTAGCGTAACCCTTCCTTAGGGAAGATTAGCTGGCACGCATTTTTGAAGCGCTGGGGGAAATGTCTGTTAATTTCCAGTAATAGTTGCTCAGCACTCCCATATCTCATTCCAGAGAACTTTAACTACCTCTCTCCATTATTTATTTTTTTCTCTTCAAAACCTCAATTCTTCTCATTATTTCCAGGTTGGCCCGTTATCCGTAATTATGAAATCCTACATTCTCTTTTCCACTTATTCTAAATTATTTTGCTTTTATTACCAATATCTATCGATCTTTGGTATATTTGATTCGTAATATATCTATATATTATCTTTTCCTGTCGATAGACATTGTTTCCCTTGCTAGGAAAAGTTGTGTCTAGCATGGAGAAACAAAATTTGTAAACATATCCGCGCCATTAAGTGGTGATAGCATGTATGCCTCCGAGGCTGAAAGAAGACAGCTATATAAGTATTAACACATGGTATTTTCCTCTGGAGAATATCATATGATAGCCAAAGGAAATAGCGTCGGTAATTCGGAAGCAACATTAGACCTCCACATCCATTGAAGCGCAATAAGAAACGGTCCCCAGTTTTCCGGGAATTACATGTGTCTACACTAACACTTATCATTATTGAAATATATTGAACAAGTTCTTGTTTTTATGAGTAACAGTGTGTGCAAACCCACCCTCGATGCATAACGTATGTATGTAACGGGCATACATTATTAATACACCTTTCAGAGTAAAAAAAAGATATCTCCTTAGGAGAAATATTGTTTAGTCTATGCTGTGCCTCGGAATTTTATTTTTTTATTTTCGACATTTTCCGGTAACTAAATGCACGGAAGTATTCGCTGGTTATTTATTATCTTAGGTTTGAATTCCTAAAAATAAGCCTTCGTATTTATTCTTTCACATTGATGCCACACACTAGTCCAATTAAAATATAATGCTCTGACTCAATGCTTAGAAGTAATAGACTACGCCTGCGGAAGAACCGCTCTGTAAGGTTTTTACGGCCTTCATAAAAATCATTTTTTTAATATTTTGACTCAGATTCGTTTAGGTCACCCTCGACTTCAAAAAGCGTAATCGATAGCGGGTCGTGAGGTCGCTCAATTGGAATTAAAAATGAGTGAAAGCGTGACAGCGACGAAGTTGGACGAGCGCTTTCTTGATAATTAAGACGCTCCCACATGGCATGCGAGTCATCCGATCCCCATAAGGTCTGCCTCGTTTGCATGTTTTTGCAATGATTGCAGGCAATTAGGAGCGATGTAATTTGAGACATTGACATTAGAGGGCGATATGTACTGATGAGATAAGGTTTACCTTTGTTCCTTCTTTTCGTTTCGATGGCTTCTGACTGGTGATTTAGGGAAATATTTATTGTTTTACAATTTTAACTTCATGTAACGGGTTCCTCAGGCACCAATGAGTTGATGCCCACATTATATCAGCAAGCTAATTGAAATACATTGGAAATGGTACAAAATCGATTGAAGCCTGCTTCACAAAATATTTCGAGTAAGCCTCATGCACGGTGTCATACTTAAATGCAATACAGCGAATGGGTGCGACGTATGAAATCTAAATGATCTTTTTTTCAAATAAAGGGTAGTCCATCCTAGGAACAAAATGATTCCTGGATTAAAATTGAAAACGAGTGTCATTTTATATATATATATATATATATATATATATATATATATATAAACAATTTTATTGCTCTGGGAGCAAAGTCCCTTGGAGCAGAATATAGGTTACATTAGGTTTTGAAACCTATGGAATGAAATTGGTTCTAAACTAGTGAAACAAGACATAATTTAACATCAGTTGAACGAACGAACGAACATTTTATGTACTTTTTTGTGAGTAGGTCCTTCAACAAGATTGATTCAACTCTCCTCCTCCATGAAGAAGGGTAAATGCTGAAACTAAAGTTAAGTATAAGCATCTAACTACCACAATTGTATCCTCGAGAGGGAGAGAGAGAAAAATACCACCGTTCACACTATTCACGCGAAAGCAAGCGCCTTGGATTTCTCTTCCCTTTACGGTCTCCGGGTTTAAGAGTTCACAACGATTCACCTAGCCCTACTTACAATGAATGCGTATCTTATGTTTATTTCCAGCATAATTTGGTCCAACGTCGTATCTTTTATCCATTAGCCCACCGCGCCACCGTCCATTATCGGCATTCTTTCCAATATCGCTGAAAACCTGCTCCAACACCATTCCGCCTTCCGCTTCCGCCTTCAACTGTCAGCCAATCATGAGCGCACCACCACCCTTCGTTTCGTTTCTTCTCGGCGGCGAAATGCGGGTTTCCCTCCTGCAGTCGCTCTGCAGGAGGATCCTTTTCTCCCACTGCAGTTTCCCTCCGTCCATTCCCCTCCGGTCAACCTTCCCCGTCCAACCCCGGAGCCTCCTCAAAAGGATCGGATACTGAGTGTAGGTACAGCGGTTACAATTACCCCTGATTACGCCCCAAGCGGCTCCAGTGGTAATTACTACGAGGAAAAGTTTTTATTTCCACGCTGAAACGCGATAGCGGCTCTTCTTCTCTCGTCTCTGCCTCCCTCCCCCTCTCGTCCTTCAATTTTATAACGCCTCCCACACCTGGCGATCTTCCTCCCCCTTCCTCCACCACCCCCTGCTCCTCACCCCCACCCCCCCGTGTGTAATCTTCCCGCGTCTCTTTTAATCGTTCACTTCCTGCGACTTGACCTCTTGTCCTCTTTGTTCTCCTCATCTTGGCCGATCCGTCTTCTCCGGCGGTGAATGCGTCAAACAACGTGACGTCTCTGGCATTCCAAACACTAATCTGAAATTGTTTCTGATATTATATTTACATCAGGCAGAATGTCAATCTAAACAACTATTCAATCGGCTAATATCAAGGAAGTACATTTCCTTCTAGATCGAATAACATGTACAACGTTAAAGGAATGCAAGTTTAATTTTAAAGCTACGTTTTATAAAATACACCATATTGGAAACCATATTAGGTATTCACTTTTTAATATAGGATCAATGTTTTTAGAATTAGCATTTATTATTTTTTAGTCCCCTGCAAGCCACCGCTAGGGTGTGTGGCAGAGGGGGAATGCATGCCAAAGAACTAATTTTGAGTTTTTCACTTGCTGCAGTCGTTCCACACCCCAATATACATAGGAGGAAAAGGCATTTCGGGACCTCAAGGGAAATGTTATATTTGAGGTACGCTGAACACATTTCCACAACTTTCCCGATCCTGTCTTTACGAGCATAGTATGCGTGTATGACGGGGGTTTTGTTACCTCGTTAAATGAAAGACTAATCTGAGCCACTTTAACATTTATATGTAATATTTTATTTGCAATAGCCGAAGCGGATAAATAAAATTTTGATCAAACTGAAACCTCCGTTCTTTTAAACTGAAAAGAATAGAGGTTTCAGTAATATGGAAATATGCCATACTTTTTAATTGTATTAATCGTTTCTAAGACTGTGACATTGAAAATTTCTTCCTAAAATAAAATTCGCAGATAAATGATTTCATTAAATGGGAATTATATTAATTCTCATCCAACCTAGCAGGGAATAAAACTCTCAATTTTGTTTCAGAAAAATGTTTTCGAAACATAACTACAAAGAAATTTCAATTCATCGCGAGCTTCTTAAATTGTCTCACAAAGGGTTACTCTCATCCATTGGAATGATATAATTATCAGAACACGCAATTATTCACGTATTGCATATTTGAAGTATATGATGATTAATTAAAATTCGTCATTGTAGACAAGCAGTTTTGCAATTATAGCCTTTTTACTTTCAATGCAATTCCGGTAGAAAAGGAACAATGCTCATTAGTTTCTAAAAAAAAACCTCTCCTTCGTCGTCGAATCTCGCTTTTAAAAATGTAAATAAACCAGAATTATTGAGAAAATAAAGATCATTTTGATGTTTTCTTAGGTACGAATACGCTCGGAATAATCGCGGCGAGAGGGAAGGAAGCACGTGTGCGACAGGGCATAAGCGGAGAAGCAAAATCCATCCAGACGAGCGGCACTGCTCTGTCTAAATCGGAATCATCCGAAGAATTATTTCAGCGGCAGCAACATTTCATAAAATACATGAAAAAAATAACGAGAATGATTGGAATTCATCGGCGCCGTCTCAACGACGGAAGGAGGAGGGCTAGACTGGATTGAATAAACGTGACGCGCGTCATTTCGGAATCGAGTCACTCCGTGTGCGTCGGCGTACGAATCCACGTCCGTCCGTTTTTTTGCGGGACCGTCCGTTCGTCACCTTTGACGAACTTGGGCAGACTCCCGTCGGATGTGTGTACGTAAGCGCCCGCCCGCCCGCCCGCCGGCCGGCCTCCTCCTCGCCGCCGCCTCGGTATTCCTCTCCCTTCATTGCTCCCCACCGCCTTTTTCCGTTTCTTCTGGGAAACTCAAGGACGAATCATACCTCCTCTCTCTCTCTCTCCTCCCCGCCCAGACCTCCTTCCCCCTAGCCCATCCACCGATTCCTCTCCGTTCTCACCCCCTCTCTCCCCCACACTCGTTTTACCAATCGGGGAGACCCCCCCAAAACCCAACGACCTGCCCGCCAAGGAAAAAGGATTGGGGCCCTGCGCGTGATTACGCCGTAATTAAAGCTTTAATACTGGACAAACTAGAGCCCCCTCCCCTCTCCCACGCAGCCCTTTCCACCCCCCCCACGGACGATCACTCGGTTCACTCTCCCCTTTCCCTTCTTGCGGCCTTAATCCGGCCCTTCGCCGCCGCCGGGCCCAAGGCTGGCCACCCCCTCCACGTGCTCCCTCGGTGGGTGAGGACGGGGGAGGGGGTCGCCATTTCGGCTTTCTCCCTTGCCTCCTTGTCAAGGCTGTGTCCCAACACGTCTTCCGATCGTGATTCCCGCCTACCCCGAAACAGGAACTTTGGCTACCCCGATTGAAAACGCCCCTTCTGGTGCATTGTTCCCTTACATCAGTTTCCGGCGAGTGCGTGCATCATCCGTTTCATTTTTTCCACGAGGGAATTATCGATTTACGACCAAACGGTCGTCTTCCTCATCCAATGCTCTCCGTTTGCCTTATTTGAGTTCTAGACAAGTGAGGCCTGTAAACGTGGGCAGTGATGCTCTTCATAAGGTTAGAGATCGAATGTATGATTAGAGAAAGCATCCCACGCGGTGGTCCTCTTCTTTGAAATAAATTCTTATCACCTTACTTGGTAAGACTTGCACGCGATGGCATGCGCGTCGTAATAATTTTATATCTCTTTACGGTTTTTACGGGAGATGTCTACCATGGACATGTCATAAGTCTTATTTTCCTCTAATTCTTAAAACCCTTCGTTATCATTTTCGAAAATTTACGAATGAATATAGTTGAAAATTTCTAAAATTGCAATATTTGCTTTTATTTTATTCATTCAACCCGCTTAAATACTAATTCAGAAGTATATGAATTCTATAATTTTATGTGTGCAGTGTTTTTTTTAAGTTGCTAATTACCTCAAACCAAGAGAAATAATTCAAATCTTCATGTGTTCAATAGTCGATAAAATTTTATTCAGTTAATTATGTGCATCAAAAATATCTGACGCCGTGCAAAAAATTTAAAACCAAATTACTCGTTGGCGAACGTGTTTTACGATCCCCACTGCCTTATCAATGAGTATCACATAAAAGATGTGCGACGTAAGAAGGGAAAATTTAAAATTATGCTTTTGTCTCTCGATGTAAGATTTATTGACATTACATAATATTGCCGCCCGAGATACGTCAATGGAAGCAAAAGGCTTGCTTCATAATAAATGACGAGCTACATCAGACGCGTAAAAGAGCATTCGAAACAACGAAATGAGAGGTCTGTATGTATTTTTTATGGCTCTAAACGGGAACAGAATCCGAGGAACAAGCCTCCACCGTAATTAAGCATTTTTAAGTGCAAAGGGAAAACAGTATTCCTTGTAATTAAATAATTTTTTATCCCCAACTGATTGGTGTTGAAGGTCATTGGGTTGTTTCATGCGACCCTTTCTCACCAAAATTATAGAGTTAATTGATGCGGCAACAAAAAGACATAAACTTCATATCTCGGAGGAGATAATAACCGATGCTGGACATGGCCCGGTCGCATTGAGCTAGAACGAGGCTTCTCGGTTTGAGGCTGGAATTAAAGCTGCCTTGGCCATTACTATGAATTATCCGCGCGAGGAAATGGCTTATTTGAAAACAAAATTATATAATGCAGTCAAATTGGCGCTCTTCATATCGGATTAAAAAATTAATATTTTTTCCCCGGCCATATCCATCGAATCAAATGTTGCCTAGTTTCATAAGAGCCTAGTATTCTAAGGCATTGATTTGTTTCTATTCAAGTCTCAGTTTGCCGGCTGGCTTAGTGGTCTCGTGTTGTTCCGAATAGGAAAGTTGAGCCATCATTGTTTAAGGCAAACGATGATGACGCATATGACTGAGTGTGCCTTCGCGTTAACAAAACTTAAGTTCATCGCAGTCGCGCTGTCAGGGCATCTCACCATTAGAATTAATATTTCGAAAGTACTTGTTTTTCATTAATATTATTTCATGGTCAAACCTAATATCGATTGAATTAAAGTGAAATCCCTTTATAATAGGAACGACTGAAGATTTCTTCTCGGTCCTTTTAGATTTCTCTCTACAAATGTAATATATGTAAAATGAGAGAGCGACAAGATTATGCTGGCAGTGTTGACAGATTCTCAATTCATTTCGTAAACCTGGTATTTTTTACGCATTCCCCTATTGTGGTGGATTCTGATCATTTGTTTGGCAATTACAAATTCTAAAAATGCCAGAAGATTTTTAAATGATAGCAAATAATCTCTTAATAAAATATTTTAGCTATAAATAATAAATATGGGTAAACCCATAGCTATAAATAATAGCTATGGGTTGTTAAATTTTTTAAAATATAGGTACACGTGTTTTACTCATGCAGGGGATACTTTTTTGGCTCCATCATTATGCATTAATTGAAACTATATTTCAGCTCATTTGGATAAAATACTTTTTGTCTACTCGTAGAAAAAGGAGTTCTTAAAGTCATCATGCAATTTTTACCCGAATTGTTACTGTATTTAAGTAAGTTAATGGAGAGAAGATATTTTAAGAGTTTATATCGTTACGCCTCTTAAGAAAAATAATCAGTTTATCTCCAGAACTAATATTTCTAGATTTAGGTTTGAGGTGTTTTTCCAATATACACGACGATATTGAGCTTATCCATTTTTATAAGTTTCACGTGATTGTGTTCTTATGACTGCTTAGATACTGCCTCAAATATTAAATAGTGGAATGAATTATGAATTTGATTACGACCGATCTCTGAATTACGTTTTACAGTATAAACAACTCGACTGCAATATACTGGAGGAGCCACTATCATATTTGACTTATTGTTTCATCAAATTATTGCTATAACTTACGTGCGTGGCATTAATAATTTATCGTGGCATTTTTGGTATTCCTGGAACCTTATTTCAACACTCCGGTACACATGGACGATAACGGAGTTCAATGTTATATATTACTTTCCAAGTAAAACAAGGATATTTCGTGCGTTCGTTGATGCGATGTTTTCCTCCGTTAAATCTTGTTTTCATTTGATCATTTGAAACATGTGACCGCCGGAAATGCTGAATGAACGAATAACTGATCTTGATTTTTTCCGTGTTTGAGTTCACGTCTAATGCGCAGCAATTCTTCTCCCAGCGGTCTTCATGGTCTTCGGTTTCCCTCGCAGCTCACCAATCAAATCCATTATAACGTACGTGACCATACAGATTTCTCGTAATGGCTGACCAAAGGGATTCGTAATTTCGTTTCTTTTCGCTTCACTTGAGAAGCAAATTGCCGCTCCCAGACGTGCCAAAAACATTTTCATCTCTCTATTCCCAACACCTTGTAGAATTACGAGCAGCACTAATCATTTATTTCTCTTAGATTTTTTATTCAACCCAACCTCATCCTCCGTTATTCTCACCAAGCGTGATTGTCGAAGGCCTTAGCTTTGGTACTCGAAAGACAAACCATGCATCACTCCCCCATGTCTTCTCTCATGGAATAGCCGCCCCTGACGGATAAGGTGCATGACCTTTTGTGAAAGACAGTGAAATACTTAATGATATCTTGATTATCAGAAAAAGCCATTGAGTTGCTATTGTAATATTCATAGAATATATTATCTCTCAGTTCGTCAACCATTTATGTAATTGTAGGGTTTAAAGTATCAATTTGTTTGTGTATCTGAAAAGTGTTTTAAACAGGAATTTTGGTTTAGCCTGGTTATATGTATGATGGGCAGTTAGGTTGAATATGAATTTGGACTCTTTCCAGTAACAAAAACAAGAAAAATAACGAAAATTAATATTTCCGTTGTCAAGGCGAGATTCTGAAAATCATAAATGCTATTTATTCAATAAAATTCACCCTTAAAAATTTCACAGTGAATTGATATCTAATGTTGTCATTTCAATCAGAAACCGGATACGAAACTTAAAATTCTGTTTAATTTGACGACCAAAATTTGTGTGTTAAATTCAACAAAATACTTCAACTTACACATTTCCCCCCGACAAGTAATAATACAATATATGTTTGAAAGAATAGACTATACCCTTTTGGTGAGTAATAATCTTTCGGTATGAATTGTATTTTTTACGTAATTCTAGAGAAAATTATTTCAGTGAATTCGGTTTGTAAAACTCAGCGGAATATAAATGTGGCATAGTTTGCTTTATATGAACGCGGGACACTGTGTAAACAATGTACTAGAATGGTATAAATGTCTATGTTTTCGGGATTAAATTTTTAATGAAGAACCAAATGCGTCGAATCTACGCGTCGATGAAGGTGCTTTCAAGAAGACCGGGAAACACTCACTTTTCTTCTCCAGGCATGAAATATCTATCCATGCATAGGGAAGGAGTGGGAGTGCTATCCTTCGTCTTCTCACGATTATTCCATAACGCAACTCGTGTATGTTTCCGAGGTGAATGCCTATCTCGGGCCATAATATATCGGCGATAATGACCAACAAATAACAACCGACGGAGTGGGGGCGCTAATTGCTGAATCACGTGATCTCGTCGGACCATCACTCGCCGGGCTATCATCTGGCCCGAGGCGACCAATGAACGTGCAGAGGATTATTTGAAAATCCCGAAGGATAAGGCTGTCTTGAAGCGCGGGGGAAGCAAGGGTGGCCGGGCGATGGAAGTGGATGGCGATGGGTGGCGGCGAGGAGGACGGGTCACGGAGAGAGGGGGACGGGATGCGCATACGTTGCCGGCGACACCCGGGGAGAGCTCACGGGTGCAGTTTTCGACTCCTGCGAACTTCGGGGAGGGAACAATGGCGGATTGAGGAGGGACACTCATTTGCAAATATCTATTGGCATTTTGACAATAGCAATGAGTGAGAATTTCATGTTCACACGCGTCAAAAAGTGCAGCATTTTTTTAACCATCAAAGAATATTCCCACAGTTTAACTAAGGAAATGTATACTGTTATTCTAGTTTATTCCACATCATTTGGTGGGTTTTTTCGCTTCTCTAACTCCGACGATTTTTCAAATTCGATTGCAATCCATTTTCACAGTTCGTGACCAAGTCTCTGAACTTAACCCACTTCTCCTGTTTTTTTTTTAAGTTTTATCTCCTGAATTAAGTTACGACGAGTGCCCACCTAGTGAGTGGTTAATTCGGGAAGATTCCTGATTTATGCCTAGGGTTTTCCAGGAGAGCCCTGGAGATTGTCTGCAAATACAGTGAAGTACGTATAAGCTAACAACAATATTTTACTGTGGAATATTCTTCAGGGACGGAAAGAATTATGCAAAATTAATGCAATTTTTATTGCATGTATAATTCACTAAACTGAAATTGGTATTGACTACAATGAACACATAATGATGATGATGGCAACGAAGCATCTTTGAGGCGCGTCCTTTTTATTATATTTAAAGTTGTACTTTTAATTTAATGAAAAAAGCTTTCAAAACTGTTGGCTTGAACAATAAATATATATGGCGGAATTTACAAGAGATATTAAAACTGGGATATACTTGTACGAGAGTGGTTACAAAATGTTCTCGGAATCACTACCAGATGTCAACGCTAGCGCAACGAGTTTCCTACGTAGTAATAGTTAACCCTAAATGAGTTAACGCGCAACGCGGCAGTGCTCTGGGAACATATCTGTGGTGTGGACGCTTCTCTGCTGTTGCTATCGTGTGGTGATTTTTGAAGATGGAAAATGTTGAGACTCGAGCACAGATTAAATACTTCGCAAAGAAAGGTTTGAAATCAAAGGAAATTCATGCGGACTTTCAGAACACTCTGGGAGATTCTACTCCTTCTTATTCAACTGTTGCTAAGTGGACAAAAGAGTTTAAATGTGATCGGGACAGGTTAGATGATGACCCGCTTAGTGGTCGGCCAAAATGTGCCACTGCCACCCCCGATATTATTGCAAAAGTGCATGCAACGATCATGAAGGATCGCCGACTGAAAGTGCGAGAAATAGCTGAAGCTGTAGGGATGTAATCTGAACCGGCAGATCACGTTATAACAGTGGAATTGGATATTAGAAAAGTACTTGCTTGATGAGTGCAAGAGTCTTGGCGTAGGATCATAAGCGGATCAGAACGGAAATAGCCGAACAATGTACACGGATACTATGCAGGCCTGAAGGAATCTAATTTTCAAGAAGGGATCAAAACATCGGAACATCACTGGACCAAGTGAAGGGGCGGGGGGGCAAAAAAAAATATACGTTTCACTGAGGTAAGTCGTTCATTTCTATTCCATTCCGAGGATTTACCTAATTATCCTTGAAGATGGTCAAAAGATGATTTACCAACACATGGTCTCAATTTATTGGTGATACGACGATACGAATAGCGACACTAAAAATTCGTTTGGAAGCTTCGTTGGACATTGGAACCCAAACTAGAAACGATATGTATGTGTGTGTATATATATATATATATATATATATATATATATATATATATATATATATATATATATATATACACATATATATATATATGTGTGTATATATATATATATTTATATATATATATATACACACATATATATGTGTGTGTGTTTGAATATATTATTATTATTAGGTAATCTACCGGTTAAGGTAGTTTTTTGGATGGACGTAATTACTAATTAAATAATTTTTGGCCCCTAGCAAAACACAACATCCTACTCTACATCAGGTCCCTCTTCAGCTCTGAGTACTTTCTTCCTCCCTTCATCCCGTCCAACATCCCTATCCTGTTCCTACCCTTTCCTCGTTTGCCCAACATTCTCCCCCAAATTACAGTCTTCAACATCCCGCTGCCGGTCAATACCCCCTTCAGCCACTTTTCCTGCCTCCATAGGATTGCTCCCAACAAACCCCTCTCTTCGCCCACCATACCAAGTACTTCCTCATTTGTTTTCTTCTCTGTCCATTTCACCTTCTCCATTCTTCTCCACACCCACATTTCAAAAGCCTCCAGTCTACGTCTAACCTCCTGCTTCAATGACCACGTTTCCGTTCCGTACATAGCTACGCTCCATATCAAAGTTTTTACGAGTCTTTTCTTAACATCCTTACTCAACGTCCTCGTCATCAACTTACTCCTTCTTGTGAAAGCCTCTTTGCCTGAGGCAATTCTTCTCCTTACGTCCTTACTACTTTGACCGTGTTGGTCCAAAACACTACCGAGATACGTAAACTGTTCTACCTGCTCTAGTTTTTGCCCTCCTATTTTAATGTTAAGCTTAGCCTTTTTCTTTCTAGAAAATCGCATAATCTTTGATTTATTAATATTGATTCTCATCCCATACCTGTCGCACTGAATTTCCAATTCACTCAGCAATGCTTGCAACCCCTTGCCTGACTGACAAACTAAAGCTTGGTCATCAGCAAACCTAACTGATTTTACGAATTCCCCGCCCACCTTCATTCCTACCTCGAGTTCTTCCCATGCCTCTTTAATCATTTCCTCTGCATACAGGTTGAACAGCAACGGTGATAATGGGCAACCCTGCCTTACACCCCTTCCTAACACTGCTCATCCGGACTCCCCGTTCCCCACTCGTACCTGAGCAGTCTGAGACGTACAGGTTGCGGATTAGCCTCCTTTCCCTCCAATCTATTCCTATTTTCTGCAATATACTCATTAGTTTTTCGTGTTTGAATATATAAATGTATATATATATATATAAAGATATATATATATATATATATATATATATATATATATATATATATATATATATATATTCTAGTTCTTATATTTGCTTTTCCTTGAACATTCAACCTAAATTGGTCCATCATGGTCACATTGGTTAGTAGTGCCCCGAACAGCTTCCAGGAGACCACGGAATATACTCGTACAAAAGTCTTCATAGTCTTCTTGTTTATTGATTTCTAATTTCAGTGTATTTTTTTCTCTGAGATCTCATGGTAATTTCTTTTATGATTGACAATAGGCTCACCTTTTTAAATGTCAATTTCTCAAAATCGTGCCATACTATATTTCCATATAAGTCAAATTTCCTTGAAGAAGAGTGTTGATGTCCATAGTAAACAACAGTCTATCAACTTCTTTTAAGTTGCCTCATATACGAATCGAAATATTACCCTAAAATGTATGAGGTTTCTTATTTATAATATTTTTGCAAATCTTCCTCATCAATCTTCTGTGTAACTTCATTCGAGTAAGCTTTACACTTTCCAAAATTTGTAATCTATGCTTAAAAATATTCAAAATATTTTATATATATATGAGCAGCATAGTGGTGAAAAATGTTTCACCTCAATTGGTTTCCAAATTACTTAGAAATACTCATTTTCACCTTAATTCATAAATAATCTCCAAAACTAGCCATTTAGAGAATTTACCATCGAGCACAAAATAAATTTAGACTCTCAGTCTAAAGTGAACTGTGTAAAACCAGTGAGAATTTTCATGCATATGTTACTTAATCACTATAAAATGGATCAAATGATTCAAAAATGTCATGAGTGACCATTTAAACATTATTATAAGATGTTTTCAGTAACCTCCATTTAGAAAAATATTCAGTTTAGTTAACTACAGCAGGTGAAGCTATGAGATGAGCCAGGTATTGAGTGTGATCGGTGGCGATAAAAAGCAGGAGTGATTTGCCCGGTTAGTGATAGTGTTGGGCGGGGGACTGCGAATGTCACGGCGAGGGCGTCGCGACATGGAACAGCACGCGAGAAGTGAGCGCGCGGAGCCGGGTGCCCATTCACGCCCCCCCGCCGTCGGAGTGGTAGTGGGCCAATTGCAAAAATGGGACCTTAGACTCTCAAGAGTAACCCTTCGTCTGTGTCATAGGAAGACGTCGGTTGCAGATACTTTTGTCCAATCTGGAAAAATCTTCCAGGTGATATCATCATCCAAAATCTTATTCCAAATCATAAAATAAGAATATTCTTTTAGGAATGCGGGATTATTTTCGTTATTTGTTGAAAATTGACCCAGTCCATTAAATCAGAAGCTCGGATTGTGTGCCCAGTTTTACGTTAAGCAAAAAAGTGAGTTGTGTAACATGCATGAATGAAAGAATAATAAGTTATCACTCCAGTTCTGATACTGTCTCAGTATCAACACTAGAGCGACATCTTATACTATATAAAAGTCATTGCTTGAAAAATATACTCGTATAAATGAGAATGCTCGCACACGAGAATATTATCCTACAATTTTTGAATTGATAAATTACATCTTTAGAGGCCTTTTGCAGATTATTTCCTTCATTTGTGTTTATGGGGTGCCATTTAGCTGTCTATCGGTATAATGGTTGACGACCATGGCTTCCACCGTAGTCATGCAGATATCATATGGTCAAAATTATCCTTCAATAAGCGTATAAATACACACGAGTACTCATCCTCACTAAAGCTCTTTCTTCCTTGCTCCAAGCAAGCTATCAATTCTCTAACGCAATTTTAACAGCAGTAGACCGGACTAAAATCAATAAAGAATTAAAATAGAGTTGCTGTAGCGACCGGTAGGCCACGATGGCCTAGTTTCTCTTCCTTCTCCGGCTAGTTCTGTTGAGGTAATTTTTTCCAAACGCCCAGTCCTTACATCCCACGATGGCTCCGAAGCTGTAATGGATAAATACTAACGCCGAGTACTCCGATTCATTCCACACACACACACGTGTATCTAGAGTCACATTTTCCCAAGCAAATCTTATTTTTTGCTTTCAGGCACTCCGAATCCCGCGGAGATTTTCCCACAGCCAACCAAAAGACCCTGACACGCCCCGGCGATAATTATGAGTAACTCGCTCACGCGAACCTTTGCCCATCGGACTCTTTATTAGGCCATAAGGCCTTCGGCAATATCCGAATGCTCCGGACGGTTATACCCCGATTACGCCCGGCGCCGTTCAGAGCGACGGCTCTCTCGAGGGTCCCGGCCCTGACTGGCCGACTCCACCAGGCGGGATGGCGGGGGAATGGCCAGGGCCGGCGCGGCGGGCGAGACGACGGCTCCGATCATGGGGAGGGAGGGGGGGAGGAAGGTCGCGATTCCTCGGAGGTTTCCGAAATATACATCTCTCCTCCACGCCACCATCGAGAGCCCGTTCCCCCCCCTCCCGCCCCCAATCCCCCCATCGACCCCCACAACTTCCTACCTGCGCCTAATTTCACATCACCTCTCTCGGATTGGCGCCTCAAGTTTTGCCGGAGATTCGAAGACGCTAGGGGGTGGGGAGCTACGGCGGTGCCGGTCAGCCTAATTTCCGGAGGGAAGGGGGGGTGGGGAGGGTGGGGGTGAGCGGCGCCCCATTTATTCTCTTTAGCTAAAAGTTCAATTACTCGTAGTGATTGCCGACGGAAATAAGGACTATCTAGGTATTTAGTGGCCTTGGGCGTTCGAGCAGGCATTGACTCATTCTCGAGAGCTCTGTACTGTTAGGTCTTCACTGAGAAGACGAGTGTAATTAAAGTTGTACCTACGCCGATAAGGTCGTCCCATTGCACCATTTTCATCCCTGCAGGAGTAAATCTCAGGCGATTCCAAATGCATTCCTTAGGGGAGAAACAAGGTCACATATTTTATGGTATCAATAAAACATGAAATCCACTCTGACTAAAATTTGGTCTGGGCTATTGCTATGTGAGATAAATGCCAATTCATCGTTGCTGTATCTGCAAAGTTGGGCTGAAGTAATTGAGCCCGCTGATATATATATATATATATATATATATATATATATATATATATATATATATATATATATATATATATATCCCTTCTAAGTTTTCAAATTTAATTAATTCCACTGTAGCCCTACACAATTTGAGCGGGCTCAATTACTTCAGCCCAACAATATATATATACATATATACATACCTGTATATATATATATATATATATATATATATATATATATATACGTATACATATATATACATATATATACATATATATATATATAATAACTTTAATAATTGGAGGAATAAATATAATACATTATGCCTAATGAACAATGGAAATGCAAAAATAAAATAAATTTATAAAGAAGAGAAGAGCCCTGAAAATCATAATAATTTGAATAATGAGATAAAATATTTGCTGTAGCATGTTTTTATATGACGTGGTAATTTACTGTTGTAAAAGTGTATGAAACACGGCGGGATGTGTAAGATGAGGAATCTGGGCTACTGAACGGAGGACCATGTTCGATTCCCGCTGGTACGTCTACATGGTACCCTGCAAGTCACCGCTAGGGTGTGTGGTAGGGGGTGGTTCAACACCAGACATACAATATCAAATATTAAGTTTTTTCAACTGTTATTCAAAATAAATGCGTTAAATAATTCGAATCATTTTGATATTGGCGACCATAGGGACTTGCACTTCGGTACCAAATGCATACTATGGGCACTCTTAGATTCGCCCACACTGGGCCAATCGGTTTTTCGGGTGTCTGTGTCACCAGGGAAGCCATAGGCGACACAAGGAGCTTTCCCCCTACCCTGATGTGTGAATTTGAAACGCCGTTAGGCTTGGTATTAGGTGAGCTCTATCCTCGCCAATTTAACCAACTTTCGGTTTGGAGGTGTCTCTAACTTCACAACTTGCGATCGAAAAAGTGAATGTAATCATAATATGAATTAGCTGACAGAAATTCCCTTCCCTAAAACAATCCTGAGGGTACAAAGACACACGCTGCAAGGAATTTTTCATATCTCTTTCCATGTTTTCACTATCAAACGTTAGCTAATATTTTACTTATCCAGTCGTTTTTAGAATATTATTACTTCTAATGAATTTGAAATAATTAAATAAAAGAAACTATTAATAGTTTAAACGCCTTTTTCCCTTAGCATAATTTGTAAGTAATGTGTCTTAGAAGATATTTGCGATTTCCTGCCCTTCCCATGAAGGTCTTTCTGAGATGAAAGAGTGACTATCAGAGTGGTATAGGGTGATGCTTGAATCCGTTTCCACGATTTTTCACCCCTCGTGCAATTCATGCCTTGTAATCACTTTCATGATTACTGATAAAATCCTCTCGGAATTGTTTTAATTGCTGTCTTTTGATGTTTCACCTTTTTAACTTCAGCTATACTAATTCAAACTTTACTGTTCGCTTTTTAACTGAATCTCTGCAAAGAATTTATTCTGTGTATACTTTCAAATAAGACATGTTTTATTGCTAAATACTAATATGCCCTATTAAGCAATCTAAATATCAATTTTATTTCCGCTGAACATAATTTTAATATCTAATTTTTTTTATAAATATGCGACTATTACTGTTAACGCTTTAATTGAATTTGTTTATTTCCTCGAATTTGATTATGTTCCATATCCTTCTCTCTTTTTTTATTGTTTCACCCTTTCAATATTTGAGCAATTCATTGAAAATCGACGGGCACTAAGAATGTATCCTTCACTGAAACTAACATCTTTGAATTAGATGGATAGGATACGAAAGTAAAGCACTTATGCCTTGCCTTCGCCAAACTCGAGCCGGTTCTCTCAGTTTGCACTGTGAAATAGCACATTATGTCCAATAAGTATGATGTGCCTGTTTGAATACAGGATACATTTGACAAGGAGGCCGTAATTCATTTGTCAGTCGAGTTGAAGTTTCCCGTGAGAGGGAGTTAATAACACGCTTCCCTTAACCGTTCCTCTTCTTCTTAAATGGAGAGCTTACCCAGACTGTTTTCCGTTAAAAATATCCGAAGAAATGTATCCTTCCAATAATGAAGCAATAATTCACTTCTGCCATCGAAAACGATAGCTTTAGCTATTTTTTCATGAAAATCTGGGAAAAACCAGTTTAGGAGAACCCCATTCCGATTGGCTTGGTTTCTCCGAGTTGATAATTGTTATGGTATTTCTTCCGGTTTTCTTGTTGGTTAAATGTCTGAAATTATTTGTTCGAATGAGTGGACGAGACTTAATTCATGAAAGCTTGTACTATCTGGTTTGTATTTCGTAAACGATAAATGTGTGTAAAGGTTTTTCCAATAAGACCTAAAAATTGAATTAAATTTTCGTCAAGGTTAATTTTCATTCAAATTCACATGTCCTTGGAATTACATAGATTAATGTAGAAGAATTTATTGTGAAAAGGCTAATGGAGCCTTTTCACAATAAATGCTGTTAGTTGACGTCAACTTTTGGCGTTATTTTAATAATTTTTTTATTCCATTTGTTGATAAATATTTAATATAGGAATTCGAATAATAATGATCGTTGAGGAAAAACATGTTTGTAATCAATCACTTGTTCTGATAAGGGCTAAATATTCTTTAAATAACGTTTGAACATCGCTAAAGAAGAGGCTTTTCGATTTTCTTGCCACCCTTTGTCAGTATAATACAATTATTACGAAGAGTATTAAATTTTCAAATAATTCATCAGCAAATACAATAGAATAATATGGCAGCTGTGTACACCAGAGTGACAAATATATTTGTTCACTTTACAACATTTTAGAAGCTTCTTAATTATGGAAGAATTTAGACGCCCAATTCTCAGATGTTCCCATGGAAATCCACACAGATGTTAAATCTCAACGTCAATTAGAATCGACTTCGGAACACCTTTTTAAAAATTCAAAACTCTATGCCTCCGCCACACACTAAAAAAAAACAGCCCCGCCGTTGCGTATTTCTCCGTCCATTTATTCCAAGAAAGCATTTTTGTGGTTACACTGGCAATCGTCGACTCGAACGATATGCATAATCTGGCAATAAAGATTTCTATCTACGCCTCTATCTACAAATCCATCCAGCAACCACGGAAGAAAAACCCTTGGCGCTCTCCCCCCACCCCTCCCCGTCATCAGCTCACCCGCCCACCTCTTCTTCCACCGCTCGTTTCTCTATTTCACCCCCCCCCTCCCCACTTCCCACCCACTGCATTGCCTGCCCTCGTCCACAACCGCACCCATTCCGTCGACACCTCTCCCTCCCTCCATCAAAAGGGGAATCCACGCCTCTCGCCGGCCCTCGAGCGCCGCCACCGCGATCGGCAGGAGCCGAGAGGACTTTTCCGAGGGCCCGCCGCTCTCTCTCTCTCTCATTCTCGACGTTTTTATTTATTTTAAGCCTGCGGAATCCCGAGAGTGAAGCATTTAGCGGCAATTTGACTCGTCGTCGTACTTTTATGCTAAGCTACCGGAGATTCCATCTGACGGAAAGTTTTGCTAGGTATGGAAAGGACGGAGAAGAAGAAAGAAAAAAAATATCAGTGCAGTCATTTGGAATTCAGAAGACGGTGATTATTGGACGAGGATTTACACGTCGGATGCTTTCATTACCATAAAAATGCTATCGCGGGGATAATTATAGCCTGAGAAAACATTGTAGGAGTTGAAGGAGATAACATTTGAATACAACTTCGCGGTTGACGAGTTTAAACTTCTTGTTACATTTTGATTATATCAAAATTAGATTATTATATGTATAATAATTAAGTTCAAGGTGATATCACTCAAGGAAATATTGCTTTAATATGTTACGCGAGAAACAATTGCTGTCAGTAATCGCTCAATCTTCTACATTTAACCTGTGCTCGGATTAGATGCAGTGGATCGAAACGCATCACGTGCAGAAATATTCCAGAGGAAAATGATGTTCCCATCTTATTGAGGAGTTGTTACCCAAATCTAATTTCCAACTCTATTGATATTAATTTGAGTTTCCCTCTCGTCTCTTAATTCAACCGAAGCAATATCCTAACTGCAATTAAAAAAATATTTCAGTTTCATTAGAAAGATTTACGAATCTTTAAAAGTAAATGGCGTATTATATACGCAGCGTGAGTATACAACAGGTTAACTAACCAATGAAACATTGGTTGGTTGACCTGATGCCAACATATTTACCCGCTCAGTTAACCCATTTCATACTCATATAAATAGTGTCTCTACATCATCGTACTGTAGATACGATGGAGAAGTATTATCATTGATGAATAGGGCATCAGACTAATGTTTCGTTATCACTATATCTCGAATCGACGTACTTCTCAAGGTTTCTTGCTTAACAAATAATGCTAATATTTAATACTTCATGACTGCCATGAAACGAAACTCATATTTATATATAATAGTATCAAACTGCTGCACCACTTAATTAAGTTTCGAGTTCTGGACTATTCTGATGATATTTTCCTTGTTATTCGATCACTAAGAAACGAATAAGTCGTGAATTGAAGTTAGGTTTAGGCATTAATTAACCTAGCTGCAAGGTTCCATCAAATTATGGCATTTTTATCTATGACTACGTGCCTAACCCCATTTACCAAGGCATTCCCCTCTCAGATTCATCACTGAATCACGGACATTCTGCACGAAGGAAGATGAAATTAACGTGAAACGCTTGTCTAAGTCCCGATAACTTTCCATGGGTCCACAAATAAAAAGAAAATGAATGTGATAATTACAATCAAAAGTGGATCATACCCACAGAACAAATATTGTGACCATGGAGAATAATTTGATATCTCAGATATGTTGATCATGGAAACTTGCAAAGGTGGGAACCGATTTTTTTCCTCCCCCTCGGAACGATTAGAGGAGAGAGAGAGAGGGAGGAAGAGGGGGCACCGGGGAAGCTGTCTTCTTCGGCCGAATCCAAAGCCCACGTTTTTACCCTCGGCCCCGGCGCAGGGCGAGAGATGCGAAATTTATTTCTCCCCCGCCGAATGCCAAACTGCCCGCCGATCCCCGAGACGGCCGATAACTAGCCAGCCGATATACTCCACGCGTCGGGTTATTTTCCAACCTCAAAAGGAAAAAGGACTAGACATCCGTGAGGAGTTGTGGAGAGATAAAAAGGGGAAGGCGATGGGGTGGTTTGTGGGTGGAGAGGTGGGAGGGGGGGGGTTTCGAAGAGTGGTGGGTGAGAGCGGAGCCTGGGTGTGGGAATGGGGCGAGAGAAGCATGCCTCGGCGGTGGTGGAAATTACATGAAAACGTTCCAGTTGTGAAGGGCCCTCGAAGGGCCCTGAGGAAGGCCCCTCCTCCCGCTCACGAGATAATTGTTTTGGGATGGGTCTGCGATCGGGGGCGGAGGAGGAGGAGGCAGTAATTGTGGGGGGGAGGCGGCGGAAGGGGGCAGGGGAGGGGGTGGGAGTGCGGGCCGGGGGTGGGGGAGAGAGGAGAGAGGAAAGAGAAGAGGAAATGGAATACGGAATGAAATGAGAGGGAGAAGGGAATTGAGGGAAACGAAATGACAGGGCGAAATCGACTACGACGCTCAAGGATCGGTAAATGCTGGGGCGACGGCGACGTCTATCCTAAGGCTCACCTCACGGGATATCACACATACGTATGCATCACTAGACTAAGCGAAAGTCATCGAGAATCGATAGATAGTACGTATCTCTCCTCGATCCGTAAGAATTCGCCATTAGCTGAGATTGCGATGAATATGAATATTCAATGGAATTATCGAATAAAATTTCAAAATAAAATTCAAACTATTTGTTCAAATTTGAAAAAAAAATTGGAAAAAGATTCAATTACAAATTTGACGACTTAACTTTTACTGAATTGAAAATGAAAAATGATGGTTGAGTGAATAAATGTATTCTTAAACATTTTGACGTAACTATTCACCTCTTCACATAATATTCGAAGAGGCACTCTCTTCTGACTGGTAGAAGAAATAATGATTTATATGAGAATAAGGGGATGAGAAGAGTGGAGGAAAATTATGAGGAGCTTAAGAATGAGATAGTAAGAGCATCAAAGGAAACGATAGGAATGGTGGGAAGTAAGTAAGAGGATTAAGAAGCCATAGGTTAGATGCTTAAAGAGGGCGAATGAAAGAGAAGACGGTACAAAGAGCTATCTAACAAACCTAAGTAAGAACCTAATATAGGCATGAAAATGTGGTAGAAATATCTGTGCGATGATATGGAGAAATCTCAGTGGAAGGAAAAGATAGAAAGATAAGAAAGAAGGAGATTGGCAGGTTGTATCGGGGAATAAACTTATGCCTACCAAATGGCAGGGAAGTTATTAATGAGACAGACGAGATTCGGGAAAGCTGAAAAGAACGGTAAAGATTGCCAAACATTTTCGAAAAGGACAGAGAACCGACGGAGAAGAGGAGAGCTTAGGTCGAGGAGTACTAGACAGCAGAATTGAAGAAGTGAGGTCAGTTCAAACAAGGCAGTAGGTATGGGTAATAGATCCGCAGAATCATTAAAGAGTTTAGGGAAAAAAGGAAAGGAAGGATTATTGGAGCCAAAACCTAAGCATTTGTTTGCCAATTTTCACTCCGATCCCAAAACAGTGTAAAGAAGAACCGTATGTGAGGACTATAGAATGAATGATGTGTTTATATTTATATGCAGCAAAAGTAGTTCTGAGAATCATCAATAGATAGGCACAAAATAATGCAAAAAAAACTCCCTGGGCGAAGATCAGTTTGCCTATAGAAAGGTATGTGGTACGCTATTTTATCGATAAGAATATCAGTAAATAGCATCAGCAAATACAAGAAAAAAGGTGTCGTTATGTGCTTCTTGGACTTCGAGAAGGCGAAAATTTGAAATGATACCCACTTGTATTCGTGAAAAAGGAAAATGGCCAAAATATCTTTCGATCATTTTTAATCCCGATCCCTAAAGAGTGAAAAGCAACTATGAGTGAGGGCTATAGGCCGATAAGTTAAATTTCTTTTGCATGCAGCAAAGGTAGCTGTGGGAATTATCAATAGAAGGTTAGAAAAGAGTGCATAGAGCGACCAATAAACGTGGCTTTACCATAGAAAGGGATCGCGCAGCGACATTGCAGTAGAGAGGCATGTTGAAATCGATCCGGATGTATTTTCGTGTGGTCAAAGTAAACGCGTATCTTGCGGAATATGGGAGTGAACTGGAGGGGTGGGTGACCTAATGGAATTCGTACTCGCATCAAACGCCACGGGTAAGGGCAGCAGAGTCGGGATTGCCGGTGACTGACAGAGCGAGGTGGGTTTGCCAGTCGTCGCCGGTCCATTTCAAAAGACATGCCGAGGAAATGTAAAGGGTACCATGGGAGGCTGCAAATGAAAGTGGGATGCAAAAGGATTAAGTCACCAAGCATAAGCACATGTTTAAGCTATAAAGACTCAGACAGACAAGAAATTTCATTATTCCAGCCATAATATGCTGCAAGTACCAAAGTCCCGTTGAGACAAACTTACCCAGAGCATAAGCCTACCTCGGTCTCATTTTCGTCAATTTCATTGTCCTTTTTTTCTTTCTGTATAATAGTCATAGTTTGCGTCAAAGGAAATTATCTATGATGAAAGAAGTGCCATGGTGAAGAGAAAGTCGAAGGCATAGTTTATTAATTAATGGTAGGCTTCTTCTTCAAGGTTAATTTTTAATTGACTTAGCACTGCTGCATAGCAATGTCTCACCTAACCCAAGAAAAGCCTCCGCTACAGTAGGTTCTCTATTACCTTTCCGTTTGTTTTCCATTCAATTCATTTTACTTTTCCATTCACCTCCAGATCCACACCCAAAAGCCCCTTATTATCCGAGATTATCCTTCTGCCCCTAAGATGAAGTTGCCGTACCTTACCATACTATGCTCCGAGGAGACTTTGTAACAAATCTCATCTTTACTTTCTTAGACAATGTTCCAGTCGTCAATTCCCACCTCCTTGTGATTGCTTCGTTGTCTAACGTCATTATTCCTCCTGTGTCACTAATACTTTGATCACGGTGATGCAAAACGCTTTTTATGTTATCTAATTTTATCGTTTAATTTAGCTTTAGTCCTTCTTGAAAACCTCATAACATTCCCTTTACTTTCATTGATTCCCAACTCATGCATATCACACTGATTTTTATTGAGCTCAGCAATGCATCCCTTTGGTTGACAGACTAACGATAGCTTGCCCATCAGTAAATATAATTGATTTTATGTATTCACAGCATCATTTCATTCCTGCCATCAACTTTTCTCCACCCTCTATCAGCATTTCCTTCGCAGGCACCGGTGATAGCGGCCAGCCCCGATCCAGCTCCGCAGAATTCCGACTCCGCCACCCGCACCTACGCCCGCAATCTAGGGCTGCGCCTTTCCCTCCAATCTACACCTATTTCGTGGAATGAACTCCTTATTCCTTCAGGATTTACCTTCTAGAACTCCTTCCCTCAATTTTTTGCGCATTTTTTGCTATGCTATCGCGGTGCATGTGAAGGACCCCGGGTCTCTCTACGAGACTGCCTCTTCCCTCTTCGGTGTGCCGGCCTGCCCGCGAGGTGCCTGCCCCCTTGCACGAAGCGAATCGGCCCCCTTGCTCTTCCTCGCCTTTCACAAAATAGGATCCCAGAGACTGAGCAAGTGTGTGCGGATGGATGGTGTGTCGAGTGTGTTGAGGCCGTCCGTCTCTCCTGGGGTAAAGATGTAGGAGGGGCCGCCGCCGATGGGGGTGGAGGGGGTGCTTTGGCGGGACGGAAGGAAGGCGAGGTCGAGGGGAGATTCCGACGCCTCGGGTGGAGGAAACGTTACGCGTCGGCCACTCTCCCGGGGAAGGGAAGCCTTCGACAATTATTTTGGTTAATCCCGTCCTCGATCTTTAGCGAGGAATTCTCAAGTGGGGACGGGGGAAAAGATGGAACACGAAGAAGTTGGTTATTTCGTGAATTCATCGTTTGGTCGCCTCCGGGGCCCGTTGCCTCCGGGCCTGACTCCGGACGGTTCCTATGGTCGACCCGAGGGGAGAATGGGGGGGAAGGTGGAATTTGAAAAGGCACACGGGTGAGCAGATGTCGATAGGAGGGCATCAATTTTCTATTCCGGGCAGGAGTCCCATTGAAAATCGTGAAGCCAATAACGCATGCTTCCTATGTATTCGCCTCTCGGGTGAATTCTTTCTTTGAAGAGAAAAGCAGAACCGCTTCACGTCAAATCCATCTCTAAACCCGGTGGTTAACATTTAGTTTGATTTCTCAAGCGTTTTGAATTCCTAATTAATGTATTCTCCCTTGCCCCAAATTAAGTTTTTTCTAACTTTCCAGTCAGTACAAAGTGAAAAAAATGAAAGTGCTAGCTTATGGAGAGACAACTGTGAATTTTTCAGATGGGACATACAAGACGATCGCGCAACGAATGCCCAGAGATGCGTTATAGGGCCGACACCGTTCCTGCAATCATCAGCGACGCCAATTAAGCCTAGAAGTACATACGAAAAAATACTATTGGAGACGATAAACGTGATTTCATTAGAAATAATGAATTATCCACGTCACTGAATACGATAATTGAATTCCACAACTTATAAACTATACATAGCTTCATAAGAAGTGAAAATTGCACAATGGTATTCATTTGAAGTCATTTCAAGTTCGCCTTTCCAATTCAATTTCGTGAAAATATGACGCTGGCATCAATTACGCAGCCATGGAAATGATGCGCAAAATGCCAATAGAAAACATCAAAATTATACGTAAATAATTATTTTTTTATTTTTTCCAGCAGAATACGCTAAAATATGAATTAAATAGTATTTTCGCATTTCAGTTTGACTTACATGGTGTTTAGTTAATTGTTTGTAATTTAAAAGAGTGAATGAAAACCCCATCTGCGTGTAAAGCGCGGCGCTATTTTTTCTCATCTATTTAGACTGAGAAACAAAATCATGGCTCGTCTTATTTCGAGCTTCTGGGTCCAATTCCTGACATTTTAGTTTTAGTCCACAGTAATCCGGTGAACAGGAACACGCAGTAAATGCGTAAATATCAAGTTTCTAGTTTGAGTTCCAGTGCTCAGGAAATTATGCCAATGAGTCAGTTTGTAGCTTTATATTTTATGTTGAAATAATATATTTGCGATGTGTTTCACAAAGTTAATACAACGCTCTATATTTAGAAAGCGGCAAGGCAAGTTGATTTTAAGGATTATTTTTCTCTATGGATTTGGTCTACGCATGTTAGTTATGGAGCTAAGGGACTGCAGACAGTTCATCGAGCGATTTTTCCATTTGCCATGGAAAGGCTGTGAAACTGCCTTGAGGTATATGCGGCCACAGAGAATGGCATGGGAAATATTTATAGGCCCAGTGCCCCTTTGATAGCTCGCCTCACTGACGGCCATTACGACTATGGGAATCTCGACTACCTGGACAATGAAAGTCTTGTAGTGTCTCTTCTATGTATATTCTGAGACTACAGCAATGGAGCTTCATGCAAACACAGTATTGCAAAAGGTTATTAATCTCACATTCCCTTCTTAACTATATATTCTAATAAATATGCTTCTCGTTAATCCCGCTGGTCCTTGGTTCAACGACTCTCAAGATTTCTTTATATTCCAGTTTATATATATATTCGGACCAAAATGAGTGCGGCGAAGTAAGAAACTACATTAGGCAGAAACACTTTTTATGCATGATCTATGTTTTTGCAACAGTTTTGGCAACTAAATGTGCTTCATTGGAATGAAAATTTAATTCTTTACCAAATTTGTAAGATGCACAATTTCGTCAATCAGAAACTTAGAGATATTTAGTTCAACAGAAAAATTATATTTGATTGAAGAAATTTCGAATTATCTCAAAAGATATCTTTCGTTCTATATCAAAATATTTTGCTCATACGCGACATTTGGTTCGTTATTTGTTGGGATATAGTTGATGGATCAAAAAGATTCCAACTTTAGATTGCTGTGGAAACAACGGGTGGGGTAGTTTTCTTGGGTACAACCGTGGTTAGTTCAAATTGGCCCAGCCTGAACTCCACAACTAAGGAGGTGGTGACAACAGATTACAAAGAGAGAGAAAATGTGCAAAATCTACGAGGGTCATCCGGAAAGTAGTACCCGTTCGTGAAATAAAGACACAAAAGTAAATATTAACAAATATAAAAAATTTTATTTGAAAGAGGATACTTTAAACTACTTCTCAACATAATCTCCAAGCAAATTAAGGCATTTGTCATAACGTGTGACAAGTTTCTGTATTCCTGCTGCATAGTCCTTCGCCGCCAGCTCATTGAGATACGCGAGGGACCCATCTTGCACACATTTTTGCATAATGCAGATGGTGTTTAACAATTTCATGAACAATTGTTCGAGAAACATTGGGAAAATGCTCACAGATGTCATCAATTGTGACGCGCCGATCGTTCCTCACGAATTCGTCAACTGAGCTCACCAGTTGGTCTGTAATGACAGACGGTCTCTCCGAACGCTCATCGTCGTGTGTGTTCCCCCTCCCCATGTTGAAGTTGCGACACCACCGCCGAACAGACGACTCGTCCATTACATTGTCTCCATACACCTCCTTTAATTGGCGATGAATATCACATGGGCGAACGTTTCTTGCATTGAGGAATTTAATCACTGCCCTCACTTCACAACTGGCGGCGTTCTCAATTTTTTTAAACATTGTAAACAATCACAGAAACAACACAGGCAATGCTAGCGTCACGCAACTTGGCTCAGAGAAGGCAGACAAGCCACTGAAGCTATCTGACCTCGTCCAGCGGCTACTCGCGTCGTCAGCACTTCATGCGGCACGAACGGGTACTACTTTCCGGATGACCCTCGTAATAACATCAAACATCTCAACGTCTACCACCCTCAAAGATCCAACACTGTAGATAATTTAAATTAATTACAGAGTAAGTACTCAAATTTGGGAGAGGGTGCTATATTCAAACCAACATTAATTTTTGCTAACGCTTAACAGCTGAGAGACAATTGTGATACATTTGTTCTTTGTTCATAGCAAGAGCAAAAAATGTGTGAAATGCTTTGTGTACACCACCACTAATACACTTGTACACCACCAAAACAAAATTTATTACTTTCCAGATGTACATAAATGCAATATGCATTTGCATTAATTTGGCTTTATTTTACTTTAGAAAGTTGCAATATGAATTTCAAGGACTAAGACTGAGTAATTATATGCCAAAATTGCTAGCATAGATGTCTCGCCCTCCTAGCATTCGGTTATTCACGGGGTCTTGCGGTCAAAAATTAGTAATTTGCTCATTTTGATCTCATGAACGAGCATATCACGTACATCTAGTTCGCGAAATTTATTGCATTACAGGGAGAATCATCACCGTGCTCATGAAAATTCAAATGAACATGCGCAATGTGTTCATTGGAATAGTTTTACAGTTTCTCGGCAATGCTAGCGGAAATCCAGGAAGACTTGACGGGAGCCGTCAGGAAACTGGAAAGAAATTTTGAAACGTTTGGGTTTAAAAAACACACTGCAATGCCTAGTCATGCGTGTTAATTATCATGAAGGAAGCAAAAGTAGTATAGGAAATTTATAAGTTGAATAGGTATAATATTTTAAATAATTTAGATCGTTAAAGATCCCCATTAGTAGAGTATTAACGAATAAGGATAAAAAAGAGAAGGCGAAACAGAACTTTTTGAAAATTAAAAGGATTCTATCGCACAATCAGGTTTGCATATGAGGAAGAGAGCTTGAATATGTGTTCTCTCCTGTGTAGAGAGGGTACAGCATCGGGGATAATTGAGGGGAAGAGGGTGGTGGTTGAGGTGTCTTTGCTGAGAGGAATGCTGAACGACATTTGTAAAGATGGGGCAAGAAAAAAATTAAGAAAAATTAAAAAAAAGAACACTTTAGGGGACAGTAAGTAAGGAAGAGGAAGGTGAACTGTTTAAGTAATATGTTAAGAGGGAACGGTTTGTTGAAGAGATTGACTTAGAGAAGACAGGTGGAGAGGAAGAATACAGGATGACTTAAGCAGGGAAAGGCACTCCGTGGTACGAAATGCAGAGAATGACGGATAGGGAGGAGGCGGCGGTAGAGAAGAAAGGGTAATAGTTCGCTGAGACTGCCTTTAGTGATGCTGATGTCGAAAACAATATGATTTTCGATTCCTTGCAACTCCTGGCCATGTCCGATCCCCAATATCATTCCGAGAATTCTCATTAATGTACAATACTACATCATTTCGTAATTATCAGTCTATCATGCTAAACATTTCGGCCAAATTACGCAATATCTAAAAGAAGATTAAGAAAGGTGAGTAGACTGCATTTTGATTGAGAGCAAAATAAGTTGTATCCAGAGTGAATCTGGGAAATAATGGCATGCGCTCAAGGGCCGATTTTATTTCCTATCGTTTGATCGTTTCTTCTTAGTCAAGATGCAATATTGTCTTGGCCGTTTTGTTTTCTTTTGTTGACGCGATCCCTTCCGGTGAGTGGAAAGTTTGCACGCCAAAGGAGAAAGCGAGAGGAAGAGAGGGAATGCAGGAGACGAGGGGAAACATCGGGGATGATGCAGGTCAGAAAGGGAAGAGAAACAGCAGCGGACCCTCGTGTGTTGGAGATGGGAAGGGAGGGGCGCACAAAAAACGAAAACAGAGGGGCGGGGGAGAGAGGGGGAGGGCGAAGTGGCAGAAAAATCGACCACTCGGGTGCGTGTTTGCGTAAAAGTGCGTGAGAACTCCCTTTCGTCGGCGGCGGCGGGGCTATCGGTATCGGAAATTGATCCAGTTCCGCCGTCCTTAGGAATTATGAGGCACGGTTGTCTGAGGGGGGAGGGAAGGGGAAGGGGGTGGGGTGGGAAAGAGGAACGGAAAGATGAAACTCGGGATTCGTGTGTCTCGTTCCGAAGTGCGTGCGAATTTGGTCGCAGCATAATCGTGAAAATTACTGCCTCTACCTGAGTTTTGATGGAATGTTGTTTAATTTGTGATCTCAAAGGTCATGTCGTGACGAAAAGTGTCCCGGCGCATCTGCTCACGGGCTCGCTCTTCTCGGAGGCCTGGAAAAAAAACGCCAATCCCTCGAGCAAACAAATTTTTTATATGGTTCAATTGGCAATGACTCAGAGAGTTGACCGTGGAAAGTTAATCATACGGTCGTAGACGCTCACTTTTTGCTATAGAATATGTAATTACTTCAAATGTTGCAACTGGTTGTATCGATTTCGTCATATGATAATAAGGTACTCGTGAAAAAAGCCCATGTTAACACATATTTACGAGTTTATATTGAAAACATTTCATGGTTTTTTTGATGAAAACATATTTATCATTATTGAAAATGGTTAGGAGGATTTCATAACTTAAACCTGGTTAAATTCACTTAATTAATGACATGGCATATGATATTTAAGCTTATCATATTTCAATACTGCTTACGCCTCCTTGTAGCCATTTATGCCTAAGTTTGAGTCATAAAATTTATGGCATAATTTATCACCATAGCGTATTATCCGTAGCTAATTTAAAAAAAAGGATAATTTGATTATTCCAAATAAGTTTATTATTTTCTTCAAATCACCATTTGACTCAGAACTTGTAATCATAGACGTCCTAGTCACACTGATTAGCGTGCATCATGATGGCGTGATGATATTTAGACTCCCTAGAGTGAAGTGTTTGGAGATGGGTGTAATGGCAGAACGCATGGCGTGGAGTGTACTCAATGGGATTCGCAACCCTCTCACAGGAATTTGACGCGATCGAATGTTTACAGCGAATGTTCTCCCCTTTCTCTCCGCCCTCGAACGCCTTCGCTTCTGCGGAGTCTCTTGGGTCGACACCTTCCATCCCTTGTTTCTCCTAATTAAACCTTGGCATTGTGCCTCGGAAAATTTCCATTTACCTTTTCCCCTTCATCTTGTCAGTGATTTCTATAGATTTCTATCTTAATTCATTCACATGAGCACTTCATCATCAGTCACTCCGCGTAGGCAATTAATATTCGCCATTCTCCCCATGCGACACGTTATCAACTCTTTCCTCTGCCATCCACGTCTCAAAGTCATCAAAAATAAGTTTCGTATAGCATTTTAGGAACGGAATTATTAATCTAGGACTATTGGTATTTACTCTTTACTCTGATTATTGGTATTTTACTTGTTCTTTCTCATGCCTTCTTACCTTGGGCTTAGCTTGCTTGTGCCTCCATTTACGTCAATTGCGCTACCCTATGCATAAATACGAAAATAATACCACTGGTTCAAATATGTACACTTTTTTCCAATCCTTTTCTTTTCTACTAGATCAGAAAGTTTTCCCAAAATGTAATATTTTATATATTTGGACTTGCTCTTTTGAAACCCCTTCCCACACATTCCAGTGTACAGGTATATTTGTCCTTCCCTTCAAAGGGAGAGTACGCCTTAATCATGTAGCTGTATTGTTATTTATTCTTCGATTGCATTCCCGGCCCACTCATTTTTTCTTTAAGCTCAATTGGTCCCGTCTGAATGCATAAATTAACGATTAATTAGATTTCTGGTTAAGATTACGGGAGTAATAAGATATCTGGAATTCTGACTCATCCGCGTACGCTCACAAGCCATCGCGAGGCATTTCCCATTGCCTTCCACTTTCACTTAAGTGTTTCGTCCCATATACGAAGTCATTTATTCCTCACCTGAATTGAAATATATGTTCCTGCTCGTTTCCACTGTGATTATCTCCCCACCTACTCATCATAACATTACTAATTGACGCAGGGAATGTCTTAGAAGTAAATTAAAATATGTTTACTACTTACTTTTGTGTTGTTGTGGTCGATTATAATATTCATGCATACGATTACGGATAATCATAAAAGCAGTGTGCTCAATTATGCACGTTAGTGCGTTGATTTTATTTTCCTTTCCTTTGATTTGTCTAATCCACAGAAAAGAGTGTTTTTGGTCAAGTTGCTGGTTTTGAGAAATATAGAATTCGGTTATGCCGCTTGGTAACATCAGTTCTAAGCCTTTGATTTTACAATCTCTGATTGGCTGAAAAACAGCACCGGCAGCGTGAGGTTATGATCGCCCCTGGTAGACTGATGAAGTGTAAATGTGAAACAATGAGTTCCATTGGAAGACTGCTCCAAAGTTATAGCAAAGGTTTTATTCCATTCCTTCAGAAAAGTTTAAGCTTTCAATGTTATGTTTATGATTAAGTAAATTGCCCTTAATTTTAAACTCCACTTTAAAATAGAATCAGATCTTGAACTTGAATTTTTGTGTACGGAGAGCTTAAAAATATGAAATTATCGTCAAATACAAATTATCTGTGGTAATAAAAACTGAGTGCGAACGTTTTATTATTTTAACTAATCAAAGAATGTAATGCCATAGTCAACAGAACAGATTTTGTCTTTCCTGCGCATGCTTTTCTGCTCTTGGTTTCTGTATTTGGTGCAAGAGTTAATTACTTCTCATGAAATAAATCAACTCTTCATTGAGGTCCAAATGAGAATCTTTTTTATATTTCACATGAAAACTGGTCGCAAATAAATCATTATTCTTTTGCTGGGTGTGGAATTGAAGTGGAACGGGAGAGTTATTTCGTCCGTTGATCACAGCAATTCATTAACTCTAAAACTGATCACGAACGTTCACAAATAGTATTCAATGCGTGCTATTGGAGGATAATTTTCTCCCGTTCTTCTTTCGAAGGCACGCTGAATGTGTGAGAAAATGAAAGGAACCTCTCCTTCGCAAACTTGCGCAATTCGATTTCTTCTCAAAGTATGTCCTGTAAGCGCTCAAAAGGTCGGATCATTCAACACATTTCAACGCATCAAGGACAAGAAATGAGTGGAGGAATGGGGAATTACCAATTAACTCCTTTGGTTTTCATTTACAAAAGGATTAGTCACTTTTGAAGCCTGTTTTTTTTGCAGGTTGCGGCATACCTGCCTTTCACACGTCGGGAAAGTGCTTTGTAATAATAATCGTGCATTTATATTTTCTGCCGTAACCACGCGACGATGAGTGTTAATTTCTCTACGGCAACGGAATTGAAATTAATCCCACGTTCCATTAGATTCCCTTATTTCCTTTGCCTAGGAGCGCCAGGTGGCGTCAAGCACAACATCTGGCGCTTGAATATTGGCAGTTAAAGCTTTCTGAGAATAGTTTTAGCAATTTGCAACTTGATACCCATTGCTAAATTGCACACAGATCCCAAAATTAAAATGACCCGACAATTATTTTTGTTTTTGAATCATTACTCGCCCCTCTGCAGCTGAATTATGGAACAATTAACATGCTTCCAAAGTTATGTCATAAATTAAGTTCTACCGAAACTTAATTCCATTACAATCCATTTATAAAAGGGCATATTTGTACTTATTATGGACGCCTTGTTAGTGTATGAAACTCTAAACCCCTTCTCCAAGCCAAAAGAGTGGGGCCAGTTGGTTGCATGGTCCCTCACTGTACTGCCAAGGATGGCCCGGCCCGGTATGCCGAAGAGCTGTGGTTCAACTACAGGTCAAAGAGACTATTATCATTATAATGGCATCTCTAACTAATTGATATCCTATTCAAGAGCTTTAACGGTGTCTTAAAAAGTAATAATATAAAGGCTATGGACAAAAATTGCTGATTGGCGATGATGAATAGAAACACATGCATAAACATCGCGAGTTTTTGCGTCTGTGCTTGTTTCAGATGCTACGTCTCCAACTAATGACAGAGGTGGATGTCGAAAAATATTACTTCTGCACAAACAATGCGTTTCGCTTTCTTCTTTTGGCAGGCCTATTGACTTTGAAACTCTGCGGTCGCACATTAAATGATGAATGCATTATGAATTGTTTTCACTTTTTTCCTGGTAAAATTGGCTTTGATGTTCACCAAAATATGATTATAACAGATTGTTACTTTAAGAAAGAAAACTGTCCGAAAGATATATGCTTATTTTATTTCGAAATTGGATATGCATTTTAAGTTTTAATGTATCTGAAATGCATTACCTAGGGTAATTGGTATAATTACTTCTAATTTATTTACAAGCATCCCTTAATAAAGTACTAAATCCAGCACTTGTGCATGTGCATGTATGTGTCAAATTATACCTTTTTTTTAATTTATATGCGTCGGCTTTGTTTGCGCAACAGAAGTAAAGTAAAGAGTAATGAAGATATTAGGTGCAATTTTACATTACGCCCTTATCAAAATGGATGAGGCGATTTACCTCTTTTCAAACTTATTTGTAACGATGATTCAAATTTCATTTAATATTTCGGTCACCGCTATCCGTAAGTATTCTCAGCGACTCGACGCACGTCTAACTAGTGGAAACTGCTGGCCTATCGAAGTGGGTGTCGTACATTCCCTTCGGTGTGGGAAATTATCACGGAAACATAGTGAAACTCGATCCATCAACTTCTTTAAACCAAGGAAACTCCAGTCTCTCAGCAATACTTATTATAATCTTCGCAATTATTCGGTGCGAGTAAGAGGTCATGGCTCTTAGTCGTGACTAATGCGAAACCCAAGTTGAAATTTCTATGTTTGCCCTCTGACTATCGAAGACCACCGATGTTACAAACACGATCACATGGGGCAAGCAATTATCTCCGGCTATCCTCATTAGCAATCAAGCCTTTCTCTCTCATTTAGACGAATTCCTCGCTCCACCAAGGGGGCCTCTCTCTCTCACACACACACTCACACACATAAACACACGCCTATCACTCCCCCCCCACTTCATCCCCCCCCCCCATCCTTTTCCCTCTCCGAACCCCCTCCGTGCCACTTTCAACCTCCCCCCCCGCACACACACCCTCGTCCACCCCCTCGAAATCTCCTCACCTCCTCCTCGTCGGGGCAATTACGTTTGTTTACAAGGGCACCCGAGGTCAAGCCAAGCATTTTACCTCTTCCGTCTCGCCCTCCTCTTCTTCACCCCGGTGCCTGCCTACACATTTCCTCCCGCCCTCTCCCACACGGATCCCTCACATCTCCCCCGCCATCACTCCCCTCCCCCCCCCCCCTCGCCCCCTCCCTCCCACTCCCCACACTTGCTGTATCCGTGAGGAAACCCAACCGTACTTCGTAATTACACGCGGCCTCACCCTGAGCACTCCCCCTCCATCATCCCCGTCCTCCTCAGTCCTTTCACCGCGTTTCCCTCCCTCCCCCCCCCCTTTCCCCCTCTGACGACCAGCCTTTCGAGTGGGACGGAGTGTCAAATCAAACTTAGATTATGACGGTGTGGGCGATGGAGCCTTTTTTCAATAGGACTAGGTCCACTAGTAAAATTTATTATCATTTACAGAGGCTTTCCTTGCTGCTGATCTTATTGACAATTTTGATCGATTCACTAGAGCAGCATCCCATTTCATTTGTTCGTATTTTAAGAAGTAAAAACTTCGTGTTTCTCTCATTATGTTTCCGGCAAGTTTTATTTAATTATTGCTTTTAACTCTCACCAAACATAAAACTATAGTCATATAGAGAGAGCGACAATTAACTAAGCATAATTTATGAAAAATGCAGCTAGCCGTCTTGAGCTTGCCATGTGTCTCACCTTATCTTTTTCTGTTTCCTTGATCGGGAATTTCTTCTCGCTTATTTCCTTAAACACTTAATATTTCCTTTGCTTATCAATTATATGAATATGCATATATTCTTTTTAGTTCCTCCAAACCCACTTTTATGCGCCTTCAGCTTTTTCTCTTCTCGCACCCCTCAAATCGTAAACTAATATCTTTTAGTTTAGCAAACACCATTTAGTAAGTAAGCTCCAAGCATAGGTTTTTACAAACTTCTCCTCTGTTTCTGCATTAATGTATTCTGTGGTTATTAATTTTTTCCGATTTTGAAAATCAATTTGCCCCACATTAGAATAGAAAAAATTAGGTATTGAAAAACCTTTCTTGTTATCAAGAATAAAACAATTTAGTCACTATAGAGAAATATATTGGTCATTAGTCATTTATCTTTACTGTGGATGCTTGGCAGAGATATCAGGACAGCGACAGGTGAAGAGGGAAACGAGGAAGGGTGCAGAGGGGTAGCAGAGTTGAAGGCAGTACGGGGCAAAGGGAAGAATAATAATGCAGTGCAAGGCTATGGTATTATTGTCCAAGTTCTTCAATCAATATGGACGACCACGAACTATCGTCGTTAGCTATCAACTGGACAATAGAAACCAGTTGGTGTGGACACACTAAGAAACGCAATGTATTTGTTATGGACGCGACACAGAAGGATTTATAGAATGGAAGATCCTTCAAGGTAGGTCGAAAGCCAAACAAGGAAAAAGAACATATCACGACGTAGGGGATCAGAGTCTTGGATTTATTTGAAATCGCTAAGAGGAATGGGCTGATACAGTCAATCCATCCATCCGGACTGAGGATCTAAATTGATTGTAAATACTCGTGGCTGAATTTTTTAACATATTTGTTCAATGTTAATGTCAAAGTACCATTATGGCGGACAGATGTGCCGTAAGTAACCATTATGGCGGACATATGGACAGTACGATGTTAAAGAGTGGTTATAATTTCCTTTTTTTTTAATAATTAGTTTATATATTTCGAATAGTTGTTACACGAGTCTGTTCTGTATAATTGTTGTAATTCTTGTAAATTAATACTATAGGGTGTAAAAAATTAAAACTATAGCATTGCAACAATTTCAGAGAGTAAAATTCATTTGCTTTGACCGAAATGAATTTACATTCTAAAATTGTCGCGTTGTAATGCACATATAGCGCATGGGTTCTTTAAAAGTTACTGTTACGTACGGCATCTCCCTCAGTTTCTTGTGATTAAAACTATAGATTTGCATGCTGATGTACGGAAACACAGCGCTTATCCCAGAATTCATTAAGATTATTTCACCTTTTCTTCTTCAACAATTAGGTCAATTAGTGCATAGTAATATTTGTTTGTATTCCATAGAAAAGCTTTAGTTCAATGAGCGAATGTGCCCAAACAAGTATGTGAAGACGCTATGAATGAATGCATGTGATAATTAACTAAACCTACTCCTTGTTAAAATTTTCCTTTGCCTTTGAGTTTACTGAATCTCTATGAATATTTACTTCAAACATTACACATTGAAATTTCGTAATAATTGGCGATGACTTAAGAGAAAAGAAACGCCGAATGTATAAAATATCTTAGGAGTATTTATTGCCCTCTCTCAATATTATCTCAGGTGTTTTTCCAAAAACATAAAAGTCAATTACATTCCGATTACATCGACCCTTGAGCCACACACGATTTATCTCTTTATGAATTAGTCTCGAAATTTTACTTCGTTTGATATTACGGAAAGTAATGGTATAACAATTATTAATAATTACCGTAGATGCTCTAGGAAATTATAAAGAAGCATTGAAATATATCTTTAACGAGATATAATTTGGTTTTACGACTTTAAAATGATGCAATAAAATTTATATTTTCCGATGATTTGATCACATTTACTTATTTTTATTTTCACTCAACACAATTTTATTAATTGGGATTCTAGCGTAAATCCGCTTTGGATTCTCTCACTCGAATGCAGAGGGTGTCCGTAGTACTGCTGTGATTTGATCGATACAAATCACAATAACGGAGGAGTGTTTTGGAATCGATTGCCCGTTTGACACAAAATGATTTTCTCCTCGCTGATGAAACCAATATCCACCGATAAAATTCCCTTCATCCAAATATGATGACTGCCATGAGGTTAAATACCGACAAATTTTTACAATTACGAGACATTGTCATATATCATTTTCAATTTTAATCCATGGAATATAATTAATTACTAATATTTCCCTACATTGTAAAATTGCTTTTGATGTCTCCTAATTCGATCATTCGGTTCATAAGCAATTCAAATGATCTATCCTTATTTCCAGGAAAATCTAATTCAATTTGCTCGGCATATTCAAGACGCTGTTTGAACTTATTGTCAGTTATACAATTTAGATCGTGTTCATTTACAAAATATATTTTAAATGAACCCATGTCCATTGAGCTAGAAGTGAAAAGTGAATGTTGAAAATTAATTATTTTTGCCATGCGCTATACGTGTGTGTTGGAAAATAAATCGTATTTCGATTGGAATTTGAATTTTGAAATTTAGTCAAAAGTTCAACAATTTGAATGAGTAACAAGGACTTAGTTAAATAATATCAAATGTATTAATATTACGTATTTAACGTAAAACCTTGATATGGAGCGTAGTAATGTACGCCGCGGAAACGTGGTCACTGAAGCAGGATGATAGGTATAAATCGGAGGCTTTTGATATTTGGGTGTGGAGAAGGATGGCGAAGGCGAAGTGGACAAAAAGGAAAACAAATGAAGGAGTGCGAGGCATGGTGGTAGAGGAGAGGGGTCGGTGGGGAGAAACCCAAAGGAGGCAGAAAAGATGGATGAAGAGAGTTTTGACTGGAAATGAAGACTGTGATAGAGGCGGGAATGTTAGGAAAACGAGGAAGGATTTAGGAATAGGATAGGGGTGTTGGATGGAATGAAGGGAGGAAGGAAATATGGGCAGTTAAAGAAGGGTTTATTTTGTGTTGAACGTTAAGTGGCGTTTGATATGAGTGGCAAGGGAATTGCCGCTGAACCTTTTGGTGTCTTGTGTCCATCCAAAACCTCCCTTATCCGGTAGATTGCCTATTTTAATACTGATATGTAACTGGTTAGAGCATGCGGATGTCTTTTCGCTTGTGATTTCCTGAGATCATCAAATGTTTGCCGCATCGTCCTTATTTCTATGAGAGAGTCGCCGCCCTCTCATCAATTTCGTGGACATTTTTTTTAAGGTAATCTACCGGTTAAGGTAGGTTTTTGGATGGACGTAATTACTAATTAAATACTTTGTGGCCCCTAGCAAAACACAACATCCTACTCTACATCAGGTCCCTCTTCAGCTCTGAGTACTTTCTTCCTCCCTTCATCGCGTCCAACATCCCTATCCTGTTCCTTCCCTTTCCTCTTTTGCCCAACATTCTACCCTCTATCACAGTCTTCAACATCCCGCTACCGGTCAATACCCCCTTCAGCCACTTTCCCTGCCTCAATTGGATTGCTCCCAACAAACCCCTCTCTTCGCCCACCATACCAAGTACTTCCTCGTTTGTTTTCTTCTCTGTCTATTTCACCTTCTCCATTCTTCTCCACACCCACATTTCAAAAGCCTCCAGTCTACGTCTAACCTCCTGCTTCAATGGCCACGTTTCCGCGCCGTACATAGCTTTCGTAGACATTATTAAAGTTTAAATACGTATACGAGATTCCTTGAGAAATGTATATATCTTTCAACAAATGTAGTTCTTTCTCTTTCGACGTTTTACGACAGAAATCTTGAAGGTACTTTTTGCCATCTAAAATTTATATAGCCCAGATGTACAGAGAATTTCCAGAGGTACTATCAATCACAAAATTTCCCATTTCAAAGGAACAGGCTGGATACTGTAACACGATAATGCACGGCCACCGCTCATCACGATATGCTGTTGTCGGACATTCCGTGAATATCAACGTGAAGTGTGTTTTCCATCCTCCCCATGGTTTAAATTCAGCCCCATGTGATTTTTCTTGGTCCCTAATGTGAATAAATACCTTTGTGGAAAGTGCTATTCGTCATCAGAAGCAGGTGTGAATACTACTGGGTTGATTTTGAAAGACCTTCAAGAAAATAGTTTCTAGCATTATCTTTGATACTGAAAAATGACTGGACAAGTGCATTATATCTAGCAGGGCTACTATTTGAGAAGGAACATCAAAACACGGGTCTTTACGGTATACAGTTAAAACAGTATGATCATATTTATTGAGGAACTCTAGCATCCTACGGTCACCGCAAAATCCCCCAGCTGGTCACTTATCAATCAGGTAAAGGTCACTTGGTTTATGCATGTTTGGCTCTTGGAAACACATCATGAGAATGAAATCCTTTATGCAGAAGAGTATTCGGTGTGATACAGAATCTGTACCAAAAGAACTAGAATTGATTCGGGGAAAAATTTATTAAAGATATCGCTACAAATTACTAATATTCTTCAAAATAGCACCCTCGTGGTTCGATACACCGATACCGTGCCTCTGCCAGTCGCCGTGCGTTTTCTGGGAGGCGTCGAAGGGAACCTCGTTTAGTCATTTCGTCACAACCGCTTTGGCGTTATCCAGAGTCTCAAAATGGTTGTCTTTCAAGCTCGTTTTTATTCTTCGAAACGAAAAGAAATCCGGCGGTGTCACATTACGGTTATACCATTAGTATACTTTGATAGAAGTCCAACATATCACGCGAGATTGCTACACTAGCAGCCGTTCTGATCTTCCGTCAGCACCTTGGAGACCATCTTGACACACACCTTTTTAATGGCTAGATATTCTGCAAGAATACGATGCACTGTGGTTTTCGGGATATTGCACTCTTTTGCTAACACTCTGGCACTCAGGAATTGGTCGGAATTGAGCATTTCCCTCATCGTTTGTGCATTTTCTTCGCACTGTGTCGTTGACGGACGCCCATGGCGTTCCTCGTCGTCAAACTCCTCTCTACGTATGTTGCCATTGTCACACAGGAAGTTAAAGACCTGCAGTTGTCATCTCATTAATTTTCGTGAGGTTTTTTCATGTAATTTTCCTATTACCTTATATTTTTCCGTTCTTAAGTGCATGACTGCAAATCTTTCTTTACTTCATTTAAAAATGCATTTTTTAAATGTTTAATTTTTTTATAATTCCTATATTAATGAAGTGGGAAATATGGCCTTCTATCAAGGTAAACATTTTGGTTGCCGCAACACAATGAGACATTGTTGAAAATCATTGTTTCCATTTAATTCGAGTGTATTCTCTTTTAGTCACTCCCGATATGGCGATGCTAATAATAATTAATAATGCCTTCAAATTTTGCTTCATGTTAGAAATGTATGCCACCATTCAATTAGATGGGTTTCTGAAATGTGCTGGCGGACATTTCCCGATCCTTGGATTGCCCGCAATAGTCAAAGCGAAAGACGACGTCGAAACTAGTCGTCATTTTTTGGCATCAACCCCCTTTCTGGGGGTGTAATCCAATAGTTCCATTAGCAATTCAATGTAGAAGAGATGAAGTAACCTGAGATGGAAGCTTGCAAGTCAATGTTTAAAAAAATAAAATATCAAGAAATTTTTTCCCTTTTCGAATAAACTTGTACCTGATATACTCATGCATCGGGATTTTCCATTATTTTTCTATCAGTCATGAAAATAAATTAATTGTGATCCCATTAGAGTAAATCTCGGATCTCCTTAATTTCTTAAGGAATAGCGTCACTTGATTCAACGAGAGGAAAGTACAGGAACGCAGATGAGACTCCAGATGAGGAACGCTGTTTCCAAGATGCATAGCATCGTTCAGGATCCATGATGTTTTTAATATCTGTGTATTGATATAAGAACTCGGTTCCTACCATTCGTGGGTCATTTGGTGTCAATAAAACTGGCGAAAATATTGATTTTATTGGGGTATTCTTATTCCATTCCCGCAATTCTTGAAATATTGGAAAGCATATTAATAAGCAAGGAATCCATAAATTACAGAGGAGACTCAAAAAAAACTGCGGGAGATTCGAATACATGTGACATCGTATGCTGGGTATTTCGTCAGGGAATCTTGCTCCTCTAAATTCGGGGTGAAAGAAAATGCCTCGGTAGCTTAGTAGGTTAGAACTATCGACCGGATGTCGATGGATCCGGGTTAGATTCCCAGTCAAGAAGAATAATTTCTATATTTGAAATTGATGTATTTTAATGAAGAGATGTTTAAGAAGGTATTAAGAGGTGAGAATTATTGGAGCAATAGACTGGGATAGAAATTGTGCACGTTAAGATATCGAGTATTGAAAGGAATATTTTACATTAGGGTAATATTGGATTTCTAATTTGAAAATATGCTAGACATCTTTTTGGGAGTTACAATAAAGATATGCTAGCTGTTATAAATGAAACGGGAATAAATTAAGTAAAGTTATAAATATTTATTGTATGTATAGAGAATGCGTGGAAAAACAACATACATAAAGCAACGTACGCTCGTATTCATTCTTCTGCCTATGAATGTCAAGCAGGGAGGGAAAAGGCAAATCAATTTTGGGCATTATTTGACGATACCCATGGGCCTTCCTCAGCCTTGACATGGTGGAAGGGCTTGTGCGTTTCGATGACCCCTAGAGCTGCGGTGGCGGAAAGAAGTAGGGTCGTAAGGAGAAGAGTGCGTAAGGAAAACAAGCTTTCACAAAGAGGAGAGAATTGATGACAGGGAGTTGGAGTCGGGGAGTTAAGAAAATTCTTGTTAAAACTTTGCTATGGAGAGTAGTTATGCATGGGGCGGAAATATGGTCATTGAAGCAGAATGATAAATGTAGATTGGAGGCTTTTAAATATGTGTGTGGAGAAGAATGGAGATGGTGAAATGGGCAGAGAAGAAAAAAAAATAGGAAGTACTTGGTATGGTGGGCGAAGAGAGGGGCTTGTTGGGAGAAATCCTATGGAGGCAGGGAAAGTGGATGAAGGGGTGTTGACCGGCAGTGGGATGTTGAAGACGGTAATAGAGGGGAGAATGCTAAGCAAGCGAGGAAAGAGCAGGAACAGGATAGGGATGTTGGACGGGATGAAGGGATGAAGGAAGTACTCGGAGATAAAGAGGAACCTGATGTAGAATAGGTTACTGGATTTTGTGTTTTGTTAGGAGTAAAAAAATATTTATTTGGTAGTTGTGTCCTTCCAAAACCTAACTTAACCGGTCGATAACCTATAATAATTTGATGATAATAAACTTATGCTCCACTATATCAGCAATATCTATATCCTAGCAAGTGTCCATAGTTGCGTAAATGTTATTAATGTCTAATCGTGGCCATTAACTTTCTGCGTGATAATTATCCTCGTTGAATTTCCACGGCTGCTGCTTCGATTAATGAACCACGTATAAGCGGCCGGAATGATCGGATCCACGGTTAAAAATAGGGTGTCGCGGGACACCGCGTGGGGGATGGGGAGAAGAGGACTCCAGAAAACACCGCGCAATTGATGGACGTTGCAGGAGGGAACCTCTTAGCTTTCTAATTCCTCCGGGGACTTGTCATTTAACCCAGGCAGGAGAAGTCACTGTATGGGCTCATTTGTACATATTTATATATGTTTATATATATATATATATATATATATATATATATATATATATATATATAGCCATACATGCATACGTATATGTTTACACGGCTTATACGTGCGTTTCCCTGGTTCGACGGCACTCACGAGTGTTTCTCCAGCCATCGTCTCGCGGTGAACTCCGAGGCATGCTCCCTCTCTCCCATCCTTGGCCCACCTCTCCTCCCGCCGACTCCCTGTCTCATTAACAGTTGAAGGTCGTCCGGGGTCTTATTTAGCCGACAGCCACACGGCGACCGCAAAGGAAGAGGTTCGGTAAGCTACGAGGGGCGGGAATGGAGGGGGTCTGCGGGGGGGAAGGGTGTGGGGGGGAGGGAGGTGGAGGCGAGAAGGTTAGGAACGGGGTCGGAGAAGAGTGGAAAACAAAAGAAGGAACAAAAGGTAAAAAAGCGCAATAATAATTGAAGATGATGGAGGGGTAAACTGGTTTCTTCCCGAGTTCGTCCTCCTGCCGCAGCACACGTTTCATCCTCTCTCCCTCTCTCTCTCCACGCCCGAGTGTCATTGGGAATACCCATTCCGCTTTAATGCGCCAATTGAAATCACTGCTTTTCCGAGACTTGGGATATAATGATTGTGCGTAGTCACAACTGCCAAGGTGGGGCAGCGGCCGAGTGGGAATCCTCATTTATCTCTCTACCTCTCCCTCCTTCCCTCTTTCATTCTCTCTCTTTTCCTCTATCCGTCTCCTCTCCTTCTTCATTTCCCTCGGACACTCATTTGGGAAAGCGCTGGAGCGAATAACGGAGTAATCGAGGTTCTCTCGCCAGGATTACAGGTGGATTGATGGTTTGCGGTGGCAGATACGTGCTTGGCAAACACAGGTACGGCATGCAGCATTACCTCGCTTTGAAGAGGAATAAGATATAGTATGTCGGGGATGTATTTCATGAAAAAAAACCCACCCGTGAGAAAGACGGCCATATCGTGCAGTTCGGTCTCCATAGTCGCATTTCATTTTATTCATTCCACACGTCGGAGGAGACGCCCAGCACCCAAAGGAGCACGTTTTCCTTCCCCCCCTCCCCCCCCCTGCTGCCAACCCCTTCGGATCTGCATTGTTTCCGGGGCTGGAGTAACCGTTGAGCATAAACCTTGCTAATTTTCAATTCCAAATAAATTCCAAACATACAAAATTTAAGTATTAATGCAATAATTCTTAATTAATGAATCGTGTCATTTTAGGCTCCTATTCTATAAGTTTGCTCCTATATGAAAACATCGAAAGATTGAAAGTGATAGGACAGCAAACAATATTGGCAAATTTACGCCAGTGTGCATCTCACTGTTTGTTTAACTCTTCGACAATATGACTTGTTACTTTTATATCAGGGAATTAACCTGTTGAAAATACCCTTCATGATTCCCTTCAAAGTATTTGTAAATACAGGGATCGTCCGGAAAATAAGTGTACTGAGCTCAGGAAAAAAAAATTATTACACTTTTACATATACTATATTAAGCTAATATTCCTCAAAATAGGACCCTTGTGAGTCGATACACTTGTTCCAGCGGCGTTCCCATTCCTGGAACGCTCCCGCGAAGGCATCATCGGGAACCTCTCGAAGACTCGTCGTCGACCTCTTCTCTGCCCTCCACGAACATCTTGTGCCACCGAAAGATCATGTTTCTGGACATGGCTGACTCCCCGTAAGCCTGGTTAATCATACCGACAGTTTCGGTAGACGATTTCCCAAGCTTTACCGCAAATTTGATGGAATAACGCTGCTCCAAAAACTTCGGCATCGCGTTCCGTGACGTGGGTCGAGCGTGGAGGTTCGCGTTAACAGAGCTCCTCACTACACCACAGCTCAGAGCCGACTGCCTTTTTCAGCGTCGCTTGTCAACATACCCCCCTCCAATCGCAGCCCGTCAGAGCGGTACTGGGCGCGCCTGGAGCCCAGCCCAGGAGTCAGTACACTTATTTTCCGGACGAACCCTGTATAAACAGTAATACCCATAATTGGGTTAAATGGGGTAATGCATTATTAAAATCCATTAACGAATGCGATTACGCCATATCCGGAATAGGTAATAATAGCTTACCGAAAAAATCTGATATTAAAGATTCGCTTAAGAAAAGGGCAGCTTATGTAAGAATCCTACTTTATGAAACTTGTGACCATTAAAGAAATCATGTGATGAGCAATAAACGCGCAGTTTTTCTGTCATTTCTTCACATTACAATTTCACCGAGAGCGTTATGCTCCATTAACTTCAAAAATGAATTAGGTTTTACTCCTTTTGTAATGATTCTTCTTTTTACATATTTTAATTAATCATACATATTACAATTAATCTTACATATCTGTGTTTTGCTAGGGGCCACAAATTATTTAATTAAGAATTACGTCCATCCAAAAACCTACCTTAACCGGTAGATTACCTAATAATAACCTGTAAGAATATTTGCTTGTAGTAATCCGTTGGCGCAATGCTCTTCGGAACTGCCATTTTTGTAATTACTCTAAGAAATAACCAAACCAAATAAGTGTCAGTGATTAGTTGGTTGCCGTGAAATTCAGCATTATACATTAATCACAAAGGAGTCGAAGGGAATAAAAGAATCTGGACACTGATTTACAGTAAAATATTATAAAAACATAGCTCGCGATTTGGTTGTCAGAGGGTCGTGTCGAATCACCGCTGGTATTGCTTAGCCTGTCTCTTGCTTGATGCGAAAATTTATCCTCAGTCTCAGTATTTGTTTGAAAGTTTACATGGATCACGGGCGATCGATCGTTTGAGCATTTGAAACGAAAGGACATTCCATGATTCCAACCATTCGCTGCAACACAATGTTTCTAGAATAACCCCCCGGTTTCATCGCCTTCTCACAATGATGGAAAGAGTTATCTGATCGCGAGTTCATCGCGAGAATGAAACTATCGTGGGTAATTAAAGACCTCGGCGCCCCCGGTGGTTAGCTCAGCGAGGGGGGGAAGGGGGAAATCATTGCTACTACCCCCCCGCCCCTCTTCCGCGCCGCGAGGCCTCGCCCCGCTCGGCATTGGACGCAAAATCGGGGCACTCGGGATGATGGGGAGGGGGAGGGGGGCTAGGGGAGGGGAGAGGGAGGGGGAACATAAAACATAAGGCTGAATCATCCGCCCCGCAGCGGCGGTCTCATTCTTAAGCAGAACTCCCGGAGCCATTCCGGAGCTAATCATTGCTTTCCTCAGCGCTTGGCAGTCGGCGGTTCCTAGAAAAACTCAACTCAACTCTCGAGTCTCACCTCTTACCGCGGAGGCAGCGAAAGGGGGAAATCATCATCTATGAGTCTCATTGTTCTCCTCCGACCCCTTTTTTTAATTGCCTTCTGCTCCTTGCATTACATCCTTTAGTTAAGGCCATCCCCTTTCGACTCGGAAAAACGTCCGCTTACCATGCGAGCGGAGGGCACACGCCTCACTCTTAGAGCCCTTTGTTTCTTCGCGTTCCAGGTGTAATTGGCGAACGGTGGGGGGAGAGATTACTGTTGGGTGAAACAATCATCCCTCCTCTCCTCGCCATTCCGATCCCCACACCCCACCTTCAGGAGAGACCTATGGGATGCCTACGGAGGAAAAACTTAAAGAGTATTTATTCTTCCGACTCTCTGCATTCCTCGTGAATCATTGGGAAAAGAAGCCTGTAGCTGAAGCCTAACCGTCTTCGCGGTAGGGGAGTCGCGCGTACTCATTGGCGATTCTTACGTGTTACCCCCCCCCTCCCAACCCCCCAACCCACTACACTACTCACCCTGTGCTCCATTTTTTCTCCTCCGCCGTGGCGTCGCCCCTGCCATCCGGATGAGTGCCTTCCTTCGCACCTTCGCGAGGTGCTTCAAGCCGTTGAACCATTCATTACGGCTCCTTCAATGCGTAATACCTTGGAATGCGCGGCGTTCGGTGTTTAGACGGTGAGTGAAGAATCCTTGCGGTGGTGGAATGTGTCCTCTCCGATTCAAAGAGAGAAATGTGGTTTGCCCTTGCAACGCAGAGACGACGCTCTCGTCTCGTCCCACAAACCATTTCGTGGCCCGAGTTGCTGTCGTTTCTGCAAGACATATATCCAGATGGGATCACAAATACATATTTTCAAACTTGCTGCTCGTTCATTCCTAAACGATGGAACCCATAAATCGAATATTTTCCCTTCAATTTGCTTCCTTTATAAATTACAGTATTATATTCCCCTTTAAATTATTCTTCATATTCCATATTTATGAGAAAAACAAAATTTGCGCTTTTCCACAGATTTATTCGTAACGTATAACGTGTTTCAGATGATTCGATGAACTGAAACGCGTTGTAGGCTACAAATAAATCTGTGGAAAATCGCAAATTTTGTTTTCCTCGTAATAACAAACTTAGAATACATCTCTCCTAAATCTGCTGAATATATATTCCATATTTACTTTTGCACTCAATCTACACCAAAATAAACTTTTGAAATCTCGGATTTTGCGTATTGCCAGTGGTAATTAAGAAGAGAACGAGGGAAGCGCTATTAACATTATATTATCCCAATTCGGAGTCTAGAGGATGTGAAAATTGGGAATCTAAAGGTTTATGCAATGCTTCGGTAAGGAAGAGCGGAAATGTTTGCTTCCTTATATAATATTTTCTCATAGCGTGTCATTTACGAGTGAAGTATTGCGTGTCAACACTGTGTATATTAGTAATACTCATTTAACGGCCTTAGGGCTGAAATCGATCGTTTCATAGAAATATTTATGTTACTACAATGACTAGGCACTACAATGATTAGGTACCTCTTAACTCTTCGGTTCCTCTCTAGCAGTAAATTACATTTCTGATATTTGGGGGAAAGTTGGAATCGTGGGGCGAACAAAGAAATTTTAAATTACTGAAAAACAATTTGCTTCGAATGCAAATTAATTTGGAGTCATTAAAAACAAATTAAAGTTACGTTCGAAAAGTGATAGCCCAATGAAAATTAATGAATAAGGGTCAGGTTTTAGAAATTGATTCTATGAGATTTCTTCACCTCTATCGCTCCCAAATCTTCAATCCGGCTCTAACCTTGTCTCATCCCTTCTGCCGGTCATTCCTGACTGAATAATTTAGCATTTTTTCTCCATCCGTAGTTTACATCTTAACTTAAATAGAGGCGTGAAGAGAAGAGGAGTTTGATGAATACGAGGGAAAGATTTTGTTGCTAGAGAGAATGTGAGTAATTTTCAGAGCTACGAGGAAAGTTGTTTTCCTGGAATACTTCAGGCAAAAGTTGTGTGATCACAAACGACGTCTATTTTCCCTGGCTGAACTGAGTCATTAATTCCATGACATTTAGTGACACGTTCTTAAAAAACCTAATAGTGATCTCAATTAAGAAAATCCTAAACTCTCAAAAAGAAAATGATGACGATATGCCAAAATTATCCTCAAATTAGATTTTCTCTTCACTAAAAGTTGATATTCCATGCAATAATTCATATAGATATATTCAACTATGATCGCTCGATAATTAGTAAAAAAATAGCTCGGTAATCACAAAGAAAAATCGTCTCCTAATCAAAAGGTAACCTATATGGCTACACTTACTGTGGTTACACCTATTATTACCGCAATTTAATTTTTAAAACAACTTAGTTACAAGTATTCTTCTGTTTATCTTTCAAATTTACTGAAGAAGAGCTGGGTTGAGGGATGTTACCCTTCCTAGACCTCGTTTTTGCGGTAAATAACTCATCTCCCGCCCGTCATCCCCTTCTCCCATTCCCCGTCTAATTTTGCTAGTTAATATTACTTCCATGATACTTCGTCTAAAACGATTCGACGAGTACACATGCTCTCCGTTCACCTGGAGCACTCTCCCCGCACCATTTGCTCCCTCCCATCCCCACCCTTCCCACTCGCCGCCAGTTTCCTCCGTCCACCTCTATCATTTGATCGCGATAATAATTCCCTCGCACTTTTCCGTAGGCTCCACCTTCATTATCGCCCCGTTCTCATCTATCTTTCCACCGCCCTCCTTCCCTCAGTCCTTTCTCTTATTCCACCTTATCTACACACCTCTCTCTCTTTTTCTCTCTGTGTCTGCTTCCCCCTATCCCCTCTCAATCGCCTCCCCCTCGTTTTTAAATGCCCCGAAACGCCCTTCCCCGTCAGAGGTTTTCCTGGCTCACGCAACTGACTCCCACAATCACCTACGCTATTGAGACGCTCAAGAACCGTAATTATAACGCTATAATTATTATACAGTTCCACCTCCTCCCACTCCCCACCCAACGACTCCCCTTCTCCCTCTCGACGACTTTCCTCGCCCCCCTCCTCCTCCTTCCCCCCTGGCCTCTCACCCACCTCCTTTGCCCCTCCCCCTTCCCAAACCTCTCTCCCCCCCACGAACCCGGGCACAGACGTGGAAATTCGGCTCGCCCTACTCGTTTTCCGGAGTGACTGCCAAGGACGAACGGGTATCATCCACAGTATCAACTGAAGGATTTACCATTGCAACCCCGAATTCCAATTCATTTCTGTCTGGACAAATTTAGTTTCTGCAATCTAATCCATAAGTCCAGGACAAAACCGTGGGTGCAAAGCTTATTCTCAAATGAAATATGCTTTTGCTGATGAAATAACTTTTCGATGATGAAATAACTTTTCTTCGTTTGTTAACATGTAAAAACCGTTTCAGAAATGCGATCGATTGCGAAGGAAATACTGAATTATTTTCAAAGTACGTCTGCAAAGAAATATTCCTGTTACATCTCATGTTAAGGCCATCTCAATTCCTCTTCACCTGCTTCATTTCCGACAGTCAGCTTCACCTCGCTTCAAGCAACATGTGATATTTTATTTTAATTTATTACGTATGTCTGTACATTCATGTGTATTTGCTCGTATTGTACTGTGCTCCATTGTATATGTATTACCATATATTTTACTGTATCTGACCTTGTTATATATGTATTTATTATATTTTATTTCTTAATTAATTATTTAACTATCTCTGCAGGTTTTTCGTATGGTTTTCACACCCACCTTCTCTGTGGGCATTTTCTTGCGTAGGTTTTACTGCCTGAACTCCCTAAGTTTTTCCCACGAAATCACATCTTGAGCTAATTTATTTTATGTGTATATATATATATATATATATAGTATAATATATATATATTACATATATTGATATTATATAATATATGTTTATATATATATATATATATATATATATATTGATGTATATATACATATATATATTTATATATATTTATTTATTTATATATAATTATAGGTATGTCTGATTATTGACCTGTATACGAGTATATGATTTAACTATTCTTTTATATCGGTTTATATTTCCTCTTACTATTTTTGCTATGTGATTGACAAAGGATTAAATAGAAGAAGGGACCTAATGGTCTCATTTTCGCCCGAATAAAGGCGTTTATTTATCTATCTATGTATCTGTCTGTCTATGTATCTATCTATCTATAGTATCTCACCCATTCGGATAGATCTGCATAGGTTGTCGGTTTTTAGAGCACCAGATTGGCACTCAAAAACTTACAAGTTAAAAAAAAAAAATATTCAAGTAATGATATGACGCAACGAATTTTTATTTACTTTATTTAATTTTATTCATAAGTTTTATGGCATTGGACTCTGCCCAGTAATAATGGGCCTATTTTAACCTAGTGAATAAAAGTAGTAAATTTTGATGTGCCTTCATTTCGCATGGAGTATGCTATTATACGATGTTCATTCTTGAGTTGTGCTATCGATTCTTAGATACTCTCCCTGTAACAGCAGTTGCAGTAATAACTAATAAATGCTCAGCTAAGTAATTAGGGATATAATAATGGTATCCTGATTATACCAGCGTTACCTTACTCACTATTCCGCCGTGCCAAGAGTGTGTTCACAAGGTTTGTATTAAAAGTATCGGCAACAATTTTTTCCTGACGTGTGCGTCAAGTTCTGAATTCAGATGACCGTCGGTTAAGTGTGCGCATGAACGCGGATCATATATTGGCATTAATAAGATGGCAGTGCACACACGATCATTCATTAAAATTGGGCGATGCGAAAGATCCGCGCTAAAATCGTCGTCTTGACGGGCGACCAAGAGCAGAGTCGAGTGTCTACTTGCAAAGACCTTCTGAAACTCCATCGCGACGATTCCCCAACCTCCTTACAGTCCCAACCTCGCACCACCAGGCTATTTCCTATTCCTAAATGTGAAATCCTCCCTCAAAGGACACCGCCGTGAGACCCTAAGAGGCGTCAAAGGAGCTTGCACGCGTAACCCTTAAGGACCTTCCGGAATCCGCTTACCACAGAGCCATCGAGTCGTGGAAAAACGCCTGGCAAAAGTGTGTCGACTTTATCAAGGGTTTTAATTTGAAGAATTTTGATGCATTGTAGCTATATCTGAAATAAATCTATCTTTGCGAAACGTTTCCCGATATTCTTTATAGAAACTATGTATATATAATTTTGAAAAACATTTCAGTTCCTCCTGATTTTGTTGATGTAAAGATTCATTTCATCCCTAGTCAAAATGACGTTTTAAATTACCCCTACATCGTTTGATTAATGGTTAAGACACTGAAATGGAATAGGTGGGATAATCCCACGAAATTTGCAGTCATCTCCCGAGATGGACCCTTGAAGCAAGTAAACTTTCGTCCGTGGATGAGCGTTCTCCTGGTCTCAGGGAGAAAGAAATGACTCGGTTGCATTTTGACATTCCTCCTGCTCGTGTGCGCCGTTGCAACCATTTCCCGAAGTTGACCTCTGACGTTTACGACCGCAGTCTTACTTTCACTCCTTCGTCGGCCGTATCCCTCCTCCCGCAGCGCCGCGAACGGATTCGATGAGGAGGAATGAGGAGAGATTTCCCGGCCGCCGGTTGCTCTAAGGGGCCTTCCTGTACAGTAACGCGCGTTCGCACTGCTCTCGCGTGTATCGGTTATTACGAGAGCGTTTTAGATCCGGTTTCAGAGATTAACTTCCGCGAGCAGTACTTTGTAGAAATCTTCAGGAATCCGCATGATATCGGCAGATCAGACCACCTGGGTACTTGAAAGAAATAGACCTCAACACTCCTGAAGAATTATTTCAAACTGCGTTTAAATTCAGACAATTTTCAGTAAGTACTCTGTCTACTTTCGTACAAATGGCTAATAGAACAAAATAAGGTTGTGCGTCCCGTCAATCCTGATCGATAAACTTAATGGGGTTCTAATTCTGCCATTTCGAAGACGACATATACAGATGCAAAATATGTCCGAATACCTGGAGATTGATGGACTAACTCATCTGTCACTTCTCCTTGTAGATGCTAGTTGCGGATGACGTAGTTTTGACTGCTAAACCGCTGTACTTACATTGTACTTGATTAATTTGGTCAAACTAACTTATCAAAGTAAAAAGTTTAAAAATTGGTATGTAATTATGAAAAATAAACTTGTTTTTCTTCCAAATGTTAAAGACTGCCTGCAAGGGTGGACATCCCCGAAAAGCTACATATTGGGTGTTTTGGGTCCTTTAATTTCATCATTCCAGTGAAACTTGCAATGAAGGAATGTTGACCCGTGTGGGCAGAGCAGTTTTTACGGTGAAACGATACATTTTCCAAAATATTGTTTCTCAATTCCAGCCCGCATTCTCACATTTTTTATTACGTTTTTGTACACACCAGTGAGTATTTCCGCTTCAGATTAAAGGTTAAGGAATTCCAAAGTCTCGTTGAATCACATTCCCAAACACATTTCCAACACTCGTCTACATAGAGTATGGAAACCTTTGTTGTTGCTATCCGTTTAGTACTGCGTTATATTACGTGTGACGGGATGGAAGGGGAAATATCTTATGTTGTTATATCTATGTCTGTTTAACGGGTGCGCTTCGGCTAAGGAGTTAGCAGTCTTCTTCTGCCTAGTTTTTTTCCCTAGTTGGGGTCCGCTTTCCTCGTCAGTCTTCTCCGATCTCTGGTCATATCCTCTCCTCACTCCGCTCTCCTCCTCGTTCCCCGTCGTACTATCTTCACGCCTCATCCTTGATCTACCTCTACTTCTTTGGCCTGGTAGATTCATGCTTCTTACTCTATTACCCACAGATTTCTCCGCATGCAGTCCCCCGGGCTCAAGCCAAGCATTGCACTCTCTTCGATTTTCTCCCATAGCGATGCAATTTTCAAACTTCCGCTTATGTTTTCATTCCTTATTCCACCATTTTCACGTTATGACACACATTCATAGAGTGTGTCATCTTCCCTCATCAGCCAAGTCAAATCATCTTGCTTTTTCTTATCGTTTGCACGAATGGTTCGGACGTTTTTTCCTACGGTAACCCAACATTCGGATCCATATGATAGAGCGTATGATATCAACGCTCTCTTTCATTTTACTTTTGAGTTTTAATGGTATACAGGGTTTGTCCGGAAAATAAGTGTACTGACTCCTGGGCTGGGCGCGCCGCTCCAGGCGCGCCCAGCACCGCTCTGACGGGCTGCGATTGGAGGGGGGTATGTTGGCAAGCGACGCTGAAAAAGGCAGTCGGCTCTGAGCTGTGGTGTAGTGAGGAGCTCTGTTAACGCGAACCTCCACGCTCGACCCACGTCACGGAACGCGATGCCGAAGTTTTTGGAGCAGCGTTATTCCATCAAATTTGCGGTAAAGCTTGGGAAATCGTCTACCGAAACTGTCGGTATAATTAACCAGGCTTACGGGGAGTCAGCCATGTCCAGAAACATGATCTTTCGGTGGCACAAGATGTTCGTGGAGGGCAGAGAAGAGGTCGACGACGAGTCTTCGAGAGGTTCCCGATGATGCCTTCGCGGGAGCGTTCCAGGAATGGGAACGCCGCTGGAACAAGTGTATCGACTCACAAGGGTCCTATTTTGAGGAATATTAGCTTAAGATATGTAAAAGTGTAATAATTTTTTTTTCCTGAGCTCAGTACACTTATTTTCCGGACGAACCCTGTACTTTAATCTGAAGTCGCTGCCCTGTTACTTATCTGCATTTCATCCAAGCTGCACTTACCCTTTTCTTGGCATCCGCAGTCACGGGCATCACAGCTGTGGGCGCTACTTTCCTACCATTTGCATGACGATACATGTAATTAGTATAGCCTCAGTTTCACTGATTTTCGTGTTGCAGATTTTATCGTAACCATTGTTTACGTTTACAATCAAACTCTCGCGAATGCATCATTTGCACTCAGTCAGTTTTCATTGATTTCATTTATTTAAATTGTAGTGAGCACTCTTCTTTCCCATCTGGACGTTCATCATTATTTTTCTTTGTGCCTTACAAGGTCTTTGCCATAAGTAATAAGAAAAACTTATTTTTCCGATAGACGGAAGGACGCGAGGCGGTTACTCTGGCTGGGTTCGAGGAGGGGAGTCACAGGAAAGGCTGGAGGCCGGTGACAGTTAGCTCCCAGCCTTTGTGGAGTGCGGATCTTTCGTTTGCAAAACCTCTGTAACGTGACCTGCGTTCTGTCATGAACCAGTCATTGGAACAGCGCTACGCCATCAAATTTTCGATGAAACCGGGAAAGATAGTCATGACATGCTCGATGCATCTTATGCAATAACGATATGTATAGACCGCGTGTTTAAGAGTAGCGCAAGTTGTTTCGGGAGGGTAGAGATGTTGAAGTCACCGAACGTTCAGGATGCCCTTCGACCTCAAAAATGACGCAAATCTTGTTAAAGTGAAGGCTTTGACGAACAGAGATCGCTGATCAAATGTTCCATTAAATGTTCGCCTGATTATTGATGAACATGACATGCCTTAAAGTGATGTGCATCGACTTTTGAGCGAAATCATGGGCATGAGAAAGGTGTTTGTGCGAAGTTGGTGCAGCGAGTTTGTCAAGAATTTGTTGGTTTCGAAATCTGAAATATTGAAAAATCGTTTATCAATCTTTCTGCTAGGTATATTTTTACTTTCCTTTTTTTCTTTTGTCATAAAATTAATTAACAAACGTGGACTTGGAGGAAACTAACAAAAAAAAGCTGGGTGGAAAGAAATTGTCATGAAAAAGTGTTGGCAGAAGTGGAAGAAAAGGGATCGCTGTTAAGAACAATAGGGCAAAGGAAAGAAAAATTAATCAGACCTTTATTAAGGCACAACCAATACCTTAAGAACATATTTGAAGGAAAAGTTGTAGGGAAGTGACCAAGAGGACGTGTCCCAGAGCTGCTTTCTTCAAGAACATGGACCATGAGATAGACTTCAGATAATATGCTAACCTGGAGGAAGCAGCAGTGAATAGAGAGGCGTGGCTATTGCGACAAGCCACTGCCTTTAGTGTTCCATTGTGATATTAATTTCATACTCTTTTTCCTAAAATATGAGTTCTCATAAAAGTCAATTTTGTTTCTCGTATTAAATCCGCATGCAACTAAACCTTATATAATCAGACTCCATTTTTCCCCGATTAACTGTATTTTCTCATATCTTACCACAGCACTTTCGTCCGTTTTATTATCTCCTTCAGTTTTCACAGTTTATTGCCTCATTATCAACGACCGTTCTTACGAGTTAAGCACCTCAGATAACTTGTCATCTTTGAAATTCATTGACTTACTGGGTGATTTATTATTTGTAATATATTTTGCCGAATAAATGATTCAATAGAGATTTCGCAATAATAAAATTGATAGTCTGAGCTGCCATTCAGAAAGAATTTCCCCGGGAAGGCAACGTCTCAACAAATATGACCACTCAATCCAAGAATAGTTGCTGACTCCGTTCGATTATTGACCTCGATGCATATACATTTTCAAAGTGAAACTGTTTCTGGGGCAACTATAAATTCTGAAATCTGAATATTTCATTCTTCTATATATCCCAAATGAGAAAAAATACTCTATAATTAAAATTTTCAAAAACATTAATGCGACTCTTTAAACGCTTTAAGGCAATCGCGATCTTAAAGTATCTGAAAAGTGATTATATCCGTAATGCCAAAAGATTATCGCCTTCGCTCCTTCCCAAACCCTAAAATAAAATTATTTCCTGGAAAAAATAATTCCATTTTCACCCTTTCACCTCACCTTAGGATTTGATTCATAGGACTTAAACATCTATTTGTAATTCAAATGGTTTTAATTTCTCATTTTTTATTCAACACGGAATCACGAGTCACCGTTTAGCATATTTCGATGAAACGTTGCGTCATCAGGAGGGCGTGGTCGGAGGCGGTTGCTTTGAGTTGGGAAAACGGATAACGGCCCGGTCGTCCAATTACATCGAGCAATTAAAATCATTAGAGGAGAGAAATTCAAGAAAGAGTCGTTATCGTGTCAAGTCGTGTTATTATACAAGGCGCTGCCTCAATCGAGGCCGGCAGAAATGCGCAGAAATGTGCTCTCGGTCGCCTCGCCGTAATCACGTGAACCCAATTGTGAAATCAAATCATCGAGAGTATAATCCAATGGCTAATTGATGCTGCGTATTAATTCAAGGGAAAAGGTTTCATATTCATGCATTTAAAACTTTTCTTGTGCTTACTTAATTCCCATTATAGTTTCTTCTTTTTTTAGCTCTCGAAAAAGATACGATGTTCAATTCTCTACCATGCATGGAACAATGGTATCGTGGAATTCTATTGTTAATGTGTAACTTGGACGCATAAAGCCTTCTCCGAAATATAAATAGTGAATAGTATCTTTAATATAATAAATCATAATGTCATTTAACGCTCAATAGTTAGGTTTCCTTAACCATTCGGATTGAATGCGTCTCTTGAATTCATTCTTTCGCACGATAACCTGTCTATTTTCGTTTTTATTGGCAAATTTCTCTGATTACTTTTATTTAAATGCCATAAGGTTACATTAAAACAAAATTCTTAAAATTGTACGTCTTTCATTCTGAATGCAATGCTTACAACTTTGCCGAGGTATTTCTTTATAACCGCTCTGTCACCTGTAAAGATAAAAATACCCCCTCCCCCAGGGAATTTTGATTTTTGACGTTTATTATGGCTTCGGCATTAACGGCTAACCTTTTAAATTTCATATCCAATCAACATAAAAGTTGTTCAGTTAAAATTTCAAATCCTACAATCAGTTCAGGTTGAATTAGTACGAACCCTCTGAATGGAGAAATACATGAATTAATAATGGAAATAATTTACCCATTCGTGTTTTCGACGCGACCCAAATTTTCTCTTGCTTCGCATAATTACGTGGAGCCTTGTTTTTCGGTCAAAACCTTTCCTAGCTCCCAGTCAAACGCTTAACGTGCAGTGTCGAAAACGGCGCTCAGTAAGCGATCCACTCTTATACTCGTGTATTGCTGCATATGACTATTTTAACGCTAAGGCAGAGATAGTTTCCTCTTAGTTGTTTAATTAAACTTCAATAATTCATTATGGAAGCAATCTAAAAGGTCTATCAACAGTCTTCTAATTTGCGAAGGTTGAGCAGTCTACGATATCAAATACGCAAGTCATCGATTATGATTTCAACATTAAGTTACGCAAGGATTTTTATGCACACAGTAACGAACGCTCACAATCATGTAATTATAGCGTCGAGAGGGAATAGTTAAGTTAGTTATTTGAGAGATAATATTATCTTAGTTTTTAATGTATTTCGAAGAGATATTTATCGAGGGAACATTCCGTGGGCTTCTTACAGGGTCCACTATAAAAGTAATGCGTATTCTCGGGGAAAAAATAGATTTATTGATCGCACTTTACAAATGCTTAAAACTCTTCAAAATACTGCCCCCCTTGCATCAATAATACCCTTGCGGAGACGTGTCTGCCACGCCTGGAAGGCACGCTGTAACTTCTCGACGGAAATTTCTCTTTCAACAACGCTGTAATATGCTTTTGAATGTTTTTCACGGTCTCCCAGTGCTTTCTTTTCAGCTCTCTCTTTAGCTGAGGAAACAAAAAAAAAAGTCGCGCGGAGCCAAGTCGGGACTGTAAAGGGCCACCGATGGAGGTGCACCGGGCCAGGAAGATGGTAACTATGAAGGACGTGTGGCTGGGGCCATTGTTATGGTGGAGCGAACGCACACTTCACGCGGAGGCACGTATTTCCGCTCACACTGCTCGGAGCAAACTGGCGACCAGCTGCATTGAAATAGCAGACCCCCCAACACATTGCCTTGAAATGTCACGTCGCAATAGAATCATGCGCATTACTTCCACTATTTACCGTGTACGTAAAGGTACGATGCCAAAAGATAGTGAGTATTCATACTTAAAAGATTTTCGTGTCTATACAGATTGCGTCCAATACACGTGTTGTATCTTCTGAATAGATTTACAATAGATTATTACCATTATCTCAAAAAAGTCTATTGAACAGACACTTATTTTGAACCGAGGGGTATTTTCGAACGTGGATAATGTAAAATAGAAGCGTAGTAAATCCTGAATCGAAACAGCTTATTTTGTGTAATCTTTACGGCATGATTCGGATCACACCACTTCCTTGGAGCATAATATTTTTGACATATTTATTCATTCAAATTCACGCTGAATTTGAATGAATAAATATGTCGCCCTACGACCCGTTTTCATTTCCTGGATAATGGTATTTCATTTCCAAATTTGCGTATAAAAAATTCTTTCCTTGGCGGGAACAGCTTTATCAGAAGAGAGAGAGGTTGGTTGGTCGCGGAAATGGTTGAAACAGGATCCCGCCACCCTCCGATGCAAATACAGGTAGTCCAAATGGTTTGCCATTGATATTTTTTTGGAATACAAGCATTTTTTTGTCCTATTGTCAATGTGATAAAAGAGCCACGGTAATGACAATTTCCATTAGAGGGCTCTCTTCCCCCCCTCCCCTCCGGTTTTTCGGCTGCGAAGTGTTCGGCAGTGATTGTTGGCCGGCAGTGGTCTCTCCGTGGGTGACCGCGCGTGAGTGAGGGAGCCCAGGTCTTTGGCGGCCGCCCTGATGCCCCAAGGGGCCCCCCGCCATCAATGGCCCCTCTCGGGAGACCCAAAGGATGCCGACTCCGGGGGGGCCAGAGTGAGGTTTCGGTAGGGCTGGCTCTTCGTTCGCTTCGCCCGCTCCCACCCCCGCAGTGCCCGTGGGGCCTTGTTTATATCTTGTAACATACCATTCGCGCCACCCCTTGCTTTTTCGATGACTTGTTCGACAACCTTTCGGTCTTGATCCCTCCACACCTCGAGGGTGGCCAGAGGGTTTGTTGACTGACCATTGGAGGCGGTGCATGTAACTTGCTACGACGTCAGAGCCCAGACATGGAGCGTAAAGAATTCTTTACTCACCACTGGTCCAGCGACACAGACGGTCTCAAGAAAAGAGTTAGTATACGCTGTGCGCAGGGTCTTTCTTTACCAAAAAGGGTCGGTACATAATCAAGAAATATTTCCAATTGATTTTAAATGGGTATAACTGGCGTAAGATTAATCCAACTCAGGTGAATTGCAATTTTGGGTCCCATCTATCACTATAACCTTGCTATTAGAACAATTAATTGCATTGTGAAAAGGTCAGTGCTATCTAGTACACCTTAACCAGAGCGTTTTTTGTAATCATATTACTGGTTTGATCGTTTTCTGTTCTAATCCCCCAATATCAATTTATTTAATTTGAATATTCATTTATTTATTTGTTTTCCCTCTCTAATTCCCTCACCCATCCTTTGCCCATTAGTAAGTGCATAAGCTGGGGTTGAATTCTTCCCATGATATTCATACGGCCGTAGTCAGCGTTCGCTTCACACATTGCAAAAGGTTCAACCGAATGCACGTTTTTTATACAACCATGATAAAAGCGTGGTAAAAATGCAATATAGTATCATATTCTGTGGAGTGATTTTTTAAGATAAACGTTATATTTTTTGACGAAATACCATCAATTTCTTTTTTTAATAACAATGTATAAATGCATCTTAGTTGATATTAACTTACACTGGATGAAGGCATCGGTAGTGAAAAACCATTGATGATCAATGTACTTATCAACCACTTTATTTTTGGATATTATTTCTTATCAGTAAGATACACCCGCATCATGAAGTCCATATCATGGTATTCTCCCCGATTTAAAAATGAATACGATCAAATAAAAGGCTTACATTCAGAAAGTTCTGGAAAAAGAGATTGTGTGTGTGTGTGTTCCCCTTTTCCCATTGCTGTAATTTTTAATAATAGCCATTGCGGAGTGATTTGAATTGCAATGACGTGGACATTTCTGATTATTTAAAATAAATTCAAGAGAGGGAAGACGACACATCTTTGAAGTGAAGCAATTCATTCAGTTCTACCATGCTGGTCTGTGATGCAACCGATGAAAGCAAATGCAAATTGAAGTAATATTTGTTTGCGTGAAGGAGTAATTAATCATTCTAAAGAAGATGAGCGCGGCAGTGGAAATATGCCGTCAATGACTTGGCAATTTCCATGCTATAATGATTTTAACTTGGAGTCGCTTAGCGTTTACCATTTCCTTTATAAAAAAGGCATATCTAGACGTCTTCTAGGGAGTCCACGTTATGATATTATTAGTGTCTCATTCCCTGCGTAATTATTTACGCGGATAGGAAAAGGAGGAATTAAAAGATCCTCCAGAAGAATATGGCTAAAGATACTATACGGCCGTTAAAATAATTTTGACGCCCCGAACGAAGTACAGTAGCCGCCCGAAGAGCTTGGTCAGATTGATCGTTTGTTATTAATGCTAATGCCGACAAATATTAAAAGAAACCCAGTATACATAACAGGTCTCCAAAGAATGCATTGTACGAACGAACGAACATGCGTGGCGGATTTTATTAATTACTTGCACGTAGAAACTATTTATCATCTGCCATGCCCATTAAAAAAAATGCATATATCCAAGAGGTAACACCTGAGATACCAGGCTCTGTTTTTGGTTTTACAAAACATGAGATTGAAAATTATCGCCCTCGTAGACCTCTCGAATCAATGCATTTCCGCGCGAACGAATTCCTTATTGTCATCCTTGGTCATTAGGAAAACCCCTGGACTCCCCCGGGAGAACAAAGGAGAGGGGGAAAGGGAGAGGGGGGCCAAGTTAAACGGGCTCGCTGCGCGCTTTCTCGAGTACGCTTAAAACCAACCTTATCATCCTCAAAAGCTTCCCCGAGTCCGTCTGCTTCGTCACCCTCCGGGATTCCTCTCTTTCTCTCGCGAAGCTCAATTGTTTTCTATATCGACCGAACCCCAGAGCTCCGACCACCACCACCCCCCACCCTCCCCCACCGCACCCCCCCCCGCGTTATTACCCTCGCCCGTTTTGTTTCATCCCCTCACGGCGTTCGCCTTCCCTCTCTCTAATCATGCGGGTCTCCAACGAGCCCTCTCCTCCCTCCCCCACATAATAACCCTGTTCTCACCGCCGCCCCACGTCCAAACAGCCCCCCCCCCGTCCCGCCATTACCCTATCCACAAACACGGGGTTTGCCTCATTTCCAGTCATTCTCAACCATCTATTACAAGGGCTTTCTCGTTTTCTCAGTCGCCCAATCCTCGCCCCTGCTCCGCGGAGGTGGTGCAACACGATTTCTCAGAAAGAGACGAATAATATATTTCACCTATCGTTCTCTGTTCGTTTCCAGCAGTTTGCAAGTACCTTCGAGCCACAAGACTAGGGATTTAAACAATTTCTGAAAAAAGCTCAATATTTACACTTTTGAATTTCACTTAATATTTTCCACGATGTTAATTTTTCATTTTGTTTTTCCGAGTAAAATAATATCACGTGATCTTGGGCATTTCAAAATGAAATAATGTTTTTCTACTCGGAACCTTCATCATGATTCAATTTATCTTCTCCCACCAGAACGCTCAAGCTATTCCTCGCACTCTATAAAGGTGGCTTTATATTCTTTTCCTCAAGATTAAACTTTATCGCATCCCTCTGACACAGATGCTAAGCGCGACAGTTTGCTCATGCGTAATATCCCACAAATCAGGCTTAATACCCCTTCCCTTCCTACTTTTATTTTACATTATATTTTTCCGTAGTGCTTTGAACGCCTCCCCTGTGTTCTCAGCGAATACTTCCTAATGCTTTTTACGGAGCAAACGCCCCTTTCTTCCCTGACTAACTCAACCAATTTCAAATCTCAGTCTGCTGGCCTATCTTGAACAATCTGTTCAAGACAAGTTTTAAATGGAAGACTTTACATCCACGCCTATATTTTATAATTCATTCATGACCTTTGTCCAGCCTTCTCTGACGAATGCATCCTCCAGAGTTCATGATGAGCTGATATTACTTGCACACGCGAGATTCGTTGTGTTCACCTGTGAGTGAATATAGCAAGTGCTCCAAGAAACTTCGTCAGTTTGACGTTGTAGAATGTGCATTAGACTCCCAAGGAAAAAGATTAAATCTCTCACAACTAGATATTTCAGCGGTCTCAGCCTCCTTCATGTGTGTGTCAAGTGTTACTGACAGAAATAGCAAGGAAGGAGGAGTATTTGGGAAGAAGGTTAGACTGAGGGCTGTGTGTTTTAAATATCAATATGTGTATTTACACACACACAGACAAACATATATATATATATATATTTATAAATTGTGTGTAAATTGAAGTCTCTTGAAGAAGGCCTCTGAGAGGGCCGAAAGCTCGAACAATTTACCGTGTGAGTGTCCTTTTAAATGTTGCTATTCTATTCTATTTGTGTTATATTGTGTCAGTCCATTATATATATATATATATATATATATATATAATACATATATATATATACATATATATATGTATATAGACACATATACATATAAAATAAAATAAAAATATGTGACAAAACACACTCACTTAAGACTTAAAAATATCCCCGTGGTCCCTGCCAAAAACATTTTGTGCATATTAATTACACTATTAGGACATACACAAAAGTAAAAAAGGGACATCACATCTACTTAATTCCGGTCGTGCTGCTTCCGTCGAACGAAGAACAATTACGTTCTCTGGGTGAGGGGGGCGAGAGGTGGTCACCTAATATAAATAGGGTTACTAGGAGAGGGTTTGCCAGCATCCCAGGGAGGGGGGGGGACTCAGAACGTTGGCTATCACTTCTGTGCACTTGCTTAAGAGCAGGTTGCTCAGCCCCCTTAGCGGCCAAATATGTACCAACTCCCGAGTTCTCAATTCAACGCCGCCTACCGATACTGGTAGGAGTTCTATCATTGTTACGTGAAGCAGTTATCGAATGATTAATCGTGGAAAGCGGAGTGTCAAGAACTGAGGTGATCGAAGAATACGGAAGTTAGTGTGAGGTGACGGTGATTATTCATGAGAAACTCACGGGCGTGAACGTTCTGAGGCCAGGGGTCGGCCGGCCACGCCGACAGCGGGAAAAGAAAATACGCTCACCGTCCGCGAGATTCACTACATTCTTTTTATTATTCTTTCGATGTTCTAATGTATGCATACATTAGAACAAAGTACGACCCACATATATATAAATCTATATATATATATATATATATAATTGGCTGACACAACATAACACAAATAGAAAAGAATAGACACATATAAAAGAACACTTACACGGTAAATTGTTCGAGCTTTCGGCCCTCTCAGGGGCCTGCTTCAAGAGAGACTGCAGTCTCTCTTGAAGCAGGCCCCTGAGAGGGCCGAAAGCTCGAACAATTTACCGTGTAAGTGTTCTTTTATATGTGTCTATTCTTTTCTATTTGTGTTATGTTGTGTCAGCCAATTATTGTGCCGCTCGTATGAGTTTTTCCGTACAATCGTTATATATATATATATATATATATATATATATATATATATATATATATATATATATATATATATATATATATATATATATATACATACACACACACACACGTATATACACACACATATATATACACAAATATACACACACATATATACACATATCCCCTCCCCGGACTACAACCTTGACGTGGTGGAAGGACTTGTGCGTTCCGATGACCCCTAGAGCTGTGCTGGCGGGAGTAATAAAAATTGCTCCTGGTAGGGTCACCCATGCCAGATAGGTCGAAGGTAGGAGCCAGGCGAAAGGTAGTCCACGCAGCGTCTGTTCCTCAGTGAGGCGGCTGCAATGGCGTCTGACCCCAGTGGGGCGGCCAGTAAGTGATGGTGTCACGTTAAAAACACTATTGAGGAAGGCACTGGGAAACCACCTCAATTATCACTCCCAAGAAAAATATGATGGACTATAGAGATATTTTGAGTCCTGGCAACCACGGGGCTCGGCCCAATCGGCCGTGTGTCGTGCCCGGCAGCGGGGGAGGCAAGGCTTCCGCGGTCGTCATCCCACGAAACCCTTGCAAGGGAAAACCAGCAGCAGCAGGACAGAAGACGCAGGAGAAGAAGACCACATTAGTTAGAATAGGAACGTGGAATGTTAGGATAATGATGAGGACAGGGAAATTGGAGAATGTTAAGCGAGAGATGGAAAGGGGAACTATAGATATTTTAGGTCTATGCGAGGTGAGATGGAACGATAGCGGGGATTACTGGAGTGATAACAATATAATAATATACAGCGGTGGGGACGAGAGCCAACGAGGGGTTGCCATAGTATTAAATGAAGAGGTAGGAAGAAGTGTAGGCAACAACGAGCAGGTAACGGACTGAATACTACTAGTGGAGATAAAAGCAGAACCGACGAACTTGGTTGTTTTTCAGGTATACATGCCACCGAACAACCATTAGGAAGAAGAGGTAGATAGGATGTACGATCAGTTAGAGGACATAATCTCGTGTTTCCCTGCAGGGAAACATTTGATAGTGACGGGGGATTGAAATGCGACGGTGGGCGAAGGAAGAGATGGTGATGAGGTGGGGGACTACGGTTTAGGCACGAGGAATGACCGCAGGGAGAAAGCAGTTGAGTTCTGCAGGAGACAGGGGCTAGTCATCACCAACACTTGGTTTATACACCACAAAATACGTAGGTATACATGGAAAATGCCAGGTGACTCATAAATGTATGAGCTAGATTATATTCTGGTTAGACATAGGTTTAGGAACAGTGTGATAAATTCACACAGCTTCCCGGGGGCGGATGCGGACTCTGACCACAATTTAGTTGTTATGAAATGTAACATCCGTTTCAAAAACATAAGGCAGGGGCGGCGAGTTAGAAAATGGAATGTAGAAGCATTAAATGGATTGAAAAGGAAGGAATACAAACAAACGGTAAAGGAAATCATGGAGAATAGTAAAGAGCTAAGTACCATCCAAGAAAAATGGGAAGGTATCAAGAAAGGGCTGTCTAAAGCCGCAAAAGACACTATTGGGACCGTTTACCCTAAAAGGACTAGGAAACCATGGATCACGGATGAGATTATTACAAATATGGATGAGAGGAGAAAATGGAAGAATGTAAACACAGAATTAAGCCAAATGAAGTACAAAGAGCCAAACAATAAATTGAGGCGGGCAACAAATAAAGCAAAAGAAGCATGGTGGAAGACGCAGTACGAGGATATGGAAAGTCTGCAGAGGAAGGGTGAAATCGGTGCGCTGTACAGTAACGTTAAATCGTTATCGGGAAGTAAGAAAGGGAGATCAATGCTAACAGTTATAGATAAGGCGGGTAAGGTAATAGTTGACACAGGAAATATCCAAGAGGGATGGAAGGAGTATATAGAAGAACTGTATGGTAAAGAACTTCGACCAACAAAATTAGACTTTGAAAAAGAATATGACGTAAATGAAGAAAAGCTTAGGTCCAGGCATGTCCAGTATGCCAGATTGGGGTGGAATCAGGCCGTTTGTTGGGAGCAATCCTATGGAGGCAGGAAAAGTGGCGGAAGGGGGTATTGACCGGCAGCGGGATGTTGAAGACGGTAATTGAGGGGAGAAAGTTAAGCAAAACGAGGAAAGGGAAGGAACAGGATAGGGATGTTGGAAGGGATGAAGGGAGGAAGAAAGTACTCAGAGCTGAAGAGGGACCTGATGTAGAGTAGGATGTTGTGTTTTGCTAGGGGTCACAAATTATTTAATTAGTAATTATGTCCATCCAAAAACCTACCTTAACCGGTAGATTACCTAATAATAATAATAATATATATATATATATATATATATATATATATATATATATATATAACGATTGTACGGAAAAACTCATACGAGCGGCACAATAATTGGCTGACACAACATAACACAAATAGAAAAGAATAGACACATATAAAAGAACACTTACACGGTAAATTGTTCGAGCTTTCGGCCCTCTCAGGGGCCTTCTTCAAGAGAGACTGAAAATATGCTATGGAACAGGAGAGGGGAAAGAGTTATGGGCGTGGAGGGGAGGTGTGGAGGGGAGGTGTGGAGGGGAATGCTGGGAGGGAAATTAAATATGGCGGTTAAGGGTGGGAATTTTAAAGGAACGGAAGGATAGTATGTAGGCGGATTCACGAGTTCTCACCTCTATGTTGGTAGCTGAATCAGGTAGGGGCAGAGAAAGATAATGCCGGAGGGAGGATAAACCTTCTGCATGGGGAATAGAAGTGTAGAGTGAGGTAACGTCGATGGTGGCCATAAGTAGGTTGGGTGTGGAGGGAATAGAGACGGAATTTAGACGGTCGAGGAAGTGGTACGTGTCTTTCGTGAAGGAGGGCAAGGAGAGTACAAGTGGTTGTAGGTCATGGGCCATCTCGAAGAGACCTTCCTGTCACAGCAACCCCTTCAACCTCTTTTCTGGGTCCGCTACATAGACGATATTTTTATTCTCTGGACACATGGCTCTGACTCTCTCAACAACTTCTTATCCGCCTTAAATTCATCTTTCACGGTTAAATTCACCTCTTCCATTTCAGACTCCACTATCACCTTTCTTGACACAGACATCTCACTTCAAAACAACAAATTCACTACTTCAGTACACATCAAAGCCACTAACCATCAGCAATACCTTCACCACACTAGCTGTCATCCTCAACACACAAAACGCTCGATTCCTAACTCTCTCTCTATCCGCGGACACCGAATTTGCAACACCACAGCCACTCTCAACAAATACCTTGCCAATCTACACCTTGCACTCCTCAAACGCGGTTACCCAGAAAAGTTGCTACGAAATAAAATCCACCGTTCCACCCGACCACACACACCACACAATAAAAAGCCCACATCTGACGCAGGACTCAACCTTTGCACCACCTATTACCCCGGATCACACAGACTGAAAACCCTCCTTAAAGAACTGTTCCCAATTCTACATGACAATGACGCGACCTCATCCTTACTACCCCAATGCCCATCTATCGCATACAGACGACCCGCCAATCTCAAAAACCTTCTGAGATCCACCAACCCTTTGGCGCCCCCCCGTGACAAATTTCCCAATATTTCCCCAACTTGCAACCGCCCCCGATGTAAAACCTGTCCTCTTATTATGCCTACTCCCCTCTCCCTACATCCCCTCATAGCCCCCCCACCTCGTTCCCACGCTAATTGCCTCTCAAAAAATATTATTTATCTTTTATCATGCAAGCATTGCACTTCCTTCTACATAGGTGAATGCATTACCCCCTTATCCATCCGAATGAATAATCACCGATACTCCTGTAATTCTGCCTCACTCTCTTCTCTTCCTATCCCTTCACACGCCAATTCCCACAACCTTTCATTCGACCAGTGTTTTTCCCTCAGCATCCTAGAATCCCTACCTGATTCAGCCACCAACATAGAGGTGAGAACTCGTGAATCCGCCTACATACTATCCTTCCGTTCCTTTAAAATTCCCACCCTTAACCGCCATATTTAATTTCCCTCCCAGCATTCCCCTCCACACCTCCCCTCCACACCTCCCCTCCACGCCCATAACTCTTTCCCCTTTCCTGTTCCATAGCATATTTTCAGTCTCTCTTGAAGAAGGCCCCTGAGAGGGCCGAAAGCTCGAACAATTTACCGTGTAAGTGTTCTTTTATATGTGTCTATTCTTTTCTATTTGTGTTATGTTGTGTCAGCCAATTATATATATATATATATATATACATATATACATATATATATGTATATGAAACCGCGTCTATAAAATTATACATATATATATATATATATATATATATATATATATATGAAACCGCGTCTATAAAATTATACATATATATATATATATATATATATATATATATATATATATATATATATATATATATATATATATATATATATCATCCTTTTATAAACCATAAATACAGTAATCAACCCAAAGGTCGGTTTGATAGGTGATGGTAGCATTCACCCAGTCATCCCATTCACACATCAAGGTGATAAGGGGGGCCAGTTCTTTTTCATGTGCTGGTTAGGGTTTCCCAGGAAGATCTGGTACCCGAAAAATCACATAGGTACCCACAGAGGATTTCCCGGGAATTGATCCCGGTCCCTCCGGTCGGTAATACAACCCTCTCCCCTTACCCCATATATGTGTATGTATATATATATATATATATATATATATATATATATATATATATATATATATATATATATTTATAATGCGAAGAGTGAAATAAAAAGATATTATAAATGGATAAATTTAGAAATAATATTTTGGCAATGTGTGATGAATCCTGATATAAATTTGCAGACCGCTAGAAAATGCTTAACCAGACATTTTAGACAAGCATTCGATTAAATACGCACGGTTTTACCCATGGATAGTTACGATACTCCATCTTGCCACTGTCATCAAGGGAAAAGAAATTCCTCCTACTAGGTATCTGTAAAGGAGAGTATTCCCTGTATTAGAGAGTTAATCCAACGCAGATACTTTCTCTCACTTTTTTGCGAAGGCACCATGATAAACATTGAACACTGCGACTAAAATATCGGAAAGCAATTTTCAAAACTAAAATCTCGCTCTTGTAAATCTACAATCCAAACAAAAATTAAAAGGAACATGAAATGGGATTTCACAAGAGTTTTCTCCCAGCTGTTGAAATTCCAGCGTGTGGGAACTGCCAATTTAAAATTTCGAAATTAGCGTTCCACGATTCCAATCGAACGTGAAGAAAAAGCGCGTAGTTATGCACGAAGTTGACTCACAATTCGTGATTATTTTCCCTTTGGAGGCGAGAGATAATGGAAACATGTTAGTTGTGGCAGCGATTCGAAGTTTCGGCGGTGAGAATTGGAGAAAGATTCGATGTGTGGGAATCGCAGGCAGACGTATACTCATCGATAAATTCGATTTTCATCCAGTTCATAAGGAATGTCGGCCCGTCCAAATTACTCTCTCTAACCCCTTTAGCAGGGAACCATGTGCAAACATATCTTCAGGTGCCAAAAAATACTGAATAAAGACCAATAGTAATTATACGCATATTCTTGTGCTGGGAAGCGGGATCAACTTGCATAGTATTATTTTTTACCTGTCGGACCGAAGCACAATTCCTATCTTCTCCACCTCAATCAACCCACATCTTCCATTCCTCTCGCTACAGTTACACTTTTCCACGAAACGCGTATTTTCATCATCACATGCACTTCTGACTCCGACCAATCGGACCTTAAATGGGAAAACATTAGTTGAAGAGAGACTACATTCGATCGTTTCTTTAGTCAACGTGGTTTTAGCCTAAACTTCCAGTCCACGGCCTCCGCATGGAACGACAAATATTACAAGTTTCTTGTACCAAATGTCATAGACTTCTAATTGCAACCATTATTTATGTGAAATTAAAAAGCAGTATCGCTAACATTTTAAATAGTGGCAGCTACAGAACTTAAGTTATCCGGGATATATATTTCTGCCTGTTTTAGGCATCCAGTTAGCAATATTTAATTCGAAAATGCAAATGCGTAAATGCGTAGCTAGGTCAAGTGGATCATGGCTTTACTAACGAGTGGCTTAGGTTGGTTGTGTTTATAAAACGATTTGTAGAGTATCCACTTTGTGTTTGGTAAAACACCCGATGACGGAAAGAAACGTGGCGGGATAAGGATCCGTGAGTTTTCTTCATTAACGAATGGTCACATTTTTTTTAACAATATTGCTGAAGTCATCCTAAAAAATTCTTATAGCCCTTAAAATAGTTGAGTCAATTCGCCAGTCATGCGTTATCTCCTGCCTTCGGAGAAATGCTGAAAACATTTATTCAAAGGATCGCCTAGGCATTATTCACGCCTACTTCTGATGATGGAAAAAGGTGTTTCTTCGCGTTGGCGAAGATGAGAAAGCCAAATGTGGCTAGATCTCGACTTTAGCAAGGATGAGGATCACATTGATTTTTGCAAGACATTCAACAACATTCGTGATGCGCTGCCGTGCACTGTCAAAGTCCTTCATCCAGCCTGTTGCTTCGGAATGTGAATTTTGCGACCGATACGACCTTGGAGACTTTTCAGTACATGCCTAAAGAATACTCAACTACAGCTGTGCGAGCTGGTACGATGTTCAGGTACGCGATGCCCTCAATATGGAAATAAAGTGATACAATACTTGATGATAAATCTGATCGAGAATTCCACAGAAGCCCCCACCATTTTGGCCTTCTTCTCGGTCGCAGATCTACCCACAGAATTTTGTCTTTGTCTCAGCATAGAAATTATGCAACAAAATTTCATGATTTCGGTGATAACCTTCGAAAGAAATTCCTCGTCTTCATGTTACATCAACTGCAACTGCAAATAAAACTACACGCGAGCTTCCTCTTGAGCTGATTCTTTTAAACAGTCATAGAGACAGACCACCGCGCGCAAACACATCTCATGTGCAATTTGTCTTCTATCAACGTGCGGGTGGCAATGAAGTGCTCGATTTTCCTAATGGTGCTTTAAACTTACTTCGACAATCTTTCCTCACAATGGCAGCAATGTTGTTAATGTTAAGGCACGTATAAGAAGTGACTGGAGCTCCTGGTTCACCTTCCTTTGAAGTAGTCTCCCTTCTATGAATATTTTAAATCATCTTATGGCTATGCCATGTGGAGGAACAGACTCTTCATAAGCCTCCATTATTTTTTATCTGTTTGATTATGGTTTGCGTGGACTCGCGTAAAATCGTGAAGAGATGACGCTGGTGTCATTCGATAGAATGCAAGGCTATGCCCTTAAATGGTATAACGTAAGTAGAGTGTGAAGATGATTAAATGTTCGTTGGTCGATAGGATTGTCAAAGGAGCCCGTGTACTATTAGAATTAAAATATAAGAATTTTGGCAAGTCGAAATTTCCGAGTTATTCAACTTGACCCGTTTTTCTCGAGGGTGTGCAGATAATCATGTATTGTCATTTTGCTGATGGCTTGTCGCTGATCAACCGTTTATAATATATCTCCAGGATTAACTTCTTTGCAAATAGAAGACTATTATTTGATTAATTGATTTTAGAAATTTAATGTTTCTACGCATGCCTTAGTAAATATGCATTAAACCAATGTTTGGTGAAATACATGTTGATGGTTTTACACCAATACGAGCAATTTGAAAAAAATGAGACTCGAGATATCTTCAAATTGATATTAGTTCAACAATTACATACTCAACTCTTCTATGATGCAAAATTCGTCTCCAGAAAAGAATAGTTTAGATTGCACCTAATAGTGAAATTTGAATTCTTTAGAATAAATTATGCCCATCCTGAAATTCGTAGTTTTCTGTAAGACATATCTTTAGTGTAGTGTAAGAAGTTCTTATTATAAATATAAATAAATAATACATAATAATAATTAATCTCTGCCAGCCGAAGAAAAGGATACATTTGCTCACTTCTTTCTCGTTAGCATCAGCGTTGGGAGCATGAAGAGACGCCACCAAAATCGTTTTCGTTCGGGATCCTTTACATTCCATTACGTTCCAGGCAGAAGTGCAATGCTTGTAGTTACAAAATGTTCTTCAGTGCTCGCGCTCATGTGAGACAGCCTTCCCCTAAATTAAATATAACAGGGAGTAATATTTGATTTCCGATTCATATTTCAATAGTTTTAATAATATATTTTCGATGCCCGAAATGATTTCCATGAGCTAAGATGCTTAGCAAAATTTCTTGTGCTTTCCGTTAGGTAATTCCTTTTTTATTACTTAAGAATCGCCTGTGAATAATATCCGGTAATGATGAAGATGGGAGAGGATAATGTGAGGAATTATGACGAATCACAGTGAAGCAATACTTTTTGCTGTCCAACTTGAATTTCGTTTTTTTGTGCGCATGAAGGGGTACTAAACCACGCACCATCACAAACAAAATCATGAATTGTGGTGTCAGCATTTGGGTCCAATGCTCCCGACTCAGCCACGAAAGAACCCACCGGGGCGCGTTCTAAGTTAGTTGCCGGCAAATTTCAAGAAAAAATACATCGAACTCTCACAGTAAGCTGTCGGCCTTGAGAGAGAGAGGTGTTCTCAATTCCGCCAGTGCAAGGTGTGTGCCTTTGTACTTTAGGGCCCATTCAACCCCCTTCCGTCGCATTCCTCCCGTCCCACCGCCCTCTTTTGTCTCTGGCGCCGCGTCCTCCATCAACCCCCTTCACCCCCGTCCAGGCCTCTCTCTTCTTCTATCTCGACCCCCCCCCCTCCCTCCTCCCGATCCCCCCGCCACACCCTTTCTCTCTCCCCCACCCCCTTTGACTCCCTTTGTCTCCCATTTGCCCGGCATCGCCTCCCTTCTCTTTATTCCGTGATGAATGAGGCGATACGTCATCGATGGTTTCATGGAGAACGGACACGGCGTGACGAAATGCCTCCCTTGATTGGACAGCCCGACCCCCGCCCCCTCGGGTGGACGGCGACGGGATCTCCGCCGAGAGGAGAGGCAAGAGGAGACGAGGGGAAGAGGAGCAGCGGTGGGGTTTTTCTTAGAATTCCGTCCCTCCCTCCCTAAACAACCCCTCCCACTCATTACGGCCTCCCCCTCCCGCCTAAGCGCCACGGCATTCCACGCCGCATCGTCGTCCCACTCGAATCCCACCTCACGGGCACCCCCACGGAATGGGTTTTTAATTGATGAATACTAATTTTTTTGCCGCGTCCTTGTGTTGCCCGCTGCCGTAGCTGACGATGATGGCGCACTAATGTTCCCCGCCGTTGAATTACGCTCGTGGGAAGCCGAAGGGTTACGTGTCTGGTGCGTGCGTGAGCTCGTGTGTTTGTACGTCTTCCATTCCCTTTCGATTTCGAAGTCTCGCGGTACGATGTGGGCGTACATTATTGGTGCGTAATGAATGTTAATGCGCGCGCTGGATCGCGTGTGCCGGGAGCGTAGGTGTGGGTTCCGCCGGGATGTAACTGACGATTCCCCTGGTTTCAGTTGTCTACCACCTTTGTATTTGGATAAAATAAGTACTAAAAAGTGAAAAGATGACACGGGGAATCGTCAGTGTGGACCTCGACTTTGCCCGAGGACCCTACTGTGATGCCAATACGATGATGCATTTTTTCAATTAAATATACCTCGCAAGCCACCGCCAGGGTGTGTGGCAGGGGGTTAGTACAATCAGAATAATTTTACCTGGACCGCGGCCGAACAATGTTATTATGATCCCCTATCGTTCGTGGACAAAATGATATCTTAAATGTATCTGTTCTACGCTTAATCTCTCTAATTGAATTGACCAGATATCTCCTACCATAGTACGTTGGGGTAAATAATACGTTTTCAACATCATTGATAAAGAGACGTCCTTCCAATTATGAAAGAGATTAAATCTCTAATTTGTAATCTATAATTACGCAAGAGAATTAATCTGCAATCCAGCCTAGCTCTTCTAATATTTCGTATACGCTACTAAGTTTATCATAACAACTTTTCACAAATCTAACTCCACGCTGCACGCGATCCAATTCAGCAATCAATCCAATCCCTGAGGATCCCATATACTAGCAACATGTTCTAAATGAGGCCTATATAGGGGAAGATAACATTTCTCTTTGACCTTTTCATCTTATTTACCAAGTACTCTTCAAATAAATCGTAATCTTTGTTAGCTTGTCCACATATACCCCGCATGTGTTTCGCCCGGGAGAGATACTGAGTGAGGGTATTTAACTGAGTCTACATATTCCACATGCATACCGTGGGACAAACATAATCTAAAAACATTTCGGCCAAGTAATATTTTCTACCCCATGTCTTGTGTCGTGGGTGAAACAATGAAAGTAGGATAGGTCCCCTCAAGATCTTAGCTGAATGAATATAAGTTTAACTAGTCATGGAATTTTAGTTAGAAAAAAATATTTTGCCAGTCATTAATTCCAAATGAACGGTTTTTTAGAAATTAATCTAGGAACGAATTTGCAGTAATTACACGGTTAATTGCCTTGAATGGTCGCAGAAATAATGACCTATTCAATGATCTACATCTCATACACCAAAATAATTCCGTACACCATGACGCACTTTGGAGCTTTCACTGATACAAATCCTTCAATTGATTCATTTGTAGTGACACTCTAATGAGATATGAATCTTGAACAGCAAGGAAATAAATAAATAAATAAATAAATAAATAAATAAATAAATAAATAAATAAATAAATAAATAAATAAATAAATAAATAAATAAATAAATAAATAAATAAATAAATAAATAAATAAATAAATAAATAAATAAATAAATAAATAAATAAATAAATAAATAAATAAATAAATAAATAAATAAATAAATAAATAAATAAATAAATAAACAAACAAATAAATAAATAAATAAATAAATAAATAAATAAATAAATAATGTATATATATATATATATATTCCAGTGTAGTCCAGTGGGTAGAGCGTTGGACTGCTGACCGGAGGGTCCCGGGTTCGATTCCCGGGGAAGGCACTCTGGTCACTTGCGGCTCCACCCAAGCTATGTGGTTTTTCGGGTACCAGATCTTCCTGGGAAACCATTACCGACCCTGATGTGTGAATTTCACTCGCCGTCGGACTTAGTCTGGGTGAACTCGGTCATCACCTATCCTCTGCCCAACCGACCTTCGGGTTGATTACTGGGTTAACGATTTCTTTTTTACATATATCTACACATATTTTGTTTTCACCGGTTGTGGACCCCCTCTCAAATGATATGATTGCTGAAAATTTTTGCTGCAAAAATTGTTGTAAAATTTATTCGACTCAACTCCATGCTCTTGAATAAATTTCTTTTCATAAACTTCACGCTCATCATGTGTGCTTACCCGTTAACATTTACCGTATATTACTTATCTGTAGGAAGCTATAAAGCATCAATGTCACCGGTACAGACGTTGACCAAAATCATTTTTTCAAATAAAAATACAAGAGAAAAGGAATAATGGAATGTGGGCATATTTTGAGGCTGCTGCCGCCGTAGCTTCCTCGTTCCTGGTTACACTTTCAGGAAGATCTTCTCGGCGACGAACATCCTTGAATGCGGAGACAAATTTACTCCCACAAGCGTGAAAAAACCCCTTTTCTATACGGACTCATTTCAATCGAAAAGTCAATATGGTAATAACGAAAAGGAGTCAAAAGATTTCGATCCGCTCCCGAAATATTATTCGGCAAGACGAGACGCCCGCTATCATAATCCCCTGGGAGTTAGAGAAGAGCTTGAGGACGTTGTGTGGTGAGAGGAGGGTTTGGGGGGGGGGGGGATGGGGGGGTGCGTGGATTTCACCATCCCCCTCCCCCGCTCCTCCTCCCCGCCACTTGTACGCATTTCCTGAATCCGCTATTTGATTTCTGCATGGAATTTCCTTCAATCCGCCTTCATTCCTCGCGTATCAGTCGGCAGTGGAGTGGGGTGGAGCGGGTGGTCCCCTTCTCCCTCCGTTCGCCTCCCTCCCGCCCCCAGCCGCCTCTTCCTCCCTCAATGCCTTCGCCCCCTCAAGCCGCCCCCCCATCTCCTCCCCCCCCTGCGCTCACAACACACTCTTGACAAATGAACATCCTTTTCACACTCGAGAGATCTGACGAGATTTAGCCACCGCGAGTTGAAGGGGGCGGCGTGGGGGTGGGGGAGGGGTTGGTGCGTGGAGGGATGGGGGGCCGAAGGCGGGATGCCCGTGTCGGGGGGTGGTGGTTATTTTTTTTCGACGGGGTGCGAAGGGGGTCGGGTGGAAGGGGATGCGATGCGGGGGTGGATTGGGGAGGAAGGGGGGGGGGTTCGGGGGCTTGCCACGTTGGGGAAGGAAGATGGAATGTCAAAATATGTGTGGCGGGTTGGAAGGGAAAAAAATACACGGCGGATGGTGGGAGACGGGGAGGGGGAGGAATGAGGGTGTGGGGGAGGGGGAGTAAGGAATGAAAGGTGTGGTGGAGGGTGGGGGAGGAGGCCCGGGGGCGGGGGAGGCTCGCCCGCCCGCCTTGAGTAGCAGCTAAGTTGTTCATCTTGCTTCTGTCACGATAAGAAGAGAAGAGTTTTGGATTTCTCCCAGGAAACACTTATTGCGCTTCAGTTTAGGATCAAACCAGAGAAACTGATTTCGCGGGCGGGGGAGGGAGAGGGGGAAGACTGATGAATCGCGCGCGCCTTGTCACGTCTTTTGTCTTCGTTACACGTACGCCGAGGAGAAAGTTAAGTGGAGCCCATCTGGTGGTTGTTCGGTTGAAAATGAAAAATAATTTGACGCGCTAATTTTAGCGATGTGCATTGAAAGAATCCTTGCCCCTTACACTCAATCTTAGCAATAAAATAATAACTTTGATTGGATGATTTGACTCTATTTAAATACAGAGAATAATTCACTGAGTGCTGAGTAAAATGCACCGCTATTTTATTTACAAATTCTCTTAACCTATTTACATTGAATTAACGTATTTAATTGATTAGGATACGCTATAAAGTTTATGAATTGAGTACAAAAACATTTATTTATTTATTTTCGTTTTTTTACATATATCCTGCAAGCCACCGCTTGGGTGTGTGGCAGGGGGTGAACACATACCGGAATAATTTTACCCGAACATGAACATACTGCGGTCGGATAATGTTATTCTAATCCCCGATTGTTCGTGGAAAAAATGACATCTAAAAATCTATCTGTTCTTCACTTAATCTCTCTAATTGTATTAGCATGATCTCTTATACCGTAGTACGACGGGGGTAATAATACATTTTCAGCATCACTGCTTACGAGTTACCAATTCCAATACCCATTGGTTTTGGTATACCATTTTATTATTGGCAGAGAAGACTGTATTTCCAAGTATGATTTGCGAAATAACATTTTCAACTGTGAAATCTTGATGAGTGTTTTAACAACGTCTGCACTGGACTGATTAACTAATTAATTTGCTGGATTAATTTTTGAACAGGAGAGATTACATATGTTTGCATGGCCTCATGGCATAAGGATTTATTTTATAGTGATCTCTCCATGTCTCTTTCCCGCTCTCTTTAACCATTCTTTTTTATTTTCAAAAATAAAACACTCGTAAAATCTGCAGTGCAAAACCTGGAGTGCAACGTTCGCAATCCAAAGTGCTACGGAATGAATTGGAAGGAATTTGAAATTTTCATAAAGACTTCTTCATTTTATAACACACATACCACATTAAAAAGTGAAAAATTGATCAATTTATTTTTTCACTGATGTTAAATTAAACGGTACTTAGCTCTAGGTTAACGATTGATAGATCCTATTTAATGTAGCACGGTAGCGTTTTCAAAGTTTCACTTCTTGAGTACTGTACATTTCTTTTCTCTTCATCAGGAAGTATTATAGTTTCACCCACTCGTGAAAATATGGTACTGATTCATTCAATTGTCAGTTTGAGTATGACAGATTTTACATCTCAGGCCTGAGACCTTCCCATTCCTAAACGGAACCTTCAATGGATGGACAGCGACTTAACATTTCGTAGGAAAGCCAACATTATGACACGCGACTGTTTTTCGCAAGATGCTTGCCTTTTCCTTCACGGAGCCATACATTTTATGTAATAGATTACCTCAATTTATATACACATTGTTTGCTTAAGCATGCCCTCCTAATTTTCTAAGGTCATCTTAAACATCGCAGAGACCTCTTAACTCCACGAAAACTTCTTACTTACTTTAATTTCTTCGTGCTCACAGCATGGTGGTAGACAGTAATGGCAGAGCTACAGAAGGTTTAGTGAGAGAGTTGGATATCACAACAGCTATCTGATGCGTGATGTAGTAAAAGCATGGTAAATAGTAGACAATAAGTGATTTCGTTTTTATCTGGAAGTTGGCAACAGGTGTTCTGTTCTTAAAATACTGTGATATAGACTTTGATAGATGAACTTTACAAGCCATAAACGAAATAGATATGCAAAAAAAAACAAATAAATACCAGTACGAGATGAAAGTCTAGACATAAATTGTGTGAAAGCGGAGAAGTCAACCAGCATCACTGTCCCTAAATGTGACCTGGATAGGAAAAGATGCGGTGGGTGAAGATGATACCCAAGAAGTTATGGTACAAATTGTTCAAAGGTAGACATTGAAGTAGTAATTCATGATGCATAGAAAGATAAAATATTCTGGACAGACTCTTTAGTTAGGCAACTCCTTTGAAGCTGAAAATAAAGATGGCAGTTTTCCGTCTCATTTTCAGGTGAATGACCTCCGTCAAGAAGGAACTGTCGAAGATGATCCTAGTATCTGTCGTTCCACGAAGGGGAACAGAGGGCTACTGGAAAGTAAACATTTCGCATATAATATATGGTACATTCGCCCCGTATTTACTGCCGCCCACATTCGTGGTTTTTGTTAATTTTCATCCTTCCACTCCTAAATTCTTATGAACTCCACAAAAGCATTTGGTGCAAATTTCTCATTTTGCCTCTTACATTTTTTCATTCAAAACTAGACATGAATGTATCCTGAAAAAAAATGAAAATTCTCTTCATTTGTTTCGTTGCATCGGAAAACTCCATTTGTAAATAAATAACATTAGGCGTGTGCCTTATAGCTGTCGCGATTTTGCCTGTCTTTGTCATTCAATAAATTTTAAAATCCCATATTACATATTTAACAAATTAATTTAACAGCATAATTTTACAATAGTTTATTTTTCACATAATAAATATATTTACGCATTTTCATAACTAACCTAGTCTTTCTAAATTCTTTTATACGAATTTCTGGATGAAATACGACACGGTTATTTGCAATGAGTTTACAAGGCTGCGAGGATTTTTTTCTCGTTCTTTTCATATTACAATCTATGTGAATACTGGACCATATGCAGCGCCTAATCGAGGAAGCCATCCATAAGTGACAGAGACGCGTTTCTCACTATGTCCTTGGAAAATATTATGAGCGTGGATACGCATGAATTTTTTTGGTGAGATTACCTGATAATTAATTGAAACGCTTTAATCAAAAGAATATGTAATATAACATGGCCGATGTAATTGTTTCGTAAATGATCGACTTTTAAGCCTGACTAAATGATCATTTAAAAGATTTAAGAGAGCTAAAGATCTAAATATAAATGCTAAAGTAGCAGTCATTATCAGCGTCCAAATGCCATCCTACAGGTATGTGTACAAAAATTAGATATATTGAAAAAATATTTCGTCTGAGAGATATTCATTAATCCGGTTAATGTATCTTCTGTAAAATTGAAACCCAAAAAATAGAAAACGAGCTCATTGTATGTTAGCATAAACCACTGTTTATCCTATGACGTCACCTCGTACGTTACTTCAGCTCATTCATGATTTGAGATTACGCTCTTTAGGCTTCTGTTGGAATTATCTTCATTAAATAATTTGAAATTAATTTTCGGAGCCTTAATACGCTTATTTCATGAATTTTCAATCAAGTAAATTCAGTATTTGGGGAATTACTGCAAATTGATTTACTCTGCTTAGCCTTTAAGAAGAATAATTACGAAGTAAAGTGAAGTATCTTACCGTGAAATAACGGGAAATTGTTACGGATAGTGCAACATTTTGATTGAGAACTCTCCTTTAAAGAAAGCAGTTCAAAATATAGCTATTTAATTCATTAAGACACATTTTTATCACCTTAAATATCTAAATTACGTCATTAGATTCATATGTGTGGACATTGTGACAGTAAATATACTAAAAATCATGGCATAGCTTGAAATTTTTGAATACCAGGGAAAAAATTAGAGTAGAAGAAACTCAGCAAATTGCAAAGAAAGAAATAAAGAATATTTTACTCAAGTATTAACGCAGGCAGTTGGGTACTGTCATCTAAACCTGTAAAGAATGCAGACGTTTTAAATTTCAGCGTTAAAATAAGACAACGAAGGATGACTTTTCAGAGTTTATAATAATTTCTTTCAAGGGAAGGAAGGAATACGGAGAGCAATTAGAAATCATCAAAATGTACGGAAGTACAAACATGATATCGCTAAGAGCCTGGAATTCCAAATAAAGGGCAACTTCGGAGTATGTATATATATATATATATATATATATATATATATATATATATATATATATATATATATATATACATTAAAACACGAAATCCCATATATATATATATATATATATATATATATATATATATATATATATATATATAATACTGACAAACAATATTTCTGTCTTTTTCATCTCGCTGAGGTGGTTCCACTCGAACACTTACTTGGTGGATGTTCTTGTTAAGTAACCCGACTGAAAATATCCGTAGGCTATGTGCAGAATACAATATAGGATGATAAATTAGGCTTAGACTTTTAGAAAGGTTCAGAACAAACGAGTTTAACTATGACACTGAAGGAATTATAATGGCCCCACACTACTTGGGTAGATCAGACCACAAAGATAAACTAAGGGAGATAGATTCCAGGACAGATAGGTACAAATACTCATTCTTTCCCCGAACAATCAGAAATCATAATAGTAAGAAACCGAAGTCACTTTAGAAATATTAAAAACGTTGAATTTACAAGTCGGAACAAAATTAAACACTATAGAGATGTTAGGCATACTTTCAGGTGCATGTGTATGTAAGGTGTAGATTGAGTGTTTGCATGTGTGTGGGGTGTAAGTGTTCATGCATGAATTTATGCCAAGTTTTTTTTTTTGGATATATGATTTTGTGGTTATTGCATGCGGTTTTTTTTCTCTTTCTTTTCTAAATTACGGGTGGTGTCCTAACACCCCCCGCCACACGCCCTTGCGGCGGCTTGCGGGGTATTATGTAGATGTAGATTACCATGAAATTTCATTGCGTGAAAATATTGCATCCATATCCGAAAGGACTGCTGAGCCTGCAACGGGTGGTCACGAGTGCATGAGTACCCGTCGAGTCACCCATGTCGGTCGGGATCGTGCGGGTATCTTGCAACCCAGTTGTCATGACTCGTGGTATCAATAATGACATTGTTGATTTTAAAGCTATACATTATCATTGGACCTCAGATGGATAAATCATCTTTTAAGTATCTTCAGAGTTTCGTCAAAGAACACGTTGTTGGTTCACCACATAAATATCGGGGAAATTCAAGTGGAGTTGTACAACGAGGTGTTATTTTGGACTGTTATATCCCACCACGGATACCAATCGGGCATTAGGAATACTAGAAAGAAAGGTTATTCTCTTAATCAAGTAGAATGCAGGGGAAAACCGCCCGTTTCGCAAAGAATTGTTGGTTGAGCGAAGAGAAAGCGTTACTTTATCATGAGTAATTTGATTGGGATCCACTGAAAGCACAGACTTTTCGTGTACCACTTCAACTTATAGAAAAATAAAAATCAATTGAGTCAAATGATCGCCAACGAAGAGGGAGACAGTAATTTTAGACATTGCATATTTATGATGAGGGTAAAAGAGAAACTTTGCACTTCCACATAAAGATTATGCATGTGGAATTATAAAGTTTCTTTTTCTACCCTCATCACGAAGTAATTCCGCAAAGTTAAACCTGAAACTATTTTTATTGCAAATTTAGACGATACTTCAAGGAGAAATCAAAAGAAATTGACAGGAAAACAGACCGGTAAAAAGAATCCTCTCTCAATGCGTAATTTGTGGCCACATTAAGGAAGATAACTTGGGGAAAATCTGACTCCCGAAAATAAAATGATGCAGAGTAGTAATAATCAGGCATTTCTTAAACGGCGGGGTCACCTAACCTACCACACCCCGCAGTGGCGTATGTCAGGGTAGGTCACAAGGCGGTCCGAGGTTGTGCTCGAACACTAGATTTAGCCCGGCAGCGAAGATGACGTGGGAAAAGCATCATCCAGGCAGCAGGTATGCCCACCGTTGAACCAGAGGGAAGGAATGCATAACTTTGCATCCGTAAATATGAGCTCTTACAACCATCGCGGAAAAGTTTTAATCATCAAGGTTCAACGCGTGGCACAGGTCTGGGAGGATATTTAAAAAAAAGCATTAAAAATGTAACGACCTTATTCCCTAAAACCTAGTAGTATGAATGAAGTGTTGAGCAGGGCATTTCAAATACTTAATTGACCCTACAACAGCATGACCTTACGTAAACGAGGGAGCACGAAATGTTTTTGCTGCCTCAAATCTATTTGGGAAAACCGCAAATAAATGCCATCCGTACCTGTTGTCAAGTGTGTATATGTTGGTAATTTTAAATTGTTTGCAAGAAGTAGCGATAGGTTAAGATACCAAAAAGTTCACGACGGCCATAGAAAATGAAATAGAAGGAAATAATGATAATACCAGCACTGACGGTCGATGGAAAGAAATGAAGAATATACTACCTTGATCAAAAAGTTCCCGGAATAACCACCGTGTGGCGCTCCCATCGTTCCGATTTGAGTTCTGTTTTTTTTTGTTAAATTGGTACATCTGTTGTTGATATTCCCTTTAAATCTTAGTGTCATAACTTGACATTTGCTAAAGTTACGTAGCCAAGAGTACATCTATCTCTGTGTGTGTTGGCGATTTTTTACAATTTCAGAAATGGATTTAAATTTGCAACAACGAACTTGTATTAAATTTTGCGTAAAAAACGGATTTAGTGGCGCACGGACGTTGGAAATGTTGGAAAAGTGTTTCGGCAACGATTCTCTAAAAAAAACGGTCGTTTACCAGTGGCACGAGCGGTTCAGAAGTGGTCGTGAGTCAATCGAAGATGATGAACGCAGTGGCAGACCATCGACATCGAAAGTCGGTGAAAAAATTGATAAAGTAAAAGAAATGTTGGTCAATAACCGCAAATTAACCATCAGAGAAATAGCGGAGAACTTGAACATTGCCTATGGATCCGCCCAAGACATTGTGGTTAATGATTTGGGTTTCCGTCGTGTAGCAGCAAAGTTGGTGCCAAAAGACCTCAATTTCATGCAAAAAAGAGACCGTGTTGACGTCGCAAAAGACATGATTTGCGAGGCTGAATCCGATCCCACATTCATCAAAAGGATCATTACTGGAGACGAGACGTGGGTTTATGAGTACGACACGCAATCCAGACATCAGGCAAGTGAATGGCGTTCACCAAATGAGCCGAGACCAAAAAAACCACGTCGTTTTCAGTCAAAAAAGAAGGCAATGCTGACGGTTTTCATGGATTACAACGGTGTAGTGCATCATGAATTTTTGCCAGACAGTAAACAAAGAGTATTATTTGGGCGTTATGAGACGTTTGCGTGAAGCAATTCGCCGAAAGAGACCAGAAATGTGGGCAGAAAACTCGTGGATTTTGCACCATGATAACGCACCGTCGCACAGTGCTATCATTATTCGTAATTTTTTGACGAAAAATGCAACAAATACCATCCAACAGCCACCGAATTCACCTGATTTGGCTCCCTGTGACTTCTTTCTGTTCAATCGAGTTAAAAAACCATTACGGGGAACGCGTTTTAGCAGCCGAGAGGAAGTAATGGAAAAATCGCAGGAAGCACTGATGGACATACCGAAAACTGAATATAAAAAATGTTTCGAGGATTGGATCAAGCGCTGGCATAAGTGTGTTGCAGTCGATGGGGATTACTTTGAAGGGGACAATATAGATTTAGATGAATAAACTTGTATTTTTAATTTTCTGAATAAATTCCGGGATATTTTTGATCAAGGTAGTAATTACCAAAGCGGCAGATGGGCTCCTTGTGAATAAGGCGGAAATATCTAAGAAGTCATGGAAAACAGCTCAAATAAGAGGTCTCATAGAAGAAAGAAAAAAATTAAAGAATCCATGAAATGAGGATGAAGAAGACCTCAATAAACATATTTGGAACCAGTTAATACGAGAGTCCAAGATAGAGCAAATCAGGTAGAATAAATAAGTACATTACAGGAAATAGGAGGGCGAGAGATTTGAGGGACAGGAGGATAATCCGCAACCTGTACACGTCTCAGACTGCACGCGCAGATGCGAATGGGGAACGGAGGGTTCAGATGAGCAGTGTTAGGAAGAGGTGTACATTCCAAAGTGTATAGAGGTGTATATTATGTGTGCTGATAGGATGGGTTGCCCATTATCACCGGTGCCGTTCAACGCATATATGGAGGAAATGATTAAAGAGGCATAGGAAGGACTGGAGGTAGGAATAAAAGTCAAAGTGGAATTCGTAAAATCAGTTAAATTCCTCATGACCAAGCTTTTGCGGAAGGGCAAACTAATTTTACCTGCGAAATAGTAAAACTGATCACAAATTTTAAGCAAAGCTCACAACATCTTTGGTAAACCACATTACCATATGCATGCTAAAAAGATGTAGTCCATTATGTAAGGGATCAAGATGGTGTAGTAGCTGTCGTACTGGCTTCCCACCCAGAGGGCCCGGGTTCGAATCCCGGCGGTGTTGAATATTTTCAGTGGTATCTTGATCCCCACTTGAGGTGTTTTGTGGAGGGCACTTCGAGTGAGTACGTCGTCCGTCGGATGGAAGGTAAACTGCGGACCCCTTGGTGTTTTTCGTAAATAGTAGGCTAGTGCCGACGCCAGGTTTCTCTCCACCCTTCATCCTTTCCTGTCCATCCCTAATGGCGCAAATGACCTCAGCTGTCGGTCGCCTCCCCTAAATACTACTGCTAATTCCATTTTGTAATTCTCTGAAGAGTCAGTATACAATATTAATAGAATAGTTTCTGGTGTCACTGTGGAAAATCTTCATATTAAAATTGAAAATAGTATATATGTATTTAATATATATATATTAATATATATATATATATATATATATATATATATATATATATGTATTTATATATATATGTATATATATATATGTATATTTATTTATTTATTTATTAGGTAATCTACCGGTTAAGGTAGGTTTTGGATGGACGCAATTACTAATTAAATGATTTGTGACCCCTAGCAAAACACAACATCCTACTCTACTTCAGGTCCCTCTTCAGCTCTGAGTACTTTCTTCCTCCCTTCATCCCGTCCAACATCCCTATCCTGTTCCTTCCCTTTCCTCGTTTGCCTAACATTCTCTCCTCAATTACAGTCTTCAACATCCCACTGCCGGTCAACACCCCCTTCATCCACTTTTCCTGCCTCCATAGGATTGCTCCCAACAAACCCCTCTCTTCGCCCACCATACCAAGTACTTCCTCGATTGTTTTATTCTCTGTCCATTTCACCTTCTACATTCTTCTCCACACCTACATTTCAAAAGCCTCCAGTCTACATCTATCCTCCTAAAAATGATCATCCTATCCTTAAAATGATTGTTACAATGTACATGTATCTTTCCGCTAATTAATAGGGTTTTCGCAGGTTTTTCACACCCCCCTTCTCTTCGTGGGTGTTTTTCCTGAGTGGGTTTTTACTAGTTGAGCAATGCCACGCTCTCCCTAGCTTTTCCCACAAACCTCATTCTTTGCTTAGACTTTCCTCATTTTATTGTTCTCTATCTTCACTGTCATTTAATTTGAGTATATATATTGGTGTATTCTTAATTTATATATGTATATGTATGTATGTATGGGTGTATATGTGCGTACTTATGTATGTATTTATGTATGTGTATGAATGCATGCATGTATGTTTATGTGTGTATATGTATGTGTGTGTGGATATGTATGTATATGTGTAGGTATGTGTATGAATATAGGTATGTATGTGTGTGCATGTGTATGTATGTGTATGTATGTGTATGTGTGTGTCTATATATATGTATATACTTTTTTCTTTTCGATGTGCAAATCTGTGTTAATGAATTGATGTCTGTCTATATGTATTTATGTGTACATATTAATGTAACTATAATTTTGATGGCTAATATAATATGTATACGACGATGGGTTAAATGGAAGAGGGGACCACTTGGTCTCAATTTCGCCCAAATAAATACCACTATCTATCTATCCTCCTCCTTCAATGACCACGTTTCCGCGCCGTACATAGCTACGCTCCATATCAAAGTTTTTACGTGTCTTTTCTTGACATCCTTACACAACGTCCCTGTCCTCAACTCCCTCCTCCTTGTGAAAGCCTCTTTGCCTAGCGCAATTCTTCTCCTTACGTCCCTACTACTTTGACCGAGTTAGTCCAAAACACTACCGAGATATGTAAACTGTTCTACCTGCTCTAGTTTTTGCCCTCCTATTTTAATGTTAAGCTTAGTCTTTTCTTTCTAGAGAATCACATAACCTTTGTTTTATTAATATTTATTCTCATCCCATACCTTTCGCACTGAATTTCAAATTCACTCAGCAACGCTTACAACCCCTTGGATGACCGACAAACTAAATCTTGGTCATAAGCGTACCTAACTGATTTTACAAATTCCCCGCCCACTTTCATTCCTGCCTCCAGTTCCTTCCATGCCTCTTTAATCATTTCCTCTGCATATGGGTTGAACAGCAACGGTGTTAATGGGCAACCCTGACTTACACCTCTTCCTAACACTGCCCATCCGGACTCCCCGTTTCCCACCCGCACCTGAGCGGTCTAAGACATGTACAGGTTGCGGATTAGCCTCCTTTCCCTCCAATCTATTCCCATTTTCTTCAATATACTTATTTGTATTTCCCAATTCACTTAATCAAAGTCTTTTTCGAAATCTATGAAACAGGCAAATACCTCCTGGTTGTGTTCTATATTCCTCTCGATTAATAATCTCATTACTGAAATGGCATCACGCGTACTATCTATCCTACTCTCTATCCTTTTATTGACGATCCTGAGAACTACGAGGGTCATCCGGAAAGTAGTACCCGTTCGTGAAATAAAGACACAAAAGTAAATATTAACAAACATAAAAAATTTTATTTGAAAGAGGATACTTTAAACTACTTCTCAACATAATCTCCAAGCAAATTAAGGCATTTGTCATAACGTGTGACAAGTTTCTGTATTCCTGCTGCATAGTCCTTCGCCGCCAGCTCATTGAGATACGCGAGGGACCCATCTTGCACAAATTTTTGCATAATGCAGATGGTGTTTAACAATTGCATGAACAATTGTTCGAGAAACATTGGGAAAATGCTCACAGATGTCATCAATTGTGACGCGCCGATCGTTCCTCACGAATTCGTCAACTGAGCTCACCAGTTGGTCTGTAATGACAGACGGTCTCTCCGAACGCTCATCGTCGTGTGTGTTCCCCCTCCCCATGTTGAAGTTGCGACACCACCGCCGAACAGACGACTCGTCCATTACATTGTCTCCATACACCTCCTTTAATTGGCGATGAATATCACATGGGCGAACGTTTCTTGCATTGAGGAATTTAATCACTGTCCTCACTTCACAACTGGCGGCGTTCTCAATTTTTTTAAACATTGTAAACAATCACAGAAACAACACAGGCAATGCTAGCGTCACGCAACTTGGCTCAGAGAAGGCAGACAAGCCACTGAAGCTATCTGACCTCGTCCAGCGGCTACTCGCGTCGTCAGCACTTCATGCGGCACGAACGGGTACTACTTTCCGGATGACCCTCGTACTTAGCTGTGTGGGATATGTAACTTATTGTCCGGTAGTCTTCACATGATGTAGCCTTTCCCTTTTTCGGAATAGGAACTAAAACTGATCTCTCAAAGTCTTCCGGCCAGATTCCTTCCTCATAGATACTACGAATCAGCCCATATAGCTCTTCCTCCCACATTTTCCTAAACATTTCAATAGTTCCGCGGAAATGTTATCCACCCCCACGGCCTTATTTAGTTTTAACTCCCTTAATGCCCTTTCTATCTCATCGTCGAGTATGCCTAGACCTAAGCTATCTTTCTCTACGTCATGTTCCTTTTCTATGTCTAACTTTGTGGTCTAAGTTCTTTACTTACTGTTCTTCTATACATTCCTTCCATCTCTCTTGGATCATTCCGGTGTCAACTATTACCTTACCCGCCTTATCTCTAACTGTTAGCATAGATCTCCCTTTCTTACTTCCCGATGACGATTTAACTTTGCTGTACAGCGCACCGATTTCACCCTTCCTCTGCAGACTTTCCATATCCTCGTACTGCGTCATCCACCATGCTTCTTTTGCTTTATTTGCTGCCCGCCTCAATTTATTGTTCAATTCTTTGTACTTCGTTTTGCCTAATTCTGTATTTACATTCTCCCATTTTCTTCGCTCATCCATCTTTGTAATCATCTCATCCATGATCCATGGTTTTCTAGTCCTTTTAGCGTTAACGGTTCCAATAGCGTCTTTTGCGGCTTTAGACAACCCTTTCTTGAAACTTTCCCATTTTTCTTCGATAGTACGTAGCTCTTTACCGTCCTCCATGATTTTCTCTACCGCCTGTTGGTATTCCTTCCTTTTCAAACCATATAATACTTCTACATTCCATTTTCTAACCCGCCGCCCCTGCCTTATCTTTTTGAAACGGACGCTACATTTCATAACAACGAAATTGTGGTCAGAGTCCGCATCCGCTCCCGGGAAGCCGTGCGAATTTATCATACTGTTCCTAAATCTGTGCCTTACCAGGATATAATCTAGCTGATATCTTCCTGAGTCACCTGGCATTTTCCATGTATACCTGCGTCTTTTGTTGTGTCTAAACCAAGTGTTGGTGATGACTAACCCCTGTCTCCTGCAGAACTCAACTGCTTTCTCCCCGCGGTCATTCCTCGTGCCTAAAGCGTAGTCCCCGACCTCATCACCATCTCTTCCTTCTCCTACCGTCGCATTCCAATCCCCCATCACTATCAAATGTTTCCCTGTAGGAACACATGCTATTATGTCCTCTAACTGATCGTATATCCTATCGACCTCTTCTTCCTTATTGTTGCTCGGTGCATGAATACCTGAACTATATTCAAGTTCTTCGGTTCTGCTTTTATCTCTACTAGTAATAATCCACCTGTAACTGCTCTATGTTGACTACGCTTCTTCCTACCTCTTCATTTAGTACTATGGCACCCCTCGTTGGCTTTCGTCCCCGCAGCTGTATATTATTCTATACTGATCACTCCAACAAACCCCGCCATCCTTCCATGTCAGCTCGCATAGACCTAAAATATCTATATATCCTCTTTCCGTCTCACGCTAAACATTCTCCAATTTCCCTGACCTCATCATTTTCCCAACATTCCACGTTCCTGTTCTTACTAAATTGGTCTTCTTCTCCTGCGTCTTCTGTCCTGTTGCTGCAGATTTTCCCTTGCAAGGGTTTCGTGGGATGATGACCGCGGAAGCTTTGCCTCCCCCGCTGCCGGGCACGACACACGGCCGATTGGGCCGAGCCCCGTAGTTACCAGGACTCAAAATCTGTTTATTTTCCATCATGTTAATCTTGGGAATGATGATTGAGGTGGCTTCCCGTTTCCTTCCTCAATAGTGTTTTTGACGAGACACCATCACTAACTGGCCGCCCCACTTGGGTCAGACGCCATTGTAGCCGCCTTACTGAGGAACAGACGCTGGGTTGACTACCTTTCGTCTGGCTCCTAACCTTCGACCTATCTGGAACGGGTGACCCTACCAGGAGCAATTTTTATTACTCCCGCCAGCACACCTCTATGGGTAATCGGAACGCACAAGCCCTTCCACCACGTCAAGGTTGTAGTCCGGGGAGATATATATATATATATATATATATATATATATATATATATATATATATATATATATATATATATATATATATATATGTTTTACGTGTGTATACATATTAATATAAATAAATAAATATAAATATATATATGTGGGTCGCGGTAGTCCAGTGGGTTGAGCATTGGACTGCTGACCGGAGTGCCCCGGGTTCGATTCCCAGGCAAGGCACTATGGGCACCTGCAGCTCCACCCAAGCTAAAGTGATTTTTCGGGGACCAGGTCTTCCTGTGAAACCATAACCGGCACAGGGAAAGGAACTGGCCCCCCTACCATGATAAGTGAATTTCACACGCCGTATAGGGCTTAGTCCTGGGTGAACTCTACCATCACCTACTAAACCGACCTTCGGGTTGATTACTGTGTTTATGGTATATATATCACGCATACGACTAATGATTATATTCATTTCCCATTGACGATGGCTTACGGTGGAAAATTTGTAGTTTACAATATGATTTTATTCTTCTGTGTGTTCCTGCCTCGTCCTCTGTCATCAAGACACTCAGCTCCCCTCAGTGGCCTGTTTTCCTTCAAAAGTGAGTAGGTGGCTTTGCACCCCCTGCGTCACACCCTCAGTTGGGGCGAATGTAGATGTAGATGAAATCTCTCCCTCTCCTCCCTCAGCTCCGACCTAACTCCTGTCCGCACACCCTTCCCCGCCGCCTCTTCTTCTCCTACCCCATTCCCACCCACCCCAAAAGCCCTTTTTGCCGATCAATGCCCCTCACCCGCGGTACATAAAGTATTGATCTTTTTTTAACTTCTCCTTCGCCCGCCCTCATCCCCGCCGCCACCACTTTGCCGTGCCCCGGTGTCACCTCCTGCTCTTCCTCCCCCCCCCATTCCCTCTCCTTCCCCCCACCCCCGGGCACACCCTCCCAATCCCCTCCCGCCCATCCCCCATCCACCCCATTCATCCGAAGGCGACCATTTTTTATTCCCTTCCTTTTTGACTTCTCGACGTTAGCGACGCCGTTGGGAGCCACCGTAAAAATGGAAATCTTTAGCGTTGTAGTGACCCCTTCTCTTTCTCTTACTCACCGCCCCCATGTCCTCCTTCCCCCTCGCCTTACGCCGCCCCCGGCCGCCCCACGGACACCCACCGGCGGCCCGTGGTCCTCCATCCCTCTGCCCCCTACCCACGCCCATTAGAGGAGCGACTGGATTCGAAGTTGTGCCTTCCTCGCGGGGCATCCCGTCCCTTCCGTGAGCCGCACCTCCTTGCCCCTCTCTCCCTCCCGCCTACCCTTCCCCTCTCGATCCTCCAGCAACTCCTTCTGTCAGCGGTTGCCCACTGTTTTTCTCTTTGGCCTATGAACGTTGCAGGGGGATCTTTTCTATGGTATTGGAGACGTGGAACAATCATAAAAATGATGGTATATTTATTAATTAAGAGCCAATCAAGGGAATTATTTTGCTGCATCGAATCTCGTACGCATTGCCATTTCAGCATTACCATGCTATTCTAAAACCACGTGATTATCCGTGCATGTCAAATCCCGACCCATGCCGTGCATATCAAATATCCATAATCTAAAATTTCAGATATTTAACCTTTTCTCGAAAAAAATGAAGTGTTCTTTTTTTTTAGTATTGTTCCCATGGCTAAAGTTATGAATAGTTAGACAAAGAAATGCGAAGTAACCAAGTAGAGGTATTTTTAAACTTTCGCTGAAACATGTTGCAAAGAATTAGCTGAATGCTAAATTTCTCAAGACTTATTCAAGTCTTTTTTTCCTAACCTTTCCCACCGTTTCATATAAAAAGTGCTCACGTAAAGTAGATTTCAGCATATACTCAATTACGATTTGGCTCGTGAAATAAGTGCAGAAAGTTTTGACTCAGCGAAGACTTGACTTCGGATAGAAGAGTGCAATAGAATTGAAAATTGGATCTTAAAACATATTCTATGGAAATGAAAAATTGTTGATGATATAATCGTTAATTTGAAATTAAAACTTGAAAGTGACTTAATAACACCGATTCCTTGGCAATGCCTTTTATGAAATATATTGCCAGCGACTTGTTTTTACGGTTAGTGGGTCCCTTTCTAATCTTCAGATTCACGTGCTTAAATAGTTATCGGAATAATGTGTATATTAAATGGATAATTTTACAATAAAAATACTTTTAAAAGTTGTTTTCCCAGAAAGGGCCATTATATCATTTGGAAGTCATTTCTTATCTGAGAAAACCTTTGGAAGAAACATCTTGTTTTAAAAAACATATTGGAAAAGAGAATTTGTATTAGAATTGTCCCCACGCACGCACCAAGGTTCAGACACTCTCGGTGATTTCCGTGCACATAAGATGAAATAGATAAAGAAATGAGATTCAGAATGTTTCTTAGGAAGACTCTAATAGGAAGACTATGGAAAAATAACTAAATGTTGAAAATGTGGCCATAAACCGTTCCGAATACCCAGAGAAGCAAACTCAATAGCTTGCTGACCGGGAGGATCAGCCCTCGGCCCACTTATCAACCCGCGATGGCTGGCGAATATTCCCGCCTCTCTCCGGTGATTTCCCCCCCTCCCCCAGCCTTCCTAATTTCGCCCTCCCCGCCTTGCTTCCTTCCTTCCACCCTACTACTGCCCTTCAGTATTCCCGGGACTTTTCCCCGGTCGTCCTGCGTCGCCTCCTTCCCCCCGACATCTCTCCCCTTTCTTTCATCGGTACACTTCCCCTTTTTCACTCCTTCCTCGGCACTTTTTCACATCGCTCCCTTCGGCTTTCCATCCCCCTTCCGAGGACCTTTCTCCCGCCTCCCCCCACCCTTGCCCCCAGCCATCGGTACACCTCGCCACCCCCTCCCTCCTCCGATGGCGCCGCGGTCTCCTCCCTTCAATACAAATGCGAGCCCTTGCGTGCGGAAGGGCCTGATTTGTAGTTGTGCCGGGTCGGGACGGGGCTCGGAAACGCGGAGTCAAACGGGCGGGAAGGGAGTGGGCGTGGGAAGGTGGGTGGGGGAGGGGAGAGGGGTGCGATCGGGGCGGGGACGAGGGGGACGAAATGTTTCGTTCCTGGATCTTCAGTTTCAAGAAAGAAAAAGTTTGTCTCCTCTTTCTAACCGCGTCGGAATAGGTTCACCAATCCGGGAATAAAATTCACACCTCCCCAAAATTTTCCTCCTCTGAAACCGCTTTTTATACACATTTTATGTCCTATTTACAGGAAAACACACAGACCTTCCTCAGATTGGTAACCACAAGGGCACCCTTCTAGCTAATGAAATGTCTGAAATTTCATTTGTGATTTTTTAAGTTGCATGAGCATTTATTGTATATTCCAAAGAAAATGTGAAGTTTACTTAAACAGGAATCATTAATAATACTTAATGTTAGATTTCTACCTGAGGGAAGAAAGGGAATATAATTTGGCATTCTGAATTGTAAAACTTTTAACTGACCTCCCGTATGAAAGGAAAAATGTTCCTATTTCATTGGCTAGGTCATCATCCTTTTAATACAAATCCAATTTTACCCCATTCTAAGGTATCGTTATTTTTTAGTAATTTGTTTTCCACCAGCATCCCTCCATTACTCGCAATTAATATGAAAAACCATTAATCCCTATGCCCATTTGAAATCAGATACAATGACTTTTTGCAAAGATTTAGAGAACTCAAGAATTATGCTTCTATCGTCAAACTTCAGCAGGCTTACTTATTTCTCTATTACGCATGTAATCAAGGAATTAGAAAGCCTGTTGAAAAATATTATCTTTGCGTAGGAAATATTTTTTATGGTGTGTAGTCAGGCATAATATGCTGATTGTCTTGAAGAAGTTCCCATACATTCGATGGATCCGATGTGTTCTGTGACAAATCCCATCGATATGGTTTACTATTCCATGTGGTTTTATTGCTATCCAGAAATAGAGTTAGAGTATATCCATTCCCAGGTACTCTTTTTCTCAATCTAATTTTATAGCGGGCCGCTTTAGTTATTGACTGAATGGTGAATGTATAAGTAACTAGAGGACGACGCATTTGGAACGAACAAGGAAGGAAACCGGAGTCGTCTCCGAGGAGAGCCCTCCGCGACCGCTGAGTGAGAAGCCGCTGAGGCGGGAGTGGATGGATGCGGCTGCTTGAGGCTCTTTCCGACCAATCGCAGCTGTGATGGCAACACTCATGATTGCTCCCCAGTGAGAAAGTAGGACAGTGGCATTAGTACTAATTTTGTCGGTGCGAATATTTTTCTTGTAATTTTAATATCAATCGTTTTTCCCACCCCGGGATTAGAAGTTTCTATTTTTAATAGTGTGTTACTTAATGCACAAAAGATAAAATTTAACTCAAATAAGCAAAATTAGGGTGATACATTAAACTGTCGCTTTCTGATCCTTAAGAATATTCAGCCACGAATGTTCAAGGAAGCCTCTAAAAATGTTATCAAGCAATCGTCGGAAACGATCCAAAAACCAAACAAAAAGAGAAAAATAAAACTCATTGCCAGAAGCTAATTGCTATCCAAGGTCTATCGGCGAGTGGTGGAAAATATATAAACGGCAAATCTGCTCACTCCTCGATCGGCGCAAGTTGTGAGAAATGAATTAAAATTTCAAATTGTGTGAAGTCCGAAGAAACCGCGGGAGATTCCGCAACAGTGACTTTTAACGGAGTCATCCGCTAATATGCATTTCAATGCTACAACTTCGGAGTGTAAATATCGTTCGCCTTGACCGGGATTAGATCCCGGATTTCCAACCAAAATTTCGGAGCTTAAGGGGACGCATCGGTAGCTTAACTGGCTAAAGCACTCGGCCGGGCATCGAGGGATCTGGCTTCGATTCCCGTTCAAGGCGAATGATTTTTACACTCTGAAATTGTTGCAAGGCTGTGTAAAGTTCATTGGAATAAATATTGGTGGAAATTAGTTTCCAGTAGAGCACATTTAATGTTGTTGGCAATAATATAATGATCATTCCCTGAACATCCTTTATAATGTGGTACATTCCAACTCCAAGATCAATTTTGTTTAACCGGTCAACAAGTTTCAACAGAACTATTAGCAATGTATAATGAATGTGAATATTTTCTGAATATGAATTACATCATGAAAATGAATATGAAGACGCGTCGAAAATAAATATTTGAACGACGCTCTGCCCTCGAATGCCTAAGTAAACTAGGGTCAAATTATTTTCACGAGCTCCTTTTATAGTAAACCGTTACAAGGGCCACATGTCCCTTCGAACTATGAAACAGGGGTTGGGTGCGTAGCCAGCGGCAGTTATTCCGTAATCATCAAATTTTCACAAACGTAATGCCACCGCCAAAAGCACCGCCGAGCACCCAACCCTTCCCTTCGAAGGAGACACGGCAAAAGTCATTATCCACCGATATCGGCGATGCACTTACCGATTCACCGATAAAAACAAATTGCTCCGGGGCTTGAACGCCATTTCGGCCAAAAGATTATCTTTTTCCTCGTGTTTTTTTTATCCCCGCGTGAGTATTCTGTGGGTTGTCGGAGATATTAGGCGATAAAAATCTATATCGGTCCTCAAAATGGCGAACTCCGCCGTATGCACATCAACGCGACCGCTTTTTACTCCAGAATTTAATGCGGCCTATTGAATCCCGACCTCGAGCGAATTCATCATTCACTTTCCTCCCTTCTCCGTGGTTGGGAGGGGGAGAAAAACAAACTGCCGGAGTTTTGAGGAGGGTAGGCAGGAAGTGCGAGGGGGGGGCAAGGGGGAGGGGGTCAGAGGCGAAGAAGAGGAAGGGACACAACAAAAACGCACTCTCTCTCTCTCTCTCGGTGAGATGGGACGCAGGATGTGAAGCGTCCCGTGCTATAATGCTTATCGCACGCCAGGGAGCATGGGACAGATATTTTCGGTCTTGCACTCCGAAAACCCCGTCCGTCCGACGCCCACTCTCTCGGCAAAACTAAAGGGTGACATTTAAGCCGTATTCCGGCCGGGGGGGGGGCGCGGCGAGAGAGGAGTATGACGTAATAATCGTGCGAGGGAACACTTTTCCGAAAAATCTCATAAATCGATCATGTCCCATTTCACCCCCTCACGTCCCCATACGGTGCCCACGGCCGCCGCCTTCCTCCCCGCGGCAATACATCCTCGACCCCCCCCCGCCCTCTCCCAACCCCCGTCTCTCTCCGGGCCACGCCATCAGTCACCCCGAGGAAGAACACCCTCTCCCCCCCCCCGCCCTACTCCCGCCGAATGCGGACACCCCCCGCAACCCCCTCTCCCCACACTCTCCCCCCCCTCTTCGACCCTCCAAAAGCCGGGGGCTCCTTTTTCCGCCCCTGTAAAAAACCGACCCCCTCAAGCGTGTCCACTCCCATAGTGCTACCACACCCCCCTGTCCCCCGCCCGAACCTCCCTTCCCCCCTAGAGTCTCAACCCTACCCGACGTCTCCCCGCCTCTCCACCCAGAGACAAGGAGAGAAGAGAGGGAAAAAAAGCGTGCAGGGATGACGAAAAAATACATTAAATGGCCCGAGCCGGTAATAATGAAGGGGAAAGGATAAAAAATGGCATTATATATATTGGAGCATGTGCATTTTTTATTCGTTTCTCGGGGAAAGGAGAAAAGGGGGAGAAGGAAGTAAAGGACTCCTTTTTTGGACAATAGGTTGGGGGGGGTCTCTTTTGCGATATCATTGAGTTTTTGACCTTTTTTACTCAACCCCTTACATCCGTTAAAATAAAAACCCCGAGCCCTGTGGGAGGAGGGGGGCCACGGGAGCGTAATGGCGGCCAACATCCATACCATTGGCTCGGGGCAATCTTTTCATACGCCACGTGCTCGTATTATCTCCGCCGGACAAGGTGTAGGTACTTGTCGCGAGCGTCCTCTGCACGGTGAAGAATCGCTGCCCTCATTTCGGCGTGAATTATGGGACTGTGAGGGTCTCCTGCTTCAGGATGAAAGATTCCCAGTTGGGCGTATAGGTAAATTTGAAAATCAACCTCTGCCCCTAATTCTAAAAGCACGACACAAAAAAGATATTAATAATGGGAAAGTTTAGAACTTCTTGGATATAATTTCGAAAAAAAATCATTGAATTCATCACTTCATCTCCATTTTGTTACGCATATGTGATACAAACTTAAAGTCCTTCTCTTAGTTACATCGAAGAATTCCTGAATACTCATTATTAATTCTCATGTTTTGTTAAAAAACTCATTATACATTATGGTTATTCTGAATTATTAATTGTAGTTTCGCTTTAATTCAACGAAAATGATTGGTGAAGGTTTCATGCTGCTGCTTCTGGGAATTGCCATCGCGTATGTTGGCTGGTAAGACAACAGTTTCGCCCCCCAGTTTTTTTTTCAGTTTTAAAGGTTTTATTTCCGTAAAGAACAGAATGACAAGAGTTGACATAAAATATATATTGAAACATAATAAAACAATACGGAAACCCCGTTTTAGGATACACTCCTCTTCGGGGCGCCCCCCAGCATTTTGGCCGCTATATAAATAGGAGACGCTGGCTGGCCCGGAGCGCCCTGATTGACTGTTCCTTGGCGTTAAGGTGGATTAACCCTTTTCCACGTCGAAGTCAGAGTGTAGCCGTCCTCATGGCTGATATCATTTAGATTTTTCATTACTTTTACCGCTTCTCTTACGAGTCTTGGAAAATGGCGTTTTTCTCTTGCCAGCATTTCTGTTTGGTCGAACGCAATTGCGTCTTGGTTCCGACCGCGAATGTTCGGCGATTGCCGAGAGTCGGAACTGTTTCTTATCCTTTGCCTTTGCCCTTTGGTGCTCCTTAATTCTGTATCTAATGGACCCTCTTTCTGTTTGACCGATTGGCCCTTAAGCATTCAGACACGCGAGGATTCAATACATTTTGCTTATTTCATATATCATCATCATCTTTTAAAAGCGGAGCCTCTCCGTTGGACCCATTGGTCCCTCGCCATTGCCATTCTTTTCAGTTCATTGTATGTTGTTACCCTCATAGTACTTTTAATAAAAAAACTATAAACACCGTAATCCACTAGAAGGTCGGTTTGGTAGGTGATGGTGAAGTTCACCCAGTACTAAGCCCGACGGCGTGTGAAATTCACGCATCAGGGTAGGGGGGCCAGTTCCTTTCCCTGTGCCGGTTATTGTTTCCCAGGAAGATCTGGTACCCGAAAAATCACATAGCTTGGGTGGAGCTGTAGATGCCCAGAATACCTTGCCCGGCAATCGAACCCGGGGCCCTCCGGTCAGCAGTCATACGCTCTACAACGACAACCGCGACCCAGTACTTTTGATATCATCAATAAATTTCTTTCTTGGCCTTTCTCTTCCTTTTTTTCCTGTTATTTTCTCCTCTATTATATTTTCAAGGACCTTGGTATGTCTGAGAGCATGTCCAACAAATTAATTTGATTTTCCTTTTCTCCATCCCTTTTATTGAATTATTTTCCTCTTCAATTTCTCTCAATATTTTTCTATGTGGTTTTTCTTGTCCGTCCATCTTGTTCTTACAATGATTTTAGGCGTCACCTTGTGGAAGCGATTCTTATCAGAAAAAATACTTTGTCCTTCCACACATATTGTATTATGCACGACCTAGGTTTCCAGTTCCAAAGTCATCATCAAGTAAAACTTCACCCCATGATGACTTTGTAAGTCGAAACCTAGGTCGTGCATAATACAATATGTGTGGAAGGACAAAGTACAGGTATTTTCTTTTCCGAACCTGTTCTTGTTATCCTTCTCCAAATCCACGTTTCCATTGCTTCCAACTGAGCCTTCTCCCTCTCTCCCAATGCCCAAGTTTCGCATCCATATAATTATGTACTCCAAGTAAACGTTTTTGCAAAGGATTTCCTAATTTCCAACTTCAAGAGTTTGTTTCCTAAAGGAGTCTTTTTTTTTCATGTACCTTCTTCGCCAAGGCTATGTAGAATACATTATTTTCATAACTGCACTTATTGTTACAAATTATTTAAGACGATTTATTTACTGATAAGTAAGTATTTAAATAAAATTACCCTTCCATTTCAACAATTTCAGAGCGTAAAAATCATTCGCCTTGACTGGGACTCGAACCCAGATCCCTCAATATCCGGTCGAGTGCTTTAGCCACTTAAGCTACCGAGGCGTCCTCTTAAACTCTGAAATTTTTGGGGCTTTTAAAGGAACTAGATGTAGATGTGTAGACATCTAGTTCCTTTAAAAGCCCCAAAAATTTCAGAGTTTATGAGGACGCCTCGGTAGCTTAAGTGGCTAAAGCACTCGACCGGATATTGAGGGATCTGGGTTCGAGTCCCAGTCAAGGCGAATGATTTTTACGTTCTGAAATTGTTGCATTGAAATGCACATTAGCGGATGACTCCGTTAAAAGTTACTGTTGCGGCATCTCCCGCAGTTTCTTTGGAATTTGTCAAAATTACCCTTGACATTAGAGTGAATAGTCTAAATCTTCAATCATCTCCTTGCATGAAAAATGTATTGTGGTACGAAATTCAAAATTCACTTCTATGCAAGCGTGCTGGGAGATTAACACCCGTGACTAGAGCTGCATCATTTTGGAATTTGAAGACACTTCTGAGCCAGTTGTCATTCCCAGCATGTCATGACGGAACTGCGTGGTGCGGTATAAGTCTCCGATTCAAAGGTGAGATCATTTCACGTGCGCCTGGAGGAATTGCCGTCTTACTTATCAGAAAAGCGAAATCGATTTCTGTAACAGTCGGCTTGATGCCCTCTCCATCAGGGATTGACCAAACGCATTCCCAGGAATATTTCAAAGGGCTTTAGGGAACACGCTATTTCAATTTTCTATACCTACCTCAAGTTTCGAAAAGGGCATTCTCATACTTCAACCTGCATTCCTTGTTTCGTAATGCCATCAATTCGAAAAACAGCACTAAGGAGAACTTAAGTTATTTTGTCTTTGATTGCATAGCGAGTTGTTATTTCGTGCGTTAGCACCATCCGTATCAATAGGCTAGGCCGACAGAACATAGAGAAGAGGGTCTCAGCAGGGAGAAAATATTGAAACGAAAATTATTTGAAATGAAACGGAAACGGGTCCCAATGGAATCGCACTCGTATATTACATATTAATTACTCTCAGTGACATGACGGATCCAATCACCACTAACGATCAAAAGAATTCAAACACCTCGTTCGTTCCACGTTGAAATCTTTACTACGCGACCCGGGCTTCGTGTGCTCTGCACCGTCTGCAACTGGAAGATGTTTCACAGCAACGAAACCTATTAAAGATTTTGATGTGGAATTAGAGAAGTTTTTTTTAGTTCTTTCAATCATGAAGCAATTCCATGAAGTCACGCCGGATACCATTTTCTATCACCGGTAATTCCTAGGAATGACGCAGAGAAAGGAATTTTTACAAAATGAATTCTGTGATTTTAATAGAGGGAAATAGTTAGGTCGTGCTCAATATTTTAATTCAAGGTGGAACTAATGGACCAGTTGGCATGCCTTTAGCTAATGAAGTTAATACCTTTAAATTACGTACGTAAAGAACCTGTAATAGGAAAAAAAATGTGTTCACTAAATTATGACATAGTTGGAAAGGCTATGGGAAATAAAAAAGCATGCAATAAAGATTTTAATAGAAGTTTACAGAATATTATGGCATAAATATGTGACCTCGATCATTTCAAAGTGTCTATAGTTTAAAGAAACAAGTAATGCGTAGATGTATACAGTTTTCAAAAAAGACCTCATTAGGTGACATGGAAGCAAGAATGAAGTGCAAACTCGTCCCGCTTTAGAACTAAGGGAGGCGTGCATTCTTAATTTATAACCGGGGGTGATAATATTTTATGTATAGACGCTATTATGTATTTGCTCACTTAAGAATTCAATGTCAATATTAACTAATTCGTACATGGACCCGTCTCGATATTTAATCAACATTTTTCCAATAGTCTCGCCGATATTGAGTTTAATGCATGATCCTGAAAGGTATTCTAGTTGCTCTAAACCAAAATCATTCTTATGTAAAGGAGAGGTGTAACTTTTGTTGACGAGGACTCATGACTAGTGAGTAGGAACGGCCTTATGCGATAAATATGAATTTCAAGCGGCGTATCTTTCCTGGCATATAATTCCGTGACACCATCAGAATACTAGATTAGTGATCTACATCTACTTAATACCCCGCAAGCCGCCGCAAGGGCGTGTGGTGTTAGGACACCACCCGTAATTTAGAAAAGAAAAAAAAACCGCATGCAAGAACCACAAATTCATACATCCACAAAAAAAATATGGCATACATTCATGCAAGAACACTTACACCTCACACACATGCAAACACTCAATCTACATCTTACATACACATGCACCTGAAAGTATACCTAACAGCTTTGCAGTGTTTAACTTTGCTTCCACTTGTAAATTCAATGTTTTTAATATTTCTAAAGTGACTTCCGTTTCTTACTATTATGATTTCTGATTGTTCGGGGAAAGAATGAGTATTTGTACCTATCTGTCCTGGAATCTATCTCCCTTAGTTTATCTTTGTGGTCTGATCTACCTAAGTAGTGTGGGGCCATTATAATTCCTTCAGTGTCATAGTTAAACTCGTTTGTTCTGAACCTTTCTAAAAGTCTAAGCCTCGCTTGTTCTCTCCGCACTTCAAGTGGTTCCCAGTCTAATTCCCCTAAGAGACCTGTCACACTTGTATTCTTATCATAACAATTTTTAACGAATCTGGCGGATTTTCTCTGGACTTTATCTAATTCTTTTTGCCAAATTTTCTCCCAAGGATCCCAAATACTTGCGGCATATTCCAAATGAGGTCTAACTAGAGCAAAATAGCACCTCTCTTTAACTTTCTCATTACATTTCCCCACCACCCGTTTTATGAAGCCAAGTTTCTTTAAAGCTGATCCGCATATTGTCCTTATATGTGCTCCCCATGAAAGGCGTGGTGTTAGAACAACCCCCAAATATATCCTGTTCCTTGCTTCCTTTATTCCAAAATTTCAAAACATGCGCATTTATCAATATTGAGTGTTAATCCCCATTTATTACACCATTCCGAGATATTGTCTAAGTCGCTAGAGAGTAGCTCGCGATGTAGTTGGCTCCTTATTTCCCTGGTAATCAACCGGAAGGTCGGTTTGGTAGGTGATGGCGGAGGACTAAGCCCTATAAGGCATGTGGAATTCACACATCAGGGTAGGGCCGGTTCCTTTCCCATTGCCGGTAATGGTTTCCCAGGAAGACCTAGTACTTGAAAATCACATAGCTTGGGTGGAGATGCAGGTGCCAGAGTGCCTTCCCCGGGAATCGAACGCGGGACCCTCCGGTCAGTAATCCAACGCTCCACCCCCTGGACTACCGCGACCCACAGCATCGGAACCATGGCTGTGAAATATCAAATCTTTTTGGTGGAAATGTTAAGTTTCTTTTTACCCTCATACTAGAATGGTGTTCGGAACCCAAATATCAAGTTCGTTGCCCTTTGTTCCTCTTCCTCTGGTATCAATTGATTTTCATCTATTAAGAAGACTTAACGGTCGCATTGTAATACTGTTTATTTATCACAAAAACCAAGGAAATATTATGAAAATATTAATATATTTTTAAAAAGCTAAATCCACGCAACAAATACTCTCCCAAAAACAATATCAAAACAGCTTTTTACAACTCACATTCATTGAAAACCTTAATAGGTTCAAGCAAAGATAAAATTGACGTTATGGACCAAAGTGGAGTTTATAAACAAACAAAAAAAAATTGTACAGACTGCAACGGCATCTACATTGGACAGACAGGGAGGAATTTCGACATTAGGATTAAGGAACACCGGTCATGCTTCAGAAAGAAAGACAACAGATCACAAATCGCCAAACACTTCTTGGATAACAATCATTCCAGTAACTTCCCAGAAGACATTTTACCCCCGGAAACGAAAGGTCGCAGGCTTTGGAGGAGTTGGAAATTTGGGAATCCCTTCAGTCCGATAATCTTAAGGTGGTAAATGACATCTTATACCTCTCCCGTTCCCCTCTCCTTAAATTCTTAAATACCTTTCCACACTAACCCCCCACCAAGGCAGTGATGGTCACCGTCCGTCCGTTAATGAGAGTCAACCTTTGTAAGCAAACCCACCCCCCTTGTGTACCGTCTGAGGGAGTAACCGTCCAATACATACTCTCACCTTCCCTCCACCCACTAATGAGTGCTGCAACTTCACCACCTCCCCTCTCCCTTACTTCCCCTGTCTTACTCCCCTCTTTGCACCTGACGACATAAGTTGACAAATTCCGTTATATTGTACCTGTTGATAATGCGCAGTATTGAAATCATGGTCGTAGAACATTAAAAGTGTGTGGAAGTGTAAAGTTTCTCTTTTTTTACCCTTATCATGAAGGAATTCCACAAAGTTAAGCCTGAAACTGTTAACTAAATCTAAATCCAATTTAAGTAGACCGTTTTCCGGGAGCTATAAAGTATATCACGCCCATTCTTTCCTCATTTTAGGGAGGACATTCTATGTGCTATCCTTAACTGTGTATATCAGGACATGAAGAGGTCTTGAGAGTGAGAGGAGAGGCTATTTTTCTTCATATGATTGAATCCTGCAATATTAAATCAAAAACATTATGAAGATAATTGCATTTATTTCAAACAGAAAAAAGAACCATGACATGAGCGTTCGTTTGGAATTTCTGATAAAACATTGTAACATTTAGGTTTTGTCCCGTCAACGAGTCACTCTTGAACTCCCAAACAGGACGAGCTAATTCAAAAAGGTGGTCTATATATTTACTGACACGCAGTGCTCCGACGATAAATCACCATTGCACGATCAGTTAGCGAAGTGATCCAAGCGGAGTAATCACCCGCGCCAAAGGGAAAGGTGAGATTATTCGTAACGGGTAATCAATTGGAAAAGTAATTTCATGTATTTTGAAATCCTCGAGAGACAAGAAGAAAGCGAGTGGCTTGTCTGTGGGTGAAGCTCCATCGGGAACCAAATGTTTTAATTCCTTCGTACTTTCCCACATCCTCATTCTAGAGTCAGGTGAATGGCAGAGCAAGAACAATTCCTCCCCATCAATACATCTCTCTATCCATCCAGCCTTCCATTCCTCTCTCCCCCCCCACCCCCTCCCTCTCCCATCGTCTCGTAAAATTAGAGTCGGCTTCCCTCTCTTTGATATTTTTACCGTCACGACCGACCAATTTGCCATCGGAAATTACATCGGCAAGGGAACGAATGTGTGTGTGTGTGTGTGAGAGAGAGAGAGAGGGGTAGAGGTGGCGAGGGAGGGCGAGGAGCGAGGGGGGGGGAAGAATTCTTCGGTTGTGACCGAATCGGATGCAAGTGCGGGTTGCCAACCCACCCCGTTCCTCCCCCAATCCTCCCTTGCGAGAGGAGCGCCGATAAATGGGGGAGAGAAAAATGTCGAAGGCGCGGATGCGAAATTTATCACTTATTTTCGCCTCCTCGGCCGTTTTCCTCGCCAAACTGGCAATTTCGGCGGGACCGTGGGTTGGGACCCTCGTTACGTACTTTTGCCGACCGGAAAGCTTTCGTGCATCACCTAGCATCGCTCCCCGAGCACGGCGGAGGGGGAGGAGACCCCCTCGAGGACCTCCTTTTTCCGAAGCGCCTTATTGACATCTTGTTTACATTATTCTTCTTCCTGAATCTTTCCTGATTCCCTCGGAGAATAAAATCCTTCCTTTCTTATTTTTTTCCTTTGCCTCAATTTTCGAATTTCGGTGTGTTTCTCCTTCATCCCGATTCGTAATGTGGCCATAAATTTTCATCCTCCTGTTTTTCCCACGGTCCTCATGTCTCTGACGCATTGCGAATGCTTCACTTCCATCTATCTATCCTACGTAGCGGGACAACAATTTGTGGTTGTTACAGGGTGAACATGAATGCATATGTTTCATAAGAGTTTCCGTACACCTTGTGTTGAATTCACACCATAATTTATTTTCCTTTCACAAATTATGTAACTGCCGAGGTAATATTGTTGGATATTCCACACAAAAGAGAGCCAGTAATTTGAAAAGGATTCGTTTTTTGCCTCAATAATGCTGCAATATTTGTAATGAATATTTGCTCCCTGCATAGTTTTCCAATACTGCTCTTAGAATATGGAATCGTGAGAATGTCATATGGAGCTTGGCATTAAGAGTTTCGTCATATTTAGGGTACCAACTGCCATTGACGACAGTTCAGGTGATTATAGAATATTGTGACCTCAAATATTGTAATTGATCTCATCTTAATATTACCATTAAAACTTTAGTGTAATAGCTCTTAGTGTAACGAATATTACAGGCACCGCTCAAGTAGTAGTATTTAGGGGAGGCGACCGACAGCTGAGGTCATTTGCGCCATAGGGGATGGACAGGAAAGGATGAAGGGTGGAGAGAAACCCGGCGTCAGCATTAGCCTACTCTTTACGAAAGGCGCCAAGGGGTCCGCAGTTTAACATCCCATCCGACGGACGGCGTACTCACTCAAAGTGCCCTCCACAAAGCACCTCAAGTAGGGATCGAGATACCTCTGAAAAATATTCAACACCGCCGGGGTTTGAACCCGGGCCCTCTGGGTGGGAAGCCGGCACCGCTCAATTTTTGATAGCTCTGCAGAAATCAATCTGTTGGTTAGAGTGTGCCATGTTACCACTCCGTATTTATATTCTTCTACCATTTGAAACAACAAAGGAAATAATTTTTACGAGAAAACGCAGGCCGAATCAATTCTGCATTAGCTTAGCTTATTTCTGATGGCATTTATTCTTTCCGACAACCTTTTAGGAATCACCGAAACTAATGCCCTCGCAGCATGTCTCCCCCACACTTCTAAGCAAGGCGTCTTGTTACACAAAAATTATACGTGATGTCGGACAAGAGAAATTATACCCTGGGAAATAATGAATCAAAGGGCAGCAGCACACATATCCCAAAAAGCGGCTGGAATCACGTCGGTTAGCGGTCGGACGAAAAGGAAAAAATTCTCACGTATTAAAACGGAAAAAAACTCAACAAATTGCTTCCGAAACGAATTTGGGTCGAAGCTAAAAACTCATCTCTAATTTTCTCCCGGTAAGCCTCATCTCTTTCTTTCCTCTCCCATTGTCCCCCTCCCCCACCCCTCCCCTTCCGCCCGTCCACACACCCTCCCCCTGACCGCTAAGTGTCCATCGAAAGCGACCTTTTTCATCACCGCACGTCCGCTTCCATTATTTCCACCCATCCACACACGGAGAGGACAGTACCCTTCCTCCCAACACTCCCGCCGAGGAAGAGGGCGCATCCTCCGATCGCCCACGTCCCCTCCCGCGCCGACGCCCAATCCCCCCCCCCGCACATCCCCACATCACATTATCACCCCCGCGGAGGCTGGTGAACTATTAGTGGATTCCGATGGAAAATCCAATGCCTCCTTCCCAAGTCCATCTCCATCGTCCGGCACCTCCGAAGGGGTCGGCCCGCCCCTCCCGCGCTCGCGCGTCTTCAAGCTGTCTATCCATCTCGAAGGGTCTCTCTCTGTCACACGTCCCTACTCACGGGGTCGACCATTACCTGGCTCCCTTCACTCCCTCCCCGCACCACCTATTGGTAACGGCCGAATCACGGGCCGCGGGGGGAGGCGGGGAGGGCGACAAGGAAGGGAGAAGCACAAAAAGGCCCCAAGACGCCGCCGACCGTCTCATCCCATTGGCTAAATGACTGTTATTGTTTCCTGCTTTCTTCTCCTTTCCAAAGTATCGGTATACCCCCTACCCTCCCACTCGGGGAAATGGGGAGTGGGAGGAGGGTGGGGGATGGGGGGGGGGTAAAATGATATGGGGGGAATGAGTTAGATAGGGAGAGAGAGAGAATGATGCCCTCCTCTTTTCTTACCTTGTATTTTTTGACGACCGATCCGAATGTGTGCGGTGGAGATATTAGAAAAAATGAGGGTGGCGCGCGGGCGTGCTGGGGGTGATTTCCGTCGGTGGGGGGGTGGGGGGAGGTGGAGGAATGGAGAGGGTGGAGTGGGGGTATGGTAACGGGAGGAAACTTTCGGGGCTGGTCGATTAGCGTGGCCGGCGATGAGTGTGGGATGACCATGGGGAGACGGCGGGGCCTTCCGTGACTGCGTCGTTCGCCGGGGGACGAAGGGGGGACCCGGCGGAGGGCGGGAAGTGTTTGCGGGGGATCGGATGTTCACGTCTCTCGGGAGGTGCGAAGGGAGACGGAGATTGCGGTGGGGGGGGGATGCCTCGCAGACCGACCGGGGGGAGGAGGCGTCTCCCTCCGCTACCGAATCCTCAAAACTCATGAAAACCATATGAACCGTGGCTTAATGATCCGAGCCCTCCGAGTCCGTCCGATGGCTGCGCCTCCGGGTGCACGTGTCATTTCTCTAGGAATTGTTACCATTGGCACCGAAAAGCGTCTGGGTTTTCTGATGGATCTTTTTTTTTTTGATTTTGCTACGTTTCAATACTCCCAAAATAAATACTTCGCAAGTAACTGAACCCATCGACCTCATTCTTTCATTAATAGAAAATGCCGGAAACAGCTGCGAAAGTTCTCAGCGCTAACATTAAATAAATTATTAGCAGCGACGAATTATCACAGTATTCAATTAAAAGACCTTAGACAGCCATAGTTTCTTAGAGCACACAAATACCATGGCATCACTTTGGCAGAGGTACGTTGGCTTATAACAAAAGGGGTGTAGTCTGAAGGATGGCATCATTTGATCTTTCTAGATGAGACGTAAAGCATTCTCTATGTGCTAGTTACCTAGTTTCAACCTGACTATCGACAAATCTGAATGCACTCATCGTCAAATTAAAGTTCTATTCAACTTGTTACAACATCGTCATAACGATCCGAAAGAATCGTCATAGCTCCTTTATCTTAATTTATTCGCATAACAACAAAGGACTCTTTTCCAAGTATTTTCGAATTCTTCTTTTGATGGGTTATTTAGAAAGTTCGTCATTCATTGTGTTACTAAGCTAAGGCTTTTCACAAAATGCACTGTCAGCTGTGAGGACATAGGAAAGCTATATTTTGCGGACAGCGAACGAATATTTTTGCTTTACGTCCGAACCTAAATGAGCTGCGATTGGCATTATATGTATCTACTTACATGTTTCCAGGCGTGGGTTTTCAACATAGCATAAGTACTAATTGATTACCTTTGAAAATCATTATCCTTACCTTCGTAATTGGTGCCATCACTTTTAAAGCAGCGCATACCAACCTTGAATGGCAACATCCCCCATCTGCGTTCTAGTTGCTCGGAGATCAGAGCTGGTTTTCGACTGTATTCTCGAGTTAAACGGCCTTGTCCGAATTCCCTCAGTGTATTCGTCACAAAAAATTGTAAATCGCGGTCGTTGTAATACTATTACGAGCAATGTCTACCTTTTCCTCTGCCCTCCCACCGATACCTGTCAAAATCGATGTCCGAAATAAAGGAACGAATAATAATGTGATATCCTTCACATTTCGTTTGGTTATGGTACACATTTCAACGATTTTTAGTTCCTCCTCTTTCTGAAAGGAATGAAACGTTAATCAAAGGCCTCGGAAATATCTTTAAACGATAGAAATCACGACAACTCCCACTTTCATGCCCCTTCATCCTGTTCTCATTCATTCCGGGTCCCTCATTTGCGCTCCACGGGCCTCACTTTTTTTTCTTTCGACGACTGTGCTCTCCGACCGTTTATGTAGATTGAAAAAAGAGGAGCCGGAGGTGTATACTTACGGATGGAAGAGCCGAAATGGAATAATGTGAATCGAAGTGCTGCTTGGCGTTCTTCTCTCTCTCCCTCCTGTGTTTCCCCCTCCCCTCCCCACGCCCCCACCCTCCGATGTCTCTCCATTCCCCTCTCCCTTTTATAATTTCGCCCGCTGGAGAAAAAAAAGGGATGTAATTGTCAAGGCGAGTCTTGGCGGCTATTATACCCAACTCCATCTCCAGCGGTGATTGTCGGTCCTAAATATGAAATTAGGGTTCCTTTTTATCCCTTTGCAGTGTTCTCGGAAGGTCTTCTGAGCAATTAGAAATAAATTACAAATTCCTTTATTTCATTGCCTTTCGTCGCTGTGTTCTGCTATTTGGAAGATTTCCGGATCCACAAAAATATGTGACTGATGATTCGCTGTTTAATGTCTGTAATGCCGAGAGTGGTTTTTCTTCACGTGATCACGAGTGTATCTGGCGAGGGGAAGGCGAAAGAAAACTTCAAGAAACAAGACTTATGGGAAAATATATCTTCTCTCGTCTCTCAGAATGAACTTACAGACTTTGTAATGAAGTAGCTGAGTTCTTAAAAGACGTGTTTTGGAGCAAAGTGACCTCAGGCAGACTCTGCGACGTTGAAATGATTACTAAGAAATCAGATTCCGTGATATGTTAGATTAGAATAGTGGTGCGAGGTACTAAAAGTGAAGCCATATTATATTTACTCGCGAGTACAACGATATTTGCATTATATTAGTAATTATCGCTAAAGTGATCATCATTTTCACCATTCAGAATCCGCAATCGATCAAAAATGGATTGTAAGGAAGGGAAAGAATTATAAGATGAAGAGAACCCAAGATTTCAATTATTTTCAATCTACTGGAAAATGCTCAGAGAGACAAGTGTTAACGCTGCATATCATAATTGGAGAAATAGGTTTTCTCTGCATCAACATAAGGGCATTTGAGAATTTTGCTAGAAGTTAACACAGTCAATCTTTGTCTTTGCATTATTAAAATTTGAGGAAATTTCAATGGTCATGTAAAATTGAAAGGAAAATACTTCCAGAAAATAATCAGAGAGGCCATTGAAATCGTTAAAAGACCAGAAAATTCTAATAGAGAGGATGGATATCCACTCCACAGTGCGTGGAAAAGAATTATTCCGCGCAAATATGAGGACGTTCCCTGATTGGCCAAGAAATTTCCCGGTATTAGCGCCGGATTTTTCCTATATAAGACGGGACAAGCTTCTTTTCATCCTTGACCTGAGGACGCCAGCAGGATAGCTGGCGAAACTGTTGTACATTTAAACGACATACGCGGACGCAGCCCGAAAAATGTGGAAATCAACTCATGTAAAATTATTTGGAGGTTATGACTTTGGTTTTTCAATTGAGTATCCTCCATTATTGCATTAAGCCCGAGACAGTTTCGATCACATGAATACAATGTGACAATGTTTAAGTGGAAGACAGGAGTTTCACTGATGACAAAAGACTGGTCAAGATATTTATTTGACAAGCAAATTAAAATGAAAATCTTGAAATTTTAAACCTTGACGTTTGTTTCTATAGTATTTTCCGTTGGCCATCTCACGTATTTTTCATTTGTTTATTTGCAAGGGGATATTTCGCCGATGTCAGTCAACCTGTTCAACTGTATGTTTGAGATGCTCCCTAACGACTTGAAAGTGTTGTGAAAGCTTCCTCTTTCTTGGCCCTGGTCATTTTTTCTTTCCTCACATCTTCGTAACTTCTGCGGCCTTCATACTCGTAAAATACCTTCTCTCTTCCTTCCTTTCCCCAACGTTCTCCCTTCTATCAGTGCCTTTCTCCTACATCCTACTACCTTTCAAAAGTGTTTCCATCCACTTCTCTCCCATTTTCGGACTTCCCCGAGTATCTTTCCCTCTTCGCCCGCCCTAATAGAAACCTCGGCGTTTGTGTCCCTCTCCGTCCTAATGGTTCCCTCCGTTCTCCGGCACAACTACATTTCAGAAACCTCCTATCTACTCACATTTTCTTTCCTCAAAGACCAGGCTCCGCGTATACAGCACCATACTCCAATATTTAAGTATTCACTAATATTTTCTTCAAATATTTTAATTAGTGTACTTGTCATCATATCTCGGAGAAGAATGCAAGTGGATGGAGGAAATATTTAGAGAAGTTAGGATGTCGAAGAACGCAATGCAAAAGAGGACGTTGGATAAGGGGTGAAGGGGAAGGTAGAGGAACTCGTATAACTTAAAGTTCTTCATAAACCTCAAGTTTTCCTACCGTCCCTGAATCTCTTCTAGCTCTGTTAATAACGTCAATGTGTTGATAGTAATGGTATATTTACTCTTTCCCTTACTACATTCTACATATTCTCTTACGTAGCACATTTCCATGTATTTGATGTCACTATTTCATCTAACTGATTTTTCCACATAATCCCCATTGTCCCATTAGTTTCTCACCAAAGTTTATTGTTTATTTTTCTGTCCATTCTCTTCTCCCGTGTCTGCATTTGCGTCCTCGCCGTTTATGATTTCCTCCATCCTCTTCAGCATTTCTCCCGCTATTCACATTTTCCAAATTCTATGATTCGTGTTCTTCCATTTGCTGCTCTTTCTAGTCCGGTGTTGAGTTCCAACTAAGTTTCCAGAACCGTTTTTCCCGTCCTCTCATTAGAACATCTATTAAACTATATATCTTAATCTCCTTAACTCTCCATAACCTTCCTAATCCTTTTTATTATTTTTAAATGAATTTCATTACAACTATTTTATGTCCAGATTCTGGATCCGTACTTGGAAAGTTTCGTGAGTTGATGTCGTTGCATCTATGTCGTAACTTTACACAATATAAGATGTTTCTCAGGTCACATTCCATGATCACCTACGCCTATGATAACGTTTCAACCAGAGGTAAGCTATTATCAAACCATTTTTTCCGCAGAAATTGACTTTATCTCAATAATTATGTCCAATTTCAAAACCGTACTCCCCTACCACTCTCCCATATCTCCATTTGCTTACCATTGCTATCCAGTCTCTCACACGAGCGCTCCCTTTCTGGCGCGTTCCAATTTATTTATTAGAATTGATCGTACAAGCCCTTTCTTCCTCTCGGTGACCACTCTTCGGCATAAACGCATGGATTATCACAAGGTTGATAGGCTTTATCTATATATCAAGGCGGGTAGGCTTTATCTATATCAATGGAACTCTTAACACACACCTACGTTGTACTCTATCCACCAATCTGCTTCCCACTTTTATATTCAGCACTAACTTTCAAATAAATGTGCATATGGCTATAGCTTAAAATATTTCTGCAGTAATCCCCACTATCTCTCCATTTCATATCACACAGTTCTAAAATATCTATGCCTCATTTTACCATTTATTTCTTAACGTTTTCTAGGTTCTCTGTCTAGCTCTCTCTCTGTCTAGCTAACTCTAGCTCAACATCGTTCTATCATTTCATCAACAAGTCCGAACAATTTTGGTTCTCTTCGGAGTCTTCTTTACCCCTGGTATCAGCTTGCTTTTGCTAGGATTTCGTGTGATGAGGACCGCCGTGGTCTTGGCCTCCCCCACTGTCCCGTGGGCCGAGGCCCGTGTTTGCCAGGATTCATTATCTCTTGTTTCTATCCATATTTGTTCTTGGAAATGTAATTGAAGCGGTTTTCTATGTCTTTGCTCGAAAGTGATTTAAGCGTGACAGCATCACTTAAATTACCGCCAAGCTGGGGTCAGACGCCTCTTCACTTGCAGCCGCCTCACTAATGCTACTGAAGCTGCATGACTTTTCATTTGGCTCCTGCTCTTCGACTTATCCGGTATGGGTTACCCTACCATCGGTACAGCTCCAGAGTGAAATGCAAGCCCTTCCACCACATTAAGGTCCTGATATTTCATAATGCACCAACTTTTAATGCAGCAATGCAATATGAAAACAACCACTATGCTGTTTACCGCGAAATGTGCCTGAATATCATTCTGCAATGTCACCTGCATTAGAGCCAATCCCCTTAGAGAAAAAATGATCACCTGACAAAATTTGTAGTAGTACTATTTCAGAGATTTATTAAAAAGCTTCAGCTCCCAACCTGTAGTCTGGAATTAGTCCCACACTACACACCCACGCCCAGTTGATTGAAGCACAGAAAATGTACAAGAAAAACAAATTTGCTCTTTCCAAATTTGGACTTGCTGTTTAAACTTTTGGAAAAGTGCAAATTTGTTTTTCTAATAATGACGAACTTTCACTACATCTCGCCTGAATCTATTGAATGTACAGAAAATGAAATCAATATGAAATACATCGACTTATTCATAGACTCCGTCACATGGACAACACCACACATTTTAGGAGAGGGTTGAGGTTTGATCCAGGAGGACGTACGTTAGGCTCGTCTCAATGGCGTGAAACCGCGACCGTACAGTACACCACTAACAACACCTCAGTGAGAATAAGCAGTAGATAGTAGAAGTGGCGTTCCGAAGAGGGAGAGGGAGGCCGGGGAAAAAGGTTTTTTTCCATCCACCGCGATCTCACGTTAGGTACGACACCCTGTGGGTAGGACGTGACTGAATCACTTGCCAACGCGCTCCTGTCATAGGACGATTGGGGCAACTTGGGGCCAACATGGGGGCAAGTTGAAGGCAACTTGGGGGCGAGTTGGGGGCAACTTAGGGGCAACCTAGGAGCAACTTGGGGGCAACGTTGGAGCAACTTGGGGCAAACATGAGGGCAAATTGAAGGCATCTTGGGGGCAACTTGGGAGCAATTCGGGGCAACTTTGGGGCACTTTTGGGCAACTTTTGGGCGATTTACGAGCAACTCGGGGGCAAATTTTCTAATGAGCATGTTACTTTTTGAATCCTTATTACGGGATGAAATTTTAAAAATTTACAATCCATTCAGCCTGTCAAAATTTGCTATTTGAGAGTTTCTGCTTGATTGACTCGTCTTGTGAGAGCGGGTGACTCCAGCGAGTCTCCACAATAAAACGCTTAGGCGAAGATCTCCTGGAAGTTTTTTTTAATGAGTCCATCTGTGGCGTGACTTCAATTAATTGACGGATTGTGACTATGGAAGGTTTGTCGAAAACATAGTGGCGTCACTTTACCCCCCATTACTCAGGTGACACCAATTTCCCTCCATAGTTTAGAGTCTTCCTTGAATCCCTTCTATCTTAAACCTATTCGTTCATTATTCTTTTGTTAATTTTCTTTAATCGCTTACCTTGCCAGCCACGTAATTTTGAGCCTTCAATGCAGAACGCGTCAGCTAGAGTCAGAATGCAAAGGATAATTTTCATCGGGATTTGTTGTTCTGCATGGATGATCACCCAAAAGTTTAACTTCTCAGTTCGACGCCATTCCACCGCGGCGCTTGTGAAAAAGCTCCGCGTCTCGCCTCATTGGCCGAAGGCACGGCTCATGACCCCCTCATTCACTTACATTCTAATCACGCGCTAACGGCCGAAGATGGCGGCTCCACTTTCTCCCATCCATCACCGATCAGGCACACATGATCGACGATGATTGGGGATCGGTGCGAGCCGTCGGCATCCTCGTAACCTTTTCCGAAATAAGGGACTCGTTTTGCAAAAATTTTAATCCATTTCTTTTGTTCTCGTGGAATCATCGGAGGAATTCACACACATTGGAATTCCGAGGCATTATTGGGACGTTGGGAGACTAAGCCACGATCCCCGGGCAACCAAATCAAACCAATAATTGAAGTGTCGTAACGGCCGATCACGCCCACCACACCAATCCGATTCACATCACCCCCGAGTGTCCGTTAAATCCGACTGCAGCGCCGTGACGGCACCAAAGCGTAACTACCTCGACTACGGGAGAGAAGGGATCACGTGGAGGGGGACAGGGGGAGGGGGGAGAGGGAGGGAGGGCACCGTGGTGTACTGTAAACTTAGCGCTTGGATACGTAAGCGTTGGTATCCATCGAAGGCTCAAGTTTCCATCTGCGATTTTGCATCTCTTTGAAACTTGTTACTCTTACCGTTACAGCGTCTAAACCCAGGTGTTAAATACCAATTGAAGTTTATCTTGAAGATATCAAGGGATATGCGAGGTTAATGGTTCTTCTCTATCGATCAAGGACGGATTAACTATAATACACCTAATTCGGGTTTCACATATACTCTTATTTTTCATAGAAAAATGAAAAGTTACTGATGCTCATGGTATCTCAAATAGTTTATGTGAACAGATGATTCTTTGACAAATGGGCATCTACTTCGAGATACGGGTAACATAACGTTTAGCAAGATTCAAAATTATGATTGGCCGTGCCATCGTTCGTGCCACGATGTTACATTGAAATCGAAAAAATAAACTTCATAAAAATAAATATTATTGCATGCGGAATTCAAATAAAAAAATGATATCTTTGGAAGAATTTGCTACCAGAAAAAAATTATCCATTCTTAGCCACTGAGAACTGTTTGTCATTCTGCCGAGCGACACAAATGATTCAATCAATCGCATTGTTTGACTGTCGTACGCATGATTCCTTCCCCTCTGCCTTGATATTTGAACATTAAATGAAACTCCAAAATCTCAAATCTTTGGGCGTGATTAATAATCATCAGTAAAATAAGCATCATAAAGACACATTAAATATCATGAAGATGGTCCACATTTAATAACTAGTGACAAGCATAATTACACACATCCACATTCTTTCTAATACATTATGTTCACAAGCGGATATTGAGCACTTTCTACGAAAGGAAGGGTTTAATTTCGCTCTATGCCAATACATATGTCTCCACAGATCTACCTTGGTAAAAGAATTTTTTTTAAATACCTCAATAAAATCCTTTTCTTACCCTTTGAAAGTAATGGTTAATGGCTCTACTCAGGGGTTCTCTTTCCCATGCTTCTCTCTGATTCTACAGGCCAAACTCACGTATACCATACAGGCCAACACATGCTGTATGCCAAATGACACATTTCAAGAAATAATTTTTTGAATAACCGATTATCGCCTTTTTCTCATACCCAATACTCCTATATTTGTACTCGTGTTCTACGTGTCCAACGCGATGTATTATCCAATGTTTTTACCATAGCGAACGTTGTGTATAAAAGATAAAAGTAATGGACCACTTCGAAGACACCACTTAAATATCATGTACCTGTTTTCAGATATGACTTCTTGGATTGGTTTTGAGCCGTTTAATATCGTACCACTATCATATCTCCTAACCTTGCGCTCTATAGTTCCGTGAATCGTAGTTTTCATCCTGTTCCTCTCTGCCACATATCATGCTTGCCGTCAGACCCATTTTCACCGTCCTTTTGTAGAATTTCTGCGTATATCTTCATCTTCTTTTAATAATCCATCCATTAATGAGCTCACCCATATTCCATGCATTCCAAGAATATCGCAGACATCCGCCATAATCCACCTAAGTAAAGACTAACACCAATCCACCTAAGTAAAGACTTAGGGTGGGGACTTCACACAGATTATGTGGTAGGCAAGGCCTTTAAATCGCTCCACTGGGTCATGCGGAGCCTCAAAGGAAGCACTAAATCAACTAAAGAATTGGCCTACAAAACAATTGTAAGGCCTATTGTCGAATATGCGACCACAGTATGGGATCCCTTTGAAATAGGGCATGTGAAAAAATTAGAAGCAGTGCAAAGGAAGGCTGCCAGGTACGTTTTAGGGCGACATAGGCAGACTGACAGTGTAAGCGACATGCTAGGCTCACTAGGATGGGGGTCACTAAAGAACAGACGGAAGCTGAATAGACTGTGTGCCATTTTTAAAATATTGAAAGCTGACGGAGGCTGGAAAGAACTGAACGAGAGAGTAAGTAAGCCATGTTATCTCGGCAGGAATGATCACCCGCTTAAAATCAAATACATGCCCCAAAAGACAAACACCGCCAAGTTTTCGTTCCTAAATATGGGAATCAAAGAGTGGAACCAGCTGCCCGATGAACTCTTTAAGCCCTTACCCAAAAGCATTAAATAATTTAGGCGTGAATGCAAAAGGTATACACGATGGGATTGTTAAATGCAATACGGCAGAAGGTGTATGGCTGTATCAAAATATATTGTTTTTTCTCATTCTTTTTATTTGGTAAGTCTACTATACGACTATTTAATGACACTGTGATATGTTTTAAGAATGACTACTGTTTGTTATATCATGTCATTGCCACCCGGCTTATCGCCTAACAGCAATGTATCCCAAATAATAATAATAATAATAATCCTAGGCTCAATTTAAACTAAGAGAGAACTCCAGCTGCTCATTGAACGTTATCGCCAGCAGGACTAAATTATTGCATTAATTACACATCTCACGAACAGCAGTTCAAAAACTTTGGTATCAAGAAAACTATTTGCCTCAAAGGATACACGGATTATTGACATATGATAATACTAATTACACACAATTAGGGAAGCATCTCATGAAGAGATGATCAAACCCTCAAACAAGATGCAAAGTGGAAGATATAGAGAGTTAAGTGACCCGTTGTTATAAAAAAGGCAGTTTCACTATCGATGGTCCATCGTTTTGGGCTGGCACCAAAAATGTATGCACGGTCTGGTTATGCTTATGTCTGAGAAAGAAAATGAGAACGCTCAGTTTTGTGCTGTAGTAATATTCGACCCTTGGTAATCAGTATAGTGTGTGCGATGTATAATTCCTAGAATTATATTAGTTAAAACAATAACCGGATTGAAATTGGTGCTAAATATGACGTTATTTCACATATATAATTCTGTGCTTCACTGTTTTTATCCCAAATTATAATCAGATGCTTTTATGTTAAATTTAAGCAATGGTTATCATAAAAAGTACAAAAAACAGCTAAATGTGGATTATCTTCAAGTATTTTTAAGGAATACCGTATTCTACTCAAAGTCATAATCTCAATTGTCCGAAAGAGATGTAGGGAGAAAAACCTTTTCATATACCTCCGGTAAGACATTCGAAAGTTTGTCGTGGGGAGCGAAAATAATATGCTCATAAATTTATTCATTCGAAAATTGAAGCACCGGAATTTAATTCATGGGATTACTTTTATATATATATATATATATATATATATATATATACGCATTGTGCTTATATTAATGCAATAAAATTTGAAGGCGATAAATTACTCATATTAACAACTACTTCCGAATAAGCTAGAGTATGAAATCTAAATGATTAATCTTTCATGAATTTTTTAAAAAGTGATGAAAAAATAAATCATAACTTTCCAAACATTATGTATAAAAGAGTCAGTTCATGGTATCGGTGAATTGAGACGGAAATGTTTCACTTTTATAAAGCTCCTGCTTCAATTTTACTCGCCAAACGATAATTGTAATATTTCTGCGGTATCTAAGAATTATTTATTATAATTTTAGCATAGCTTTAATCATTTTTCCAGGCTATTACTCCTTTAATATGCACCTATAAAGTTGAGATATTAAAAGTGATGATACAGAAATCGGGATTTCCGTCTTATATCGTCACTTGACTATTTCCCATCTATGCAATCCGAATGAATGATACATCCACCATCATCACACGAAAATTGGATTTGATAGATGAGCCCTATTTACTATTAAGCAGTATGGCGCGATGAATAGAGAGGGTTTGGCTCATTTTCACGGGCCACCCTGGCGTCCCAGAGAAACTTCGATCCCAGAAATTTACAACTCCTCGGATTTTCAGTCGAGATTACGTCCCTTTTTAAGGCACAGGCTGGTATTCGAACTCGGTCATGTGCTCTAAACTCTTAACCATGTGGCTACACACAACGCCGCCGTCCATAATGCATACAAGGCGTGCGAATGTTTTCAGGCTGTGAGTGCAGACACGAATCTCTTGGAAGTAATATGCCGTATGTCTTGGATTTGACTAAGTTTTTGCAGTTGGATCAAGTACACATACCGTGCGTGAATACTACACACACAAGTGTAGCCCCTTACTTACGCGCTCGTCCCAACTTCAAATTTCTCCCGTCTCTTCCTCTCCCTTTTAATTCTGAACTTTCTCTCTCAACATCCTTCTTCCTTCCCGTCCCATTCACCCTCTTTCTCCCCTCTCTCTCTCCTCCTCCCCATATCTCCATCCCGCTTCCCACCAAGTCGTCCGGCCCCCACACCCAACATTCTCACAGTGTTCTTCCTCCGGGCTCTCGGATCTCGCCATTAGCAACGATAAGTCGATAGCTCTTTCGTGTCGAGTCAAACCCATACCCGCGACGCAGACTACTTATTAGTCGGCAATTAGAACTCTGCCCCCCTGACTCCCTCGCGGCCCCCCATCCCCCATCACCCCGCCCCCTCCTCCCCGCGCAGATCACCCGCGGGGGAGCAGGGTGGGAGGGTGAGCGGCAGGGGTGTATCGGAACTATCGGGGGGAGGGGGAGTGGAGGGGGATTGGTGGGTTCGTCAGATGGGGTGAGAGGGCCGCGGAAGGGGGTAGCTTGCGGGGGTAGGAGGGGGTTCGGGAGGATGTCTGGGGGAGGTTATGGGTGGCGAACTTCCTACTCCGATGATGGTCATCACCAGTTTCCCTCAGCCGCGATCACGAATGCGGCATAAATCAGGCTACCCCCTCAACCCTACCCCTTCGCCGCTCATGCCCTCTTTACTCCCACCCCCTGTAAAACCCCTCCCCCGCCAACCCCCCTCCCCCATAAGCACCACGCACACATCAGCGCACGTGCAAACTCTTTAAAATTTTCTCCTTCGCCTTTCCGCTCCTTACTGCCATTGCCGGAGACGGGTTTTTGGGATAATTATTCTAATAATTAATCAATGTGTATTTTAAATTTCATCGCCTAATGCATGATGAACTCTTTGAATTGAAAATTACTCGAAATTTTCTTGCAAACATCTCGTTCCAGGCAAGAGGTATTATTATTATTATTTTTAAATCAGTATAAAGTATGTATTCAAGGATACGAGTAACTATCATTTAATGCATCCAAATTGCGGCGTGCAGCACTTAGCGTCATTTCTCTTTCTCGCGGTTGCCTTCGAGATGCGGAAATATGGTTCGGCATTTTAAAAGTTGTTTAAATTTCAATGGCAACCACAGTGAATAAATAATAATATGGTTCGTAAGATTTTTGGTGCTTTTCGCAAAAGATACTCAATTAATGCAACCTTCAACTAGATCTTCAAGATAAATATCCATTATCATTGAATCCATAGTATAAAAGACAGAGGTATCACTGATGGGTGACGTTTTTTGTTTTTCTTACAAATACCTTCAAGTTTAGCGATACTTCACTTGTGCACAATGGAATCATTCAATAATTCGTACCAAATCCGTATCAAATTAGGGGAAAACATATGCCAAAAAACACAAAGCGTCATATATTTAATACAGAATCAGGGGTGGGAACCTTTAGAGATGCGAAGACTCAGGGCTAGATTAAACTTTTTACAAAGATATAAAGCGTGTGGTTTTGCATCCGACATTCGGAGATATAACTAGGCCCCCTAATTAAATTGGCAAGGTCGACAATTGTCACAAAATTAGAGAATTAGATTGTCAAACTGAAAAATTCAAGTATTGTTTCTCCTACACACTATTCGTGACAGCAATAAAATGGGGAACAACTAACAATATAATAGGCACACGCTGTCGAAAATATGGGTTTACAAGATTGAAGTCCAACAAAACACTATTCAAATATCTTTGTAAGTCTGGCGTCCTAACGCCCCCTGCCGTGCACCCTTGTGCCGGGTGGGGTGTAGCGTATGAAGCCTATTGGATTTGTGAATTGTCCGTCCGGAATGCGAAGAGTACTAACCGGTAATAAGTGTCTGAATTTCACGTGTGCCCGCCTTCTTTTAAGGCGGGCCTGTTCTTGCCCTCTTTGTGTAGCCATAGGAACAGCTGCTAACCAAGCTATAATCATAATATGTGTAGGCATGTTGCATGATTGGTGTTCGGTCGCCCCCTTTCCACGCGGTTTTTGGCGGATCGTAGGGTGCCAGTTGCATGAGGAAGTACAGGGAATATACGTATTTATAATGGCTGGTGACCTACCACCCTCTGCTACACGTCCTTGTGATGGCTTACGGGGTATTGTGTAGATATACTTGTAGAAATCAACTTAATGTGATTGCTATGAGCCCTAATGAAAACTGACCCCGTCTCACATCCCCTTCCCAGACTGCATCATGTAACTCTGTCTCAGACAGATTCCTACGTTCGCCAACAGGAACGTATTTTCGTGAAGTGCGGGGTTTCAATATGGGAGAGCCCAATAATCCTCAAGTAGAACGTTTGAATTTCACCGAGAGCAAGAACATGCGGTTTTACGAATAAGGTCATCTACCCAGCCATATTGCCAGTTTATGTTCTCATATTAAACATGTATTTTAACCCTATTTAATCTAATAGTGTTATATGAAAAGTGTCATTTTTCCTCAGAAATGCCCAACTTCGAAAATACTTTAATTTATTAAAAATAAAAAGATACGAGGCATTTATTCGTTGAAAATAATCTTGTAAAGTGTCACTAATGTTTGGATTGGGAACAGAGAAGTGAATGAAAGCTGAACGCAAGAATCTCCTTTCCTCTTTGCTTTCAGGACAAACATATTAAAAACCAGCGAGGCAGCTTTCAGTTCGTTTACGTAGAAGCAGGCATACCGATAATCTGTTGATGCTGATGGGGCAGAATGTTACATCTGAGTCGATCTGGGCTTACAGATCAGATTAAATTCGCCCAGATCTATTAGGAGCACGTTATAAAATGAAAACCTGGAAAATTAAGAGAGAGATACTAATTACCTTATTAATTTCGCATTAATCATTATTTTATGCGAGTACCAATATGTTAAGTTCTAAAAAAACGACAGGTTATTAGCCATAGTCGTAGAATCAAAAGAAGAAACGAGGGTACGTAGAATTCATTCCGTCTTGAGCCCTATGGCAGATAAAATCCAAAGATTCAGACCTGGAGATTCATTCTATGTGCCCGCATTGAAGTCCCAGAACATCACATTGTTTGGGGCCGGAGTTCAGATTCATTAACCTGGCTTGAGCCCTGATTAGCTGCCGAACACACTACAAATTAGGCTTACCGACCACTAGTTTGATAACACGAAAATAACTTGTAACAAATGAAAGTTTTGGAAAATGTATTTGACTCATTTTATATCCCTAATGCAAAGGTAAGCGTCTGTCCAATCCTTTGATTCTTCAACATAAATTATAGCCAATGCATGAATGCGCATCAATATTTCGTTTCAAGTTTTAATGTATTAAAATGACAACCGTCACTATTATTTCTATCTTTCCTTATTGTTTACTTAGATCTACGTGTACCAAATTGATCGATTCTAGAGAGCAAAAGCTAATCTAAAAAAATTATCCAAATTTTATAAATCCTATGCCCCTTCAGATATATATAGTTTTTTTCTTAACTGTTAAATTATTTTAATTGAAGGGTGTTTAGGGTTTTAAGGTATTTTTTTACACATTTCAGTCGAAAAAGTTTCAAACATAAATTGGCTGAAATAAATATATAGGTACAGGGTCGCACCCAAAAGTGGTAGGGCTGATTTTTTACAAGAATTTTATTGACGATATACTTACATCGACTTAATAATTTTCAAAGTATGCTCCTTGAGCTGCTACACACTTGGTATAACGTTGCTCCCATTCCCCGTACGCCCGCTGGAAATTTTCTTTCGAGATGCCGTTGATGACCCTCGTCGAAGCCTCTTGAACGGTCTTTATCGAGTCAAAACGTCGTCCCTTGAGCTGTCTTTTCATCAGGGGGAAGAAGAAGAAGTCCGGTGCCAGATCGGGAGAATAGGGCGGGTGCGGCAACGTGGCAACGCCGTATTTGGCCAGGAGCTGTCTGACGACGAGGGCACCATGGCAGAATTTTCGGCACCATCTTGGCGCACACCTTGCGCATGGCCAAATCCTGTGAAATAATGCGTTGGAAGTTGGATGCAGACAGACCCAACTGGTCTGCAATTTCTTCACTGGTTAAGCGTCGGTCTGTGTTCAGCAGTGTCCTCACTCAGTCCACATTCGTGTCGGTTCTTGCTGTGGACGGCCGTCCGGAGCGATGGTCGTCTTCAACGAGCTCCCTACCCTCTTTAAACAACTTGTGCCACTCAAATACTGTGGAACGGCTTAAGACAGTGTCCCCATAAGCCTGCTTGATCATATCGAGGGTCTCAGTTGCCGTCTTCCCGAGTTTCGTGCAAAACTTCACGGGGTAACGTTGCTCTAAATTCAAATTCATTTTGTTTTTCGACGCGGACAAAAAACTTGCCTCACTAAAAACGGCGTCATCACTCAACGATAGCCCGCAGGCGACTGAGGTTGGTGTCGGTCTGTTGCTAAGAGCCCCCTCCACCTTACCCTGCCAGGCAGACCCCCCTCCACCGCTCCGTTCGCGCCAGAGAAAATCAGTCCTACCACTTTTGGGGGCGACCCTGTATATAAATTCCTCAAACTCAAAATCAGGCGACATGAACTCGCATATGACGATGAAGTAGTACCCTCGGGAGATCCGAATTATAAAACGGTATCGATTTTTACAATTTAAAACCATGTGATGGTAACATTATTCACTACCAATAATTATAAACATGAATAATTCAACTCATCATCAATTATAAAATTTAAATATCAATTTACGTCACAAAATGCGCGGTTATTGCTCAAGCTAGAATTTGATGGTACATTATCTTCATTGCCTGAATTTACTGCTTTCCATTTTCATCATTACTCCCAAATTTTCTAATAGAACGTGCAATAATAACAGAAAAGAAAGCTCTCGCAATTTTCCACTTAACAGAGACGAAAATTGCGAGCATTTTCGTCTCCGTTACTATGGAACCGTTCCACAACATAACCCTTGAATTTGTAATTTACTATATATTGAAACGTGCAATGTTTTCCCTCATTTTTCAAACTGTGATTTCATATTTGAAATATTGCTTATCCAATATTGCATAGTTGAAAAAAGCTGATATCTAAATTAGTGTCGCAACTTTGGCCCAAAAATTTGATTATGATGAATATTTGCATGTTGTATTTCAATCCTTATTAGGGTGAATTTCACTAGCAAACTGATATCCCATTATCTGAACAATGTGATGAATTCGAAAAAGATCATATTAACGCGATCAAGTGTCCTAATGACAACGGATGATTATTTTTTGAGAAGGTAATAAAAACCTAACTAGAATATATATTAGCACATGGAGATGTTTTCCTTTCCATATTCGTCCAAGCGTTTATTTCAATTCAAACTGGAAATAAATTCATCATAATATATGGTTATGTTTTTCCGTCAGGGAAGAGAACATTCGATGTAGTTTATTATTTACTTCTCTGTTGAATTATTCTTAAAATACTGGCAAAGTAGCCCCTTGTGGTGTGGATGATGACTCTAAATTGATCGTTGGTGGAAACTAATTGGCTTGGATTGAACATATGACGCATAATAATATGATAGACAGTCATCAAATTTTATTCTTGCGAGGCGATGGCATTCTACTTAATTTGATGGAAAAATCAGAAAAAACTAATGCTTTAGAATAACAGCCGCGCCGTTTTCATGTTGTGTGACCATTAGGTTCTTAGAGTGAGTTTTCGCAAGTATGGGAATTCGATGTCTCCTCATTAGAATACATGCACTAAGTGGCGGGTGGATGCCGATATCCTCCATTTCCATCTTCGTTGGAACGCCTATCTTGATTTCGTCTTATCACAGGTTTTATGATAGCATAGGAAACAAGTCTTACGTTACGTAAATGTAAATAACTAATGAATAACATACTAATTATACAAATATCTCTATTTCAGTGTTTATTTCACTTAAATATGGAGGGCACGATTTGAAAAGGCGGTTTCCACGGCCATCACCCCCGGGTGTCAGCACACGAGTTGATAAACATCTGCAAAAATGAACAAATTTGAAGATTTAAACTTTCCACAGAAATGGGAAGTAGATTTTGGGATCCTTCATTTCAAACCTACAGGACAAGATACCGGAAACTTTTGTGGCTTAAAAATGTAACCCTTAACATTTGGACTGAACATCGTGAATTTCTGCAGAGCAACAGCGTTTTATCATGGTAGCATTTCATTTATGCTTAGTGCAGAAAGGCAATAAGGACCGAGAATTCTCGCAGTGGCATCATCTATTTTATGAATACGAATGTTTTGCGTCGTTATAAACTTTATTAAACACCTGGAATATTGGGTTTTCATATCTCCTGGAAATAATATAGTGTTCTATTTTTACACTGATGTAAGTTGATGTTATTTCCGAGTTTAACTCTGACATACAATTGTATTTAAGCTCATTTTTTCCTCGGAGATCAAAGTTAAAAATGCTTCAAAATAATAATTTATAACTTCTCTAAAAAATCATTAAAAAATAAAGTTTGAAGAGTCGTTTGGCATCTAGTTTTCTTCTCACTGTTCGTATTCGGCGTAAACTATGCCGTAACGCGGAATTATACTCACTTGTAATGTAATTGTGTTGAAATCGTGTCGTTCATCATAGAGACTCTTTGTTTTTCATCATTATTTTGCGTCTTTATTGTGGAATCACGTTTCTTCTAATTTGGAATTACTTTTTAAAGTCTTGAAAAAAAACTACGGTTATCGTAGAACAAAGCACATTACTTTGCGATACAGAGGGTAGAAAGCGGCTAATAGTGTACGGAAATTGCTTTCCCAAACGTGTGACGAGCCGTAATCAGAATCGGGTCACAACTGGAACACAAATTAGTCCGGACATTAATGGGTAGGTCCATAGGAGATTAATGCCTGCGATTGGCTCGGCGTAGTGACAAAAAAAGGTCGGGAGGAAATTTGATAACGGGGCATTTAGGACAAGAATAAACGCAGGTTGACAAAGAAATACAACGGCGTTGAACTGCAGTAACGACTGGTATGGCTTCACGACCGGCGAGGCGTACTCATGTTTTAACACCGTCTTCTGGCGACTAAGCCATGAATCTCTTCCCTCTCGCTCCCCCCCCCCCCAACTCCTCCTCCTCCCCCCCGCCCCGCCCCTCATTTCCCTTCCCTCCCACCTCCCTCCGACTCCACGCTACGCCGCCCCACCCCCACTCCCTCCCTCATCCGCCTTCCCCCTCCCATCCCACCCCTTGAGCGGTGGCATCCAAAGAATTCCAACCACGCGAAAATTAGAATAGTAATTACTCTTGGGAGGAGGACACGCGAAAAGAGTTTGTTGAAGGAATAAGGGGGAGGGGATGTTGATGGGCACGGAGAGACTTTGGGGGAGAGAAAGCAGGGGAGGTGTTGGAGGAGAAAGAGGGTTGGACGAAAGAGGTGTAGATAAAAGAAAAGGACCGGAATGGACCCCATTGTCTACCCGAGTGCTCTCTCCTTCTGCTGCTACTATCGGCGTGGTAGTAGACGAGAATTCCAGTCTCCTCTTTCCCTCCTCACTTGTTTCCTTCCTCTCCTCATCCATCCCCGCATCCTATTTCAGCCGCTCTTAATGAGGAGGGGGATTCTTTTACGAAGGCTCATTTCCATCCGACGGTTTTCTGCCATTTGGACTCGATCGGGCACCTTCGCCGCGCCTGGCCCTCACTTGCCCGGCCGAACATATTCGGCTGCTCGTAAAAGAGGATTTTATCGCCTCATAGACAGAAGATGCAGGTTTTCGGGGCGTTGCGCAATAAATATCTTTGCTCACACTCAGTTCCTCTTGCTATTATCGTTCGTAAATACGGCTCTGACGCCTTGCTGTAGCTTGCGTATTTACGCTTCCTATGGGCTCTTGTGAGGTTTTTTTTGCCGGTGATTCGCGCAAATGAGTTTCTCAAATGTTTATACAACACAGATATCTCGGGCAGATAAAAGGAGTTAGCAAAGAACTTTTTACATCTCTTTTAGGGCTGGTGTTCTGCAGTTTAATCAATATCCATGATTTCCACGAGTACATGGCATTTAAGAAATAGGAAATTAATATTTGGATTTTTTCTAATCTCTATTACTAATTCTTATGATTCTATAAAACGATATCCTGTTTAAATATTTTCTCAGTTTTTAAACTTTAAAATGTCAACTTATTCTCGGAGTAGATTCATTCACAAATCAACGTCATAGGTGTAAGGTAAAAATAATATTCGTGTACACATGTAGTAAAAAGTAATTGATACACTTTATTCATTTATTATATAATCGCGTATTACATGTAGAAATTTTCAAAGAAATGTATATTTTTCGTATTTCATCAATCGAGCGCTTTTTGGATAATTTAGAAAGTCCAAAATGCTTGGTCATATATATGATTATTCTTGTAATATTAATTTTATAAGTGTAGTTTACCATATATTTCACGCTTCAATGCATACTATTAATATTTAACAGGGGATGATTTTTTAAAAATAAAGTACTCAATGGAATGAATTAAAATAGTATTCCCAGTCTTAATAATTACTTGACGCTTCTAAGTATAAACTTTTTTACAAAATGGTTTGGAAAAAAGGTAAGTATCGATTTAGACCAATGTTACATGTTTATATACTACCTCCCGATATGTTTTATTCTTTAGTTTTGTTGAATAATAGAAAGAAGTGAAATGTGGGACGTAGCAGTCCATTGGGTGCAGTGGTGGACCCATGACGGAAGGGTCCTAGTTCGATTCTGGAGGATATACCTGGGCACTCCCAATTCCACCCAAGCAGTTATTTTTAAGGCATCACATCACCCTAGGCAAGTATTGCCGGCAAAGGGGAAGGATCTGGCCCCCCTGATTATCCTGATGTGTGAATTTCACACTCCGTTGGGCTAAGTACAAGTTGAGCTCGACCCTCGCCAATCACACCAACTTTCGATTGATCGATACCTTGGGCAAGGAGTATAAAATAAACGTTTCAATGAAAAGGAAGTAACAAATAAGACGTTGCGTTTCCAGAGAATAGATTTCTATTGCCGACTAGTTTCACGGTAGCATCATCCACCAGACTAGAAGATGCGACAGGGCAACGAAACTAGTACACAATAAAAATCTATTCTCTGGAAATGCAAAGCCTATATTTATTACCTCCCTTTCATTATAATGAAATTCCCCAAAGTATCGGCCTCAACTACAGCTATCTCTTAAATAAGCATTCCATGAATGCGTTATACCTTAGAAAAAAGATATTTAATCATTCTCTCAATGCGAAGGGCATGTAAATGCAGCAGAGTGTTCAAATGTCTGATATTTTCACTGGCATCTCGTATTATGTATATTTCGGATATTTAAGGGTGAAAACTTAAAAAAAATAGATACCTACTTAATTTGTTATATTTTTTGCAGACTTTATCCCTGGAAAGTATTAATTTTCTCGTTATACTATATATATATATATATATATATATATATATATATATATATATATATATATAATGATATATATATATAATGTTATTATCATTATTTATATAATGATCATTGCCAGGGACACGATATCACTTTGGCTGTTACGTGAGCCAAGCATGAGGTCATCCATTAAAGGTTGTTTCAGACCTACGTTTGCAAATTTAGTTCTCTTGTTAAATAAATGTGTGTTCAAATGTTTCGTAAGTAAATTTGCCACGTTCTTCGTCATATGAAGAGCTGCTTGGACTTTACCCTAATAAATTAATTATATGAAATTGCAAAAGCACATCGGCTGACTAAATTGAAACAATTTGTATATGCTCATAATGAAAAAATAGCATATTACATTAATGTTTTGATGATAGATGAATGTTTCCATTTATTATAATTTGAAGAAAATTCCATGGATGCATGATATAAGATGCATCCTAAATCCTCACTGACCCAAAAAAATGAATACAGTTTTTTGCTTCGGTTTGAATAGAAAATGAGGATCGCTCATTTGAATCTGAATCGCTACACAACTACAAGTTGAGTCGGGACCAAGTGTTTTCCAGTAGAATTTCTTTTATTCTCGCCACTTAAAGCTGCATAAGAAGGGTATAGAACAAAATAATGACCATCGGTGCCCAACTTTCAGCACGAAAGAATACAGATCAAAATGGTTTACATTGTATTAAGGATAATTGTACAAAGGGAATACAAAAACATGTGAGCAAACGTACGTACAATTAAGGGTCGTTTGGATGTAAACAATGGCCTGGGACTTCAGCGGCCATCATTGTGACGGCAATTTTTCGGGCCAATAAAAACTCAGTTGATGGGAAGATATCCCAGTCGTTTTGTTTCCCAATGAAACGGAAAATTAAGTCTTCCACGCTAAGGAAGACGAAATTTAGTCAGCACGATAAAAAAGCTATCATAAAGTCTATTGTGTTGATGAAATGAATTCAGCGAATTACAGCTTAGACCTACTTCAATATGCTAATTTTATTTCACAAAGATAAAGTAACTTAATTTAAGGGCCAGGAATATCGAAATAGTGTCAGATAGTGGTAGACTTATGTCGAATGAGAGTAGGAATGATTAATGATTCTGCTGATATGGGAATGCAAGCAGCTATGAAATGTGAAATTCAATTTTATCATTTTTATCCAGTCTTGTTCAAAATTTAAATCATGAAAAAGATTAACAAAACTTTAATTCTTAAAATTTTACCAACGAATAGGACATTATCATCGTTTTCGGAATATTTAGTTTTACCAAATAATAGGGAGAAATTTCGATCAAATTTTGCTTTGCCCTGCCCAAAAGCTATAAACCTGACATGATGGAAATACTTTCGCATTCCTATGACGTTCTACTGGCGATAGTAACGATAACTGACCCTAAAAAGTTCACCCACCCCAGATAGCTCGAAGTTTAGGAGCCAAATGAAATGTAGTTCGGGTAGCGCATTTTTCTTAAGTGGCTGCAAAGACGTTTGACAACAATGAAGTGGCAATTTTATTCATGGTGCCACGTTGAAAATATTATTGAGGAAGGCAACGGGGAACCACCCCAATTATGAATCCAAAAAACGATGAGGGAAAATTTATTCCGGTATATATATGGAGATTAATGTTATGCCTCTATGGTCTAAGCTGCTTATCTTACTGCAAGTTTTACGGTTGTATAAAAAACCTAAGTTTTACTAACTTTTTCATTACTTTCACCAACCGTCCTTTTCTCAATTTTCCTTTACTCTCCGCTTAAATTACCAAAAAATCTTTTACCTAATGTCCAGAGCACTGCGGCCATTTGCCTGCAAATATAACCCACATGTGTGCATTGCTACACTGGCTATAATAAATTCCCACCAGGTTTTAGGTTTGCTTACTTCCCACTTGTTAATAATCTCATTAATTTGGTTTCCCTGTAATTAATCTTTATCTCATTTTTCTCAAATAGGTCCTGTAGGATACCTAGAAATAATTGTTATCTATTGGCTACCTAATAACTCTTGTTTTACCGTCTTCAAACCTATCTGGCACGAGTCTTCCTGGCAGAGGAAATGATGTGGAGTGATATCGTAGTTTCTCCTTTACTGAAAGTAGAAATTATCATTTCTCCTGCTAGAGTACCTCTATGAGTCATTAACACGTGCAAGTACATACACCAATCCAAAAGCAAGTCTCATAGCAATGGGATAAATATTTTATTCTCAATCAGCGTTATCCCACAGTATTCATTAATGTCTGAATTACAAGTTATCATCGCGTAAAGCTTTTAATGCATACTGCCAAGTTATTCACCTCATATCAAAGTAGACAGAGATTTAGGCACTCTTCCAGAGAAAGTTATGAGGAAAGTAAAGAGAATATATATATATATATATATATATATATATATATATATATATATATATATATATATATATATATATATATATATATATATATATACACATTCAAACACGAAATCACGCCAAACGGCGAATAAATACTCATATATACAGAAATAGATATAAGGAAAAGGGATAGGAACACATATAAAGGACGAACACAATAAAGGTGGGGAAGGCGGAATCGAACGGATCACAAGAGTAAAAATATCTCCTTGACCGGTCCCGGTCAAGGAGATATATTTACTCTTGTGATCCGTTCGATTCCGCCTTCCCCACCTTTATTGTGTTCGTCCTTTATATGTGTTCCTATCCCTTTTCCTTATATCTATTTCTGTATAATATATATATATATATATATATATATATATATATATATATATATATATATATATATATATATATATATATATGGAGTTCGAGAAAATGGAAGGCAAGAGTCACAGGAGGGACTATTAATGACTTGCCATCCACTCCATTCCTCTCACACCATTCTAAAATCCCACCTAGAGTCTGGTTTTCCAATTAAAACCAATCTGCCAGAGGCACCCCGAGCCAGACAGGTGTCGGAGTCACCCCACCTCTATCCTCCGCCTAACTCCATCACACACTTCCCTCCTACTAACTTCCCTCCCCACTTCCCTTCGGCCGCGCATCGTCTTCAAGTTAAAAAATATCCCTCTCCAAGTCCCCTCGGAGTTGTATCCCACCGCACGGGCCAAACTCGGAATCATCCTTCCCACCGCGACGCTGGAATCAGACGTTGAAGTCTCCCGACTGAGATTTGGACGTTGAGGTCTCCGCGCAGGGATCCAGGCGCAGAAATCTGTGCGCGTCATCATGTGGCATTGCCGCTTGATTGTTGTTGCTGGGGCCTCCCGCTGTGGGCATCCGGGTAGCAGGAGTGGAAAGGGGTAAGGCCTTAGAGCATGGAGCTGTCCGGCGGGATCCCGAGGGCCAGAGTTGGGGGCGAGGAAGATCGCGCTAATGACCCGCAGTATTCTATTCCTCTGAAGCCCCGCCCCCCTGTCTACCGGAGCCGACGATGTTTGACGGTTTCGCTTTATCCAATGCGCTACCGTGAGGAAAATACCACAGCGATTATGCCCTCCTGCTTACTCCGGCACTCCTGGGTTCTTTATTCGTAGAGCTTCGAAGGAGCCAGTTTCCCTTCAGCGTATCGAAAGGGAATGAGAACCATTGGCCAAGGCATCTGAACGACAATGCTTAAATTTACATCAAGCAAAATATTCAGTAACTGCTAGTATTTGTTTTAATACTTTGTTGTCATCCCAATGGTATTTTTATCAACGTCACCCATTCATAATTTTTGCATTTAGAATCCACATTCTTCCCATAGCAAGTGTTCCACTAACGTTGGTATGATCCGCAAGAAGATAATCTTAGCTTAGTCTCCTGTGATTTCAAATAATAATCAATGTTACTTGCACTACTGGTCAGTGGAGTGTGCTTATTGAATAATAACTGCTAACGTATAACATTAATATATAACATTGGTAAGGAAAATTGACAATTACATATGAAAATAACACATCTTAATATTATGGAAAAAATAAAAAAATGTTAAATAAATAATAATCATAATTGTCATAACTTTCTTCCTGATCCTCCAACGTTTAATGGTTCATCCCAAAGTAGTACCCGTTTGATGTAAAGCACATGTCCCATCCTTGTTCCAGTCTTCAAATTGCAAGTTAGGAACCACATTTGGAGAGGTCTTTCAAAATTACCTCAGCAGCCTTCACCACTGCTCCTAAAGATGACACATGATTTCCACGAAGGTATTTCTTCGCACTGGAGGACTAAAAAGGTTACAAGGGGTTAGGTCTGGCCTATTGGGAGGTTAAGGAAAACACTTCACATTACTTTTGCTAGATATCCAACAACGGCAATCGTGATGTGCGGCTGTACTGGGAAGTCTTGCTAATATGTAATTCAGTGTTATCGAAAAATTTTATAAACATGATTTCCCAGCGCTTTGGATTTTTTTTGGTGTTGGTGATGATGGGGATTCCAACTCAGAGCTTCGCAGTTTTGTCTCGGTATCAAAAAGATGTAGTAGCCAAGTTTAACCTTCAGTGACAACGCTCGAAAGAGATGTTGTCGTAAAGTTGGAGTAAAATAAATAACTCTTGTACCAGCACAATGTTATCAACTGTCTGAAATTGCATTATTATAATTTTGTTTCGAAAGAGATTGCGGTTTGTACGCGAAATAATTGACCTATAAGTACATTTTTTAATCTAAAGTTTTGAAGGAATATGTGCCTCGCAAATTGCCTATGGCCAAAAGTCCCGGGTTCCTTAACACGGAGACCCAAGTATTTCCTGCGCGCAAAATGTTTAGTTAAATTTTCCCCATCATGTCCCCCTTGAAAGGAAATACGAGCCGTCCGGACTCATGGTCCGTATATGCGCCATGAATGGAATTCGGTGTGATTTCCAGGACGCCAGGTGTTCGAGAAGCAAGACTAGGGTTTCTTTTCTCTCATTTTTTTTTATTTTTTCCTCCCTCCATTCTCCTAACCCATCCCTCTCTCCGGAGGTCAGACTCATCTCTTTCGTTTGGTATGGCCGACTGCCTCAAAGACGAGCGATATAACTGCGGCAAGCCCCTGCGAAGGAAGTGTCGAGAATGAGGGAGAGGCGAAGGGTAGATGAGGAGTTGAAGGTGGCAGGAGAGTAGACTATGATGTGCAGATGGGTTGAAACATGGTTAAGTTGTGGATGAGATAGCGGCTGAGAAAGTGAAATGTGTGGGAAAGGGAGATAAAATTTGGAATAAAAACAAGGGTTCTCCACCACTCAGCGGAAAGGGTAACAAAATGTCCTCCAAAGGAACTAAAAATATGATTACCTAACTGTGAAGAATGTACGTATCAAGTGCTTTAGCTCAACTTACCGAAACTCATTTATATGTATTCATATATCGAACAAAATTCTGTTGATATCCAAACACGTAATTTTATTCAAGGTTATTTTGCCGGGAAAATAACTCAGCAACGTCGAAAGTGATCAAGTGAAAATCAATGTGTTGTACAATTAATGCAATCGTGCAATTACTATGAAAAAGATATTACTTATTATAAGCCCTATTATTGACAGCAATACCATTTATAGCAAAACACTGGTGAGAGAAGCAAGGTAGCAATGTTTTTCATGCTGGATAAAATAAGGTCTAATAATACTAAAGAGGAAATTCAATTGAAATTTATTAAAAATTGGCAATTTTCCACAGTCCATGTGGAAAATTGCCAATTTTTAATTAATTATGACATTCCACCATATCACACCTGAATCATCTCTTTTTTTCCAAATTGAAACACTTCGTGATGAGTTCCCGATTTCTTAAGTGTACTAATTCATGAATCTCTCATTTATTGCCTACAACGTGCGCACCAAGTGGTCCTTTTGCGATAAAATGGAGTGTTTTTTACGTATCAGTGCATTCATAGCCAAAGTTTTATCTGTGTGCATCATTTTGCAGTTCCTCAATTGAAACAAGTCCGCATGATATTCAAACATTGTAACCCATTTCTTATGATTATCATTTAATTTGATTCGCTTGACTCCCATGTACAAGTAAGCTGATTTATATAAGATGAAGCAATTATACTTAAGTAGTTTACTTTTTCATGAGGAATTTCTAATTAGTGAGTTTAAATCTGAAAAATATAACAATATGCCAAATTTTTCTAACTCATTCCCAATATTTCAAATAAATCATGCTGTCAACAAATACTTTAACATTGAAAAGGTTAATGCGCTAGCAGAAACTGTACAAATTAATCATATTAAATTAAATTAAATTGAAACCCTCTTCCTATTAAAAATTTGTAAGATTAAGTATTCACTACGGATAGGTGTGAACATTTATGGATTAATTTATTTCTTAGGGGAACATTGCGAGAAACAGCCTAAAATAAAATACAATTACATTTGTACTGTACAACTTATTTCACCATTTTCAAAGTATAACGCGTAGCAATAATGAGAGAGGAATCTGGCCGGATGACTGTCAGATCAGTGTTAGTTTCTATTAAAAAATGGTAAAGGTTACATTATGTAAGGACTTCAGAATAATAAGTTTGATTTCCCACGCAACTGAAGTGGTTCTCAGGATCAACAATAAGAAAATGGATAGCAAGGCAAATGATTACTTAGGGGATGATCAGTTTGAGTGCCGGAAGGGGAGGGGGTCGTGCGATGCCATTGCAGCAATGAGATCACTAATAGAGAGCAGCGTAAAATACAATCAGAATGTATTTGTCTGTTTCATAGTTTAAGAAAACGCGTTTGATAGAGTGAATTGGAAAAAAATATTAATGGTTTGCAGAAAAATGGAGTAAAATGGACGTATAGGAGGTTAATCCGCATCCTATACGTATCTCAGACAGCCCAGGTGCAAGTGGCGGTTGGAGAGTCAGGATGGGCAGATTTAGGAAGAGTAGAAATACAGGATGGATGGGTGGGGGAAAGGGGTGTTCATTATCACCTGTGCTGTTCAACGTATGAGTGAAGGAAATGATTAAAGAGGCATGGGAGTAACTGAGGGTAGGAATGAAAATGAGCGTGCAATTCGTAAAACTAGTTAGGTTTGCTGATGACCAAGTTTTAGTTTGTCAGTCAGGGTTGTAGGCATCATTGAATGAATTGATAATTCTTTTCGATGATATGAGATTGGAATAAATGTAAATGAAACAAAAGATATGCGGTTTTTCAGAAAAAGAAAGGCTAAGCTGAATATTAAAATAAGAGGGCAAAAATTAGAGCAGGTAGAACAGTTTAAGTATCTCGGAAGTGTTTTGGACCAAAATTGTCAAACTGGTAGGGACGTAAGGAGAAGAATTGCCCTAGGCTTTCACAAGGAGGAGAGAATGGGCGACAGGGACGTTGAGTGAGGATGTTAAGAAAAGACTTTGATATGGAGCGTAGCTATGTACGGCGTGGAAACATGATCATCGAAGCAGGATGATAGGCATAGATGACAGAATTTTGAGATGTGGGTGTGGAGAAGGATGGAGAAGGTGAAAAGGACCGAAAGGAAAACAAATGAGGAAGTGGTATGGAGGATGAGGAGAGAAAATTGTTCGGGAGAAATCATAAGGAGGCAGAAAAAATGGATGAAGGGCGAATTGATTGGGAATGGGATGTTGAAGACTGTGATAGAGGGGAGAATGCTAGGTAAACAAGGAAGGAGTAGGAAAAGAATAAGGATATCGGGCGGAAAGAAGAGATGAAGGACGAATCCATGGGTGGAGAGGGAATTTTGTAAGATGATGGGTTGTGTCTTGTTAGAAGATTAATAGTCAATTATTTGTTTGTCGAATCCATCCAAATTCTACCTTAACCGGTAGATTACCCATATTAATAATTTTCAGCATCTAAGCTTTATCATCAGGTGGCGCGTGTATACATACGAGTACCTGAAATAGCCACTCAATGAGGATACAGAACTAATTCAATTCGACTATAGTGAGTAGAAAAGTGGAATCGCTCGCGGAAAGCGGATCGACACCTGGCCTACTATGGTTACGTTTAGAATACATCAACTACAAACTCACGAGATTAGTCAACTTCGATAAATTGAAGATGGGAAACGAATGATTCCTCTCCATTCCTCGACGTTCGAGCAGATGAAAAACTTATCCAGCAGGAGTAAGCTCCATCTAGGGATTGTTACAAATACTCACCTCTCCAAATACTCAATCGAGGTAAAATTAGACCCCTCGAGGAAGGTTTTTCCCGAAAAACTCGAAACGAGTCCACAGGATGAGGCCCTGCAGGGAGAAGGGATCGCTGAAAGGGTGGCAGGCCAGAGGGCTTTGATGATTGGTGCGGTGAAATGCGGACGACCCGGGGAGGCCTTCCCGCATGGGGATGGGGGAGGTGCGGACAGGGCAGAATGAGGGTTGTCCGGGGTTTTGAGAATGGGCACATTTTTTTTTGTTTCCCGCGGGTAATTACTCTCGTTCACGAAGGTGAAGCAAATGGGAGCTGCGAAAGCGTAAATAACTATACGTCCTTCTTACGCCATACACGAAGTGAGGACGTAATAAAGATTCTGTCCGTTTACCCCTAAGAGAAGCGGAGTGTGAGATGAATGAATATTACATATGAATACCAGAGTATGTATCATTTTTTGATAATGTTGATAGCATAGGCTATTTGACACCAGAATTACTGCAACGGCAACCTTTGAAAGTTGAAATATGCACGGCAACGATGAAAGTAACGCGCGGCCAGCAATGCGCTGCGTCGAAATTTAGTTTCCGCCGAACAAATCGTCAGCCGAGGTCATCTTTAGGCTACTGGAGGCTAATAGGAAATTGTTGCCTACAGGAAAGACAGAAGATGGCTTTTTAAATGTTTTGAGATGGGAGAGAATCAATTTCAAAGGGGGGTGATTCCGAAGCTAGCTCTTAAGGGAGTAAAAGATAACAGCGCTGCTGCCACTGTGAGAGGAGATCGCGAAGTAACGTTACGAGCATTATCGGATAGTTGTATTGAATATTTCATCGGGTGCCATCCAAACGATGCTACCGCAAAAGTTGCCCTGGAGATATACTTGAGCGCGGTGTGTTCTGGAACTACTCTTACGCGGACAACACGATGTTAGCGTGGAGGTTTGATCCCAGTTGCAGTTGGTGTTACAGGTCCACAAGGAAGTCGTATCGAACGTTGTCACTGAAGATGATACTTTGACTGCATCTTTTTGATACTGAGAGCGAACTGCAATCACTCAAAACAGCCAAAATGCTGGAAAGTTGTCATCATATAATTATTCGATATTCGGGGAATAATGAAATAACAAGTCGGGCGAGTATAAATACAACTGTAAATGGAAAATATTATTGGGGCATACTGATAACTCACTGAGGCGGAATCAAGCGCTAAATTTTACATTTCAAAGGAACAGGCTGGATGCTGCACCATGATAATGCACGGTCACCGCGCACCACGATTGCTGTTGCTGGACATTGCGCGAAGATCAATGTAAAGTGTCTGCTGGAACCTCTTAATAACCCACTTCTAGTCCAATGTGGCATTTTCCAGTTTTAGTCCAGTGTGACATTTTCCAGTTCTCCAACGCGAACACACACCTTCGTGGAAAGCGTGCATGGTTTGTGTACAAATCATCAGGAAAAGTTTCGGAAAATAGATTTATTTCAGATGTCGCCACAATGCCTCAATATTCTTCAAAGTACATCCCTTGAAGGTCAACACACTTTTGCCAGCGGCTTTTCTACGACTCAAAGGCTCCCTGGTAGGCGGATTCTGGAAGGTCCTTATGGGAACGTGTGTAACCTACTTCGACGGCACTTAAGGTCCCATGTTGGTGTCCTAGTAGGGAGGATTTCACTTTTGAGAATAGGAAATAGTCTGCTGGTGCCAAGTTGGGACTGTAAGGGGGTTGGGAAATCGTCGTGATGACGTTGCAGAGGGTCTTCGCAATCAGGCACTCGACTCTGCTGTTGGTCGTCCGTCAAGACCTTCGGGAAAAGTCCAGTGAAGATATTTTAAATAACCAAATTTTAGTGATGATGGTGTGCACTGTCATCTTATCAATTCCAATACGTTCTGCGATCATGCGTGCACTTAAATGACGGTCTGAATTCAGAACTTCGCGCAAACGTCAGGAAAAAATCGTCACCGATATTTTTTATGTATCATTTTGCAGTGGTGAAGGCTGCTGAAGCAATTTGTAGGTCCCATCCAAAAGTGGCTTCCAGCATGTCTTTAAAAACTGGAAAATATGGGACAAATGCATTACATGGAAGCTGCTTTAAGTAGAATGATCAAAATTTGGATGATGGATAAAGTAATTTTGTTAAAATGCTCGTACTATCATTATTTCTAGTTGGAAGGCCGTCGTATCTAGTTTGAATTATTATATTTGCATTTAATTCTCCTATAGCTATGAATTATTGATTTTGAAAGTTTTATTTGAAAAAACTTTCAAATATTTTAGACGCTTTCAGCCGAGTGAATGATTCTTACATTGTAAAAATTTTTATATTTTGAATCATTTCCAGTGATTTCAACGATAGAATTCTCAACATATCATTCTTTGGAATCATAACTTAAAGTTTACATGCATTCACGTCAGCATTCATCATGATCTAGGATAAACGAGGTCGATTATTAAGCAATTATTGAAGTTTCGGCTTTCTAAATTGTGAAAAAGACCTGGCAATCTATGCTAGCGTCCAATAGTTTAAGCCATTCGAGTCCCTTAGATATCGTAGCTAAAACAGTAACTGGAATCGTGATTGCCTCGTCACTTTTCAGTGGCGGATAATCAACCGAGCCAATGAATCCTCTTTTCAAATGAAGAAGGATAGAATTAAATGTGTACATTATATGGAAGAAATTAATAAATTATTGAGTCGATAAAGTTTAGTGGCCATTAACTTGGAGAGGAACGCCCGGTGGGTTGGAACGTTTCTCCAAACACGAGGCAACCTGTTTAAGGCATGGATGTTTCCATATTTTTCTTTGACTCGGCATTCAAAAACGTTTCCTGACTTAATGAAGGTAGATTCACAGCGTTGTTGGAGTTCACGCGAGAATGTTTTTCTCTATTAGGTGCTCACAGTTCATTCTATCTTGATGCAGTGATAACAAAACTCTCCACTCGCACAAACGTTTAAAGTTAAACAACTCTTAATGACTCCCCTGAAGTCCCGAATGTGATATACAAAGGAGCGGATCCGTTAGTCTCTGGTTCGACATAATATGAACAACCCCATCTCCATAGCTATTTAAACGTTTCAAACAAATTGTAGTGCCTTGGGAGTGCGATGACATCACGCATTTTATTAAATTCCCCGCCTTGTGCCTTTTCTCCGTAAACGACACTAAATTATATTCCTTTCATGAAGTAAGGGGGGAAAAATGCCGCGTAATAAAAATTAACGACAAGGGGAATAATACCGAGGCCCCGGACCTCCTCGAGCTCATCTGTAAACGCCGGGCTCCCTTTTGGAAGCGGCGCTGTACCCTTGGGGGAGAAATTAGTCGAAGTATAAGAGCTCTTGAAGCGTCCCCGTACCAGAAAAGCCGCCCTTCCTCGTCGGAGTCTCGATAAGCATTGTTAAGTCCCCAATGACAAGTGATTACCGGTTTGTCCGGACTGTGTGGCGCCACTTTCGTTTATCGCAAGGTGGGACTTTTTGGGCTATACAGTGATCATCGCTTCAACGCGTGAATGGGGAGGGAGGCCATTGTCGATCGGCTGAAGACAAGCGGAAAAGGAGGGAGAGGGTAGGCTACTCCTCGGTTAGCGGAATGGTGCTGCATCATGGTGGCATTAGGCACCATCGGGCACCGAGGGTGATTTTTCTCTCGGGAGTTCGTCCTGCACGCCTCGTCGCGTCCTCGCCATTCATGAGCTGCCTCCTCCGCCACGCCCCGTCATTCTAACGCCGTCCCCGGGAGATGCAAACGCTCCGCATCTTCCTCTGCTCTTCGCAAAAGAAATGCACCGCATCAATCGTATTCGCCGATCCCTTCCTTCGCGCCGCCCCCCCCCCCCCAATCCGCCTCGCCGGCGGCCTGATCTCCCGGCGTGCCCTTCGGGAGATCGAAGAATCGGTGGAAGTGGTGAACGACAGAGGGTGTTTGTACAGTGGTTGCCTCACCTCGGGCACCCGTGGTGCTTCGCCCGCACGTAGACCCCAACTCCTCCGGACGAATGTCGAGCGTGAGAGTGCTCCACCCGAGAAGAAGGCAACTCGAGGGAGAGCTGAAGACACTGTAATGATTGTATTGATCGTTCGTAACGACTACACCCATCTTAAATCCAGGAGTCACCCCTCCAACCATGTTGGTGCCCTTGGTTACTTACCCCGTTCCCATCAATTCACTCCAAGCCCTCTTTAAACAATTTCAACAGAAAATAAGTATCATTTCTGTTCGTGTAAATTTGTATGGAACCCGAAGTATGAAGTAGTGCCCAATAAAAAACATGCTAATTGAAAATGACTGATGCAAACGTGGATTAAAATGAAAATTATCCAATGTGGACTCGTGCCTTACCATTTATCGCCGGTATGGGATGAAAATATCAGGGATTAACGTTAGTGCCAAAAATTGATGCCTTTCTAGTTTTGATTTAAGATTCAACGGTCAGCCTCGGAGCAGCTTTAAGGGTAAGTTATTTTGCTTGAACGTAACCAGTGAATTGGAGTTAGAAAAATAAGTCCATGGTGACGTAAATGGCTTTATGGCAGCAACACGGCACCACAATGGAAGGGGCATAGCATGGCTATCGATAGCTGCTGCGCAACTTTCACGTGCATAAATATTTTTGTATGGGTACCGATACCATGCGTGAAAAGTATACGGCCCAGCAATCGCAAAGTCGGTCGATAGCCGTGACCTATTGTTCATTCCTCCCCTGTAACTACACCATACACACATCTTTTGAATACGAACATTTGCTATTTTTTGTCGAATGAAACTCCCGCTAATGTGGGGGCACAATTTTTTGCAGCCATATGAAACTTTCGTACGGCTTTGGTTCTAGGGGGAATCACACCCGCGGACGTGTTATGTCTTTTGAGGAGAATCATAAAGTCATTTCGGATCCCAAAGAACGAGGTTGTGTTTCCATTATTGCTTTCCTCATCTCCCTTCCTTCCTTCGCTGTCCGCTCCAATGTACGTCTCTGCCTTTCTTTTACCCCTTGGCATGTTGCACGAGAGTTTCTTAATGATAAAGCGTTCCTTAATGCGTTCTATATCTTGTGCGGGCAAAAACCTTTCATCTCCTTGATTACCTAATTGTTATTTTAACCTCTTTTTACTACACCTCTTTGGCGTTATAGGTTTTAATGATCATGCCATATTCTACCTCTCGGCCTGAACGCCATTCTTTCAAAGCTTTTCTCATCTCTTTATTACCGTCATATTGTCTACCACCATCCTCACCAAATTTCCCCGTTCTGAGCTGGTTTTCCCCCTTTCACACACCACGGTACATTTTTCCAATCATATAAGTATCGCTGCCAATTCATTTTTTTTATTTTTCTATTGCCTTGCGAACTGAAATTCACGAAGGAGAAGTTTGTTCATGAGAGAAAATTCATTTATTTCATCACCTGCAAGTTTGATTATTACTTAAAGAGTTCAGTCGATCGAAATAAAAAGGTTGCTATTCTTGTTTCCCAACGTTAAATATTTTCGAGCTATTGCCATCAGTAGTATTCAGCATTTGAAGAGGACTGATCTTACTCACATGAAACCTGAATAAGGAGAAAGCAGTATGCATGTACATATTAAATGAGTTTGTAATTTTCCACAGACCTCAATCTTTGGAAAATTACAAACTCATTTAATATGGACATCAAACAATTCCACGAAGTAAAGCTTGATAGAGTAAAGTATGTAAGTATGCATGTACTTTTGTTGGCCTCTTCGGGTCTTTGTTCTTTATTGGTATATATTCCATTTTGGTTGTCATCAATCAAATCAAAATTGAAAATTATATGTGTTATTTCTTTCGCTAGGTTAAGCTTATGGCGTAACTTGGTAAAAATTATTCAGTGAGAAGAAAAATGTTCTCTATTGGCGTTTATTCACACGCCAACATAGAAGGGAACTTTAACAGCGTGAGACAACGTGGAAGTGTCAAAAAGACTGAAAATTGGATCTATGCGTGAAATTTTCCCGTAGAAAATCATTTTCGATTTTACTCGATTGATTTAATTAATTTTGATTACACTATTTGGTGAATATTAGAACTAAACGTAAAAAAATATTTCTTAATTTTATGCCCAATAATTCATTCATGAATTTCAACCTGGTGCTGAAAATGTCGGCGACAGTAATAGAAATTAGACTGAGGATTTTGATTTGAGTTTCTTATTCCCCCTGCAATTAGGAGTAGATCTTATGTCTACACGGGACATATCTCGGACAACGCACGACAGGAAAAAATAACATCTCCAGATTAACTCGCGGCACTGCTAAAGCCATAAATAAATCTAATTGATTGTGCTATCTTGGCAACAAATACGGTTCCCATTCCTCTTCTCTCTTCGTAATTGAACATTTGCAAATAATAAATGGCTCTACCAGCGTAGCAGAGGAAACTATTTGATGTGATAAATGATGAAGTAAATTTCATCTGATGCTAGTAGCTCGCTAAATATTGAATGAGGAAAAAGCGAGTGACAGTCAAGCAAGCAGACAATGGTTTTAGTAACGAAATTTATTCCTCGCCAAATGGGATTAAATTCGCGACTCATTCATCAGGAATTCAGCAACTAAAAAGACCAGTCTGCCTTTTCAGCCGTTGGCCATTAGAATTCAATTTACAAAAATGAGTAAGGTTGAATTTTTGGAATAAGATCAGTTGCCTCTAGGACGTCAACTGCATCAAGAATGCAAAATGACGTGAGGAAACATGGAAAGCGATCAAATATTTCGAGGAGCAGCATCATCTGTTGCTCTTTAATTTGTTGAAATTTGCGGGGTTTGATTGAATATGATACTATATATATCATAAAATAGTATATTCAATTTCTTTCAACGGCAGCGCAACGTTACAATATCAGTGGAGCTCGTGGACAGCAGATTCTGTATCGGTTTTCTATACTCGTATCTCTCTCTACCGATATCGCAACGTGTGATCATCCTTGTTTTCATGTCAGCAATCGACTTCAAATTAGTAATAGGCATGATAGAGATATTGTTTTTATAAGCTCCGAACTGGCTCAGTTCCAAGGTGCTAATGCAATCAATGGATTTCCATCATTGCTACACACAACATTCTGTGTACATTTTATGCAGATGTAAAGAAGATTAGATTTTTCATAACTTTTCTTTGCAATCCTTATGCCATCAAAAAATGACTTGGCGAGTAATTGTGAAAAAAACTTTGCAAGTTCTACTGAATTTTATTAAATATTTTTCATAATATTCAAAATAAGGTTAACCTGATGTAATCATCGGCGGTTCGACGAAACTGGTCGTTCTTAATAAAATCAGTGGAAGACAAAATGTTTTTTTTTCCACCATTCATCATTAAAGTTTCATAAAATTGAGCCGAATAACATAGAATTCACTCATGTTGTGGTGAGGTTCTGGAGTACATTCGATTAGTTAAATGATATAAATAGAATTGAACTAGATTTTACACTTTTTCTTCTTTATACAATGGAACTAGATGTATAGTATATGACAAACATTGAGGCACAATGGATTAGTTAGAAACATAATAGAGGGAAAAATTGAAGGAATGATCCCGCGAGGGAGGCCAAGAGACAAGTACATAGGGCAAATTAAGGAGGACATAAAAGAGGGTGAGGGTATTAACATTAAATAGGGAAGAACGGAGGGCTGCAGTAAGCCAACCTTAGGATTTAAATGCGGATGATGACAGTATTAAGAAGCGCAAGATACTTGGATTTAGTTATCAGGCCGATTGCGAATTAATTTGGGCGCAGCTGCATCACCTGGGTTCTGGTATTACCTCAGATGGGGTGGATGTTTATGAACACTTCCACACCACAAGTTTCTTCTCAACTTGCTTCCTTCCTTGCGTAGTATTTATCGATATTTCTGAGGATTCAAACTCCCAGTAGACTATGTAGGCTATTTTCTCAATCGTTGGATGTTATTTATTCATTAGATAATTATTGAAATACTGGTAATTACCTTGAATTAAATTTTATTTTTTAAAATATTTAATTTTTCTCTCGTATTTCGATACACGAGATCATGTTCGGCCTAAGTAAAAGTTTGCTCGAGGGAACTAGTTTTATCATTCGACCATTTGACGAGTCCTGTCCTCTAGAAAACGGTCGTGTGTTACGAGGAGAGTAAACGTTGAAAGCGCCAACACACTCGACTTCGTACAAATGGAAAAAAATATATACCACTGGAATGAGCCATATCTAGCATTAGTTTCTGTGCAGTGGGTACCAATCGAGAAGTCGGTTCTACGAAATATTTACATGTTTTTCTCTGATTTCTTTACGGATTATCAGATGTGTTGAATTTATCAAAAATTTAAAAAATATATTATTAGTTTATTAATTTATTAATTATTTATTAATTGTTTTAAAACTTAACCCCGTAATCTGAGAATGAAGATGATAATGTTGGCATTAATTATCTAGTTAGCACGAATATTCAGGCGCAGAGAGGGATAAACGTTTCAAAAGTTCTTTTCGTGCGTTTTTACGGAATAAATTGAAAATTAAAGAAAATAACATATTTGCTATGTTCCGAACCCATCACAAAATATAATTTTTATGCACTCAACCACTTAAAAAATGCTGTCCCTTCTTTGGTGTTAATTTTGAAACTTAAAGCGCATGATATTTTCGACAATAATATCTAATTCATAGAGATTTGTTATTCAGTATTTGTAGTTGTTAAGTGCTGAGATTTTCGAAAAAAGTCTTTCGAAAAGGAACGATCACGTTATTTGTGAGATATGTACATAATTAACACTGCATAAGTGTTAGAATAAATTTATCAGGGTTTTAAACATTTGAAAAAGGATGTTACAAGGAATTACATTGGTTAAATTCCTTAAAAAACACAATGCCTCGGTTTACAAAATCAGGTACGTCACTAGTGCGTATTTTAGACCTCCCTATGTCTAGACAGTTGTGCATGTTTTGGTTTCTTTCCATTTCGGTCATTTACAATGTAAAAACTCTAATTCAATTCAATGTGCCTTGGCTGCAAACCATTTGTTGCGACCATATGTTTTCATCCGACACTTACTATATTTATATAAATCGGTGCTTATATCAGACGATGGTTTGTGTAATCTTTTATGGTTTGTTCACAATTACTATAATGAATATCGGTTGAATTTTGCTCGCCATAATTATTTTCCTCATGCTCAATTACATAGCTAAATACGTATTTTCGATGAGTATGAATAGCTTATTGTTACTGGGAGGTCTAACAATTAGTGCTGATTTATTTTACTACCCATTATGGAAATGTGAATATTTTATATAACCATGATTATCGAGGATACATTAACGCCGTCAATTCATGTACACCACCAAAACAATGAGATATTTATTATGTGGTAAATCTATTCTAAAAGCAAGATATCCTTGCAGGAGCTCTGCTGAGAATATTTTTATTTTACGTCCTGAGTGATCAGTTTGATTGCTGAGATCACTACTAATGTAGTTGCAGCGTACTCGTATCAAATTGAACTGGCATTTTTTTAAATTGTGATTAATTTTCTTTCGTGATTAAGAGAATCCATTGCACTAGATATACATTCCGAATTCAAGTTAAACTTAAGCCTTCACTGGACAAAATCCAAGGACGGATTGTAAAGAACCATTGATTGCATTTTTGGTTCATTCTTAAGAAAAGGAATCCAGTTTCTCGTGAAGTCACGGTGTGTCACACTAACTCTTTCGATGGAACATAATGAATGAGAACTGAATGTGCCATGGAATTACGTGAGTTTGGGTGGATGTCTCCTAATCCTATTCTTAAGCAAGAACTCCATCGTGAGAAGCGGATAATTGAAGACATTGCCCTGTGTCTTGAGTTTGATTCAAGCATTTCCTCCGAATTCGCCCACCCCACCTTAATTTCCCGACCCTCGTTTTTTTCTCCTCCGTCCTCCCCCACCCCTCTCCCCCCCTGGGTCCTATTCCCAGTCAACCATATCCCTCCGCCTAGCCCTGCCTTCTTTCAAACGCTCCTCAGCCTCATCGTCCCATTCTTCCCTCTTGATTCATTATAACCCACCCAGCCACAGGTTCCGCCTTCGTCGCCCACCTCCCCCGCAACTCTCGTCCCCAATTCTTTAAGCCACATCCAAACTCCCATCAGCAGCCAACCAAAGGCTTTCAGCAATTAATTACGAGGCGGGTGAGGAATTCGGAGGTGAGGCAGAAGAGGAGGAGGGAAAAAAAGACGAAGCAATAAACGAAAAAGTTTTTTCTTCCCTCCATCCCTCCCTCCCTCTCTTTTGAGGTGGAAGCGGTTAAGATAAGGGTGAAGGTGTAAAGAAACCCGAGAAGAGAAGGGGAGGGTGGGGGGGAGTTTGGTTGAGGGGGGAGGGAGGGGAGTCGCTCGAATAAAAGAATGGATCTTGCGTTAAAGGACGTCGGAGCGAGGGGGGAAGGAGGGAGGGAGGGTGGGGTGACCGTGGTGGTTGATGGTGTGAGTTCTTACGAAACGGGAGCAAGGGGAGGGTAGGGGAAGGGGGAGGGAAACCTGGGTGAAGGGGGTCCTGTGGGTCGTTGGCGGTGGGGGATGAGGGTAAACCCGAGTGGCTTGTAGGATCTGTGCGGCAGGGGGGGGGGTGTGGAAGGCGAGCGTACGTTTGAAGGGCGAAGGGGTGGTTGGGTGGTGGAGGAAGCAGGGACAATGGTTCTTCGTGTAGCGGACCGTGGGGCCATGTAAAGGCCTCCAAAGGTTTGTTTAATTCTGCTCCTTTAAATGATTTTATGTGTGTGGAGTGAAAAAAAAATGACGGAGCAAAAATCACAAGGGAGTTTATTAAAGGGAGAGATTTAAATGCGGAGCTTTTCCTTCAACGGAGCGCGGCAGTAAAATACTGGAAATCAAATTAATGGTACTGTAAAAATTTTATGCGGAGTGAGCTAAATGAGGGTTCCACTCAGCTTTAAGAGCATGCTATATTACTTTCAATCTGTCAGTTCCTTAAGTCACAAAAAGTTATTCAAGGCTCGCCGAGTATAAAAATTGATTTGGTTCCCAATATATTACATTGAATCATATGTACGGCAATCCAAGCAATCCATACAAGGTCCGTAACTGTGTCTGGTTATTTTATTCGCTCGCCTTTCTTTAGACTACCCAAATCTAGGATTACCATACGAACAACCCAGGAGATAGTCTTGAATAGTAAAACTCTAAAACGTTTTTCATTCACCCATAATATTGCAAGTTTTGTACAATCTGATATTTGTAATGATAAACCATAAAACCACGCTATAGTTACAGTAAATCACTTTTTGGTGTTCTCTACGCATAATTCAAAAAGCGTGCTGAACTTTCGTCTCCAAAGTAGCAAATTGGGCATTTTTTTTGGTTAATTGAGTCATATCAAGAGTAAAATCTGTTTCTTTTTCTATTCGTCCTCTTCTGATGTAATACATAAATATACTTGTGTTGAGCAGGTATAGTCGTTTGTTATGGAAAAGCCGTAAACGCGATGAGGCTATAAAAGAAATTCTGTTAACCCTAAACGGAGAGAATTCAAAGGGAAACTAGATGAAGATCGTTTCGGACAGTGGTAGGGATGATGGAGATTATAATTATATGATCCTTATTTTCAGGTTTCGTTTATTCAAATCTTAGAATTCCTATTTCCGAAAAGATTTTGACGTTGGAGGCATAAGAAAAATATTCTTTACTCCGTTATGGGCGCGGGCAACACTCAATTCTGCCGCGTGGAAATCAATTATGAAATTGCAATCAGGAATTTTACGCATTTTATTGATAAAATCTTCTCTGCTAATTTTTATCACAAAAAAGAGATCCCACATATTCACATACTGGACAATATTTAAAAAATATAATCATTAAAAATAAAATTATCCTTTGAATGTATGGAAAATTTAGGCTGCCATAAAATAAGCTATTGTTGTATCAGAATGTAAACAGAACACGCATGACCCAATCTCTCGAGGTGGGAATAGGAATTCTGGAGAAATCCCTCTTTGGTTTATTTTTTGCAGACCTATGCGAGTCAAAATATTCTCTATAGGAGGCCATCATATTAAGGGTGGCTAGTGTAACATATTTATTCCATGATGAAGTCTTTGAACATTGCGGGTTGGCTAAGTTGAGGCATCAAAAGGCCCCGGGTTTTTGTTTACCGCAGTAGATCTCAAAATATCATTAGTCGCATGTCTTCCTATCACAAATCGCAAGCCGTTTTAACCCATATTTGTAGGGAATTTCAGGTACATTATGCACAAAACTATATCGGTGTCTGAACAGGAAAACCCTTTCATCATTCGCCCTGAACTATTCTTAATTCTTATTAATTTGTTTCGCACAATATTCTTACTTGGAAATTGTTTCTGTGTAGATGCGAGTCCACTACTCTAAAAGCGCTCTTTGTCTTTATCTTTAAAAAAAGCAGTTATGTGTTAAACGTATAAATCACTTTTTATCGCTGATTATTGACATGCAGTATCGTAATCGTTCTCCCAGATATGTTTATTTTGATTTGCGGCATTGGAGACATCAAAATTATCATATCGTATTTCTTTCCTTTCTGTTGCAAATCTTCCAGTATGCAGCCGACACTGTCAGTATTGAGTACTTATGGAGCCCTAATTATAAGAAAAGCAAAATAATCACATGCCAAATTCAACACTACAAGCCACATTTTTAACCTCGTTAACTCCGCACAAACGGACATTCTAACCTACAATAATCTTTCTTCAATTCCGCATATATTCTACCTCCCATCATTTCGTCCAACTATCCCATCTTTTTCCTATCTTTACCTCACTTACCTAACGCCCTCTCCCTCATCGTAGTCTTTAGCATTCCATCCTAAGTCAAAATTCTCTACATCCGTCTTTCGTGCTTTCTTTGCATTTCTCCGAGCAACCCTTTCTCCTCCCCCACGCTGCCTAGAACTTCTTCGCTTCCGCCCATCCAACATACCTGCTCCATTGTAATCATCCACATTGTTTTCTCAACAGCCTCCAATCGACGCCTGTGCTCTTGTTTTAAACAAACAAGTTTCCAGGCCGTACAAAACCTTACTCCATACTATAGTTTTGACTTTACATTTCCTAATACCCTTCCTCAATTTTCTTATCATCAATACTCACCTCAATTTGAAAGTTTCTTTGCTTTAAAATGCTTTCTTCTTATATACCTTCCACTTCGACCTTCTGGCTCAAAAAAACTTCAAAAGATAACCAAACTCTTATACTTGTTCTTGTTTTGCCATCCTGTCTTAAATTTGAAATTAAATTTTCAATTTCTCGTTGTCCTCATAATCTATATATTGTTTACGTTGATTCTTATTCCATATAAATCGCAATGATTTTCTAATATGCTCAGGAGTGATTGAATCACTCGGTAGACTGGTTTTTTAAAGATTTATCATCCACAGGTTTAACTGATTTTATGGTCCATGCCGGCCGTCTTCATTCCTACTTCTAGTACTTCCCCACACGTATGCGTTGAATAGCACCGGTGATAATGGACACCCCTGTTTTACTCCTCTGCCTAACTATGTCATCCCGAATCTCCATCCGCCACTCACACTTCAGTAGTCTTCGACAAGTAAACCATTCAGATTAGTCGCATATCCGTCCATTCTACGACTGTCTTCTGTGATAAATTCATTAATTCTACCCAATTTACTCCAGCAAACTGCTTTCCGAAATCCGCGAAATAAACAAATACATACTGATTGTAATCTACGTTCCTTTCTACCAGTGACCTCATAAATTTTGATTTCATCTGTCACTTCAACAAGTTTACATATGAGCTAGAGAGTTCCTAAGCAGAATTACTTCCCTAAGAGACTCCACTTGACCACATCAGGTACACCAAGTAGTGACATCACCGACCTAAGTAGCAGTTGAAGCCATAGCTTTTGTGGAGGTTTCGTCAACTTTCTAATTGCTCGAGTATTCATAGTGCACATCATGAAAATGGTATATCTGAGAATCTTTTGTGTTCAAGAAATTACGAGGTTAAAAATATTTTTTCCAAGGTTTTCATTTGACACTACCTAGTAGATCTATGTTCTTTCCATTTCTCAATCATTAAATTTAATTTTAATATTTTTTGAATTTGAATAATTTTTGTGGTTTCTATTGGTTAAATCAATAACTATCCTGAAGCATCTTTGATAGTTTTAGCACGGGTTCTCTCTTCTTACTTCTAGACAATTCTTTCATCTTTCTGAGAACCACACCATTTTCAACCTTCCTTCATGAACTTCCAATATCCTCACACATGAGTCTTCCACCGCGCTTCTTTCGCCCTACTAGCTTTGCGCCTCGGTTTTTGTCTATCACTTAATATTTCCTTTTACCTAATTCTGTATTTACATTCTAAATGTTCCTTCTCTCGTCTTAAATCCAGTTTTTCCAGTTCTTTTTCCTATTTATTCTTTATAAAAATTCATTTTTCGGCTTCTCTGGTATCCCTTTTTTGATATATTCCCAATTTCTTTTACTATACCCGTTTCCCTGTCCTCAAAATTTTTCCTGCTGGTTCCTGGCGCTCCTTTCCCTTATTATTGGTAAATTCCTCTTAATTGTATTTCCCTATCTGTTTTTTCTGTTTTGTTCTCTTGAAACTGACGTTACATTTCATCATTACTTTGTTATAAGCTGATATCTAAATCTAAGCATAACCGTAACACAATCAAACTAAAGGTTCCATGAATCCTTCGGTATTCGCCACGGATATAAATGTATATGTAAGTATGTATGTATGATATATATGTATATTAATACGGCACATATACATGCACCTAATATACCTAATACCTAAAATACGGTGTGTGTGTGTATATATATATATATATGTGTGTATATATATATATATATATATATATATTGTATTGTTTAAAATGTTTGTTATGATTATGCCAATCCTCCAACAGAAGTCTATAGTATTCCCCCCCCAGTCATTCTTATTGCTATACCTATATAATATTTATATGTACCTTAAACACCTATAATCCCCCCTATCCTTCCATCTCGCCTCGCACAGCTCTAAAATATCTTTATAACCTCTCTCCATCTCTCGCTTTATATTTTCTAATTCCCCTATCCTCAACAATCACCTAACATTCCAAGTCCATGTTTTAACTGGTTTGGTCCTATCCTGTGTCTCATCATATGCTTCTGCCGCATTCGATTTTACATTATGAGAACTTCGCGTGATGACGACCGCGGAAGCCTGCTCCTCCCGCTGCCCCGGGCACGACACACGGCCCAGTGGACCAGGTTGACAGGACTCATTCCCGTAATTGCATCCATCATAAACTACTGTGATAAATAACTGAGGTGACTTCCGGTGGCCTTCCTGAATAGTATTTTCAACGTGACAACATCAGTCAAATCCAGCATCTGAAGCCAGTGTCCCACTATCTTCAGACGTCTTTGTACACCCTATCAGGAGCCAATATCATTGCTCTCTCCAGAACAGCTTTCGGGGTCATCAGAATGCACAAGCCCTTCCCCCACGTTAACGTTTCACTGGATTGGGAGGTGTTTAATAATATTATTATTAGATAATCTACCGGTTAAGGTAGGTTTTGGATGGACACAGACTACCAAATAAATATCTCCTCTAATATAAGCCCCTCTTCATCTCTGTGTACTTCTTTCCTCCCTTCATCCCGTTCAACATCCCTATCCCATCCCTGCCCTTTTCTCGTTTGGCTAAATATTCACCTCTCTATTACACTCTTTAACATTCCATGGCCGATCAAATACACCCTTCATCTATTTTCCTGCCTCTTTATTATTTCTCCCAACAAACCCCTCTCCTCGCCCACCTTTCCCAATACTTCCTCATGATTAGATAATAAATGAGCAATTCAATTGTTGATTATAATTGATGAATTACAAGTACTTTATTTCGATTGATTTAAACATCGTAAATGTTACATGTGTGTTTTATAGAAGTTCCTCAGTTTCTTCGACCGGGGGGGGCGGGCGGACGGGCGGGGCACCGAAGTGCTGTCCCGGAGACGCTGACTTGCTGAACACTGAACTACGACTGATGCTCGGAAGGAAAATCTATTTGTATGACGCACTCTTGTAATCGGTATTTTGGACCAAGCATTCTGCGACTCATTGGCAAACTAGTTCGGCGCTACCTATGGAAGGGCTGAAGAGGTGATTTAGAGGTAGGCATTCCTGCCGCGCGTCCATCGGAGTAGTAATTGCCATCATATATGCTTGTCCACATCTGTATCATTTGGAAAAGTAACAATTCAGATGAGACTCCTTTGGACAATATGATCATAAAAAATGCGATGACATCATCAGAGGTATTTCTTTCCTATACTTATTAATAATTTTTATTAAAACAAAGAAATGGCGAATATATACATATAATGGCATGTTATATGTATTTCGTGGTGACTATTAATTCGGAATAAGTTTCTAATATATTTTCTAATGCGGCCCCAGTCAGGTCTTTGCACTAAAGACCTAACGGACTTCAATATAACAGTTCAATTCATAAAAAATGTAATTTATCGCGTTGAATAGAATTTTTTTTTTAAGTACCAGGCGTCAAAAGTAGCTCGCATTGATCTCAAATGACGAACCTGTTTTTCCCTGAGATAAAAGTGACACCACATTTTTGAAGAATAAAAACTCTATTATTGGAGATGTAATTTGAGTGTCTGGTTTTCTATTTTCCGCATGATCCGGGAAATGAAACGTGAAACAACTCCAGCAGTTTCATTTGATTCCGGCATTGTACTACTTGAGGGTTACCACTATAAAAGTGTGAAAAAGATGATGAAACAATGACGAAGGATATAAAAATAATATTATTAAAGAATGGAAATTCATTCTTCAAGCATGGATATCCCTTTGGGTCTTAATAATTTTCGTTCAAGTTTCGACTGAAAAAATAAGGTACGGGAGTCATCGGCCGATCGGCTGGTCGTGCTTCGTCCTGCGCTAAGCGGAGTGGGAGGGGCGGATGATTTGGCGGTTGGGAAACCGAAGGAGCGAGCGAGGCCTGGAGTCTCGAGGCTCTCCGGCTGGGGGCGTTGCTCAGGGCTGGAGGCAGGCGAAGGGCACTGGAAGCTGAAAAGGAGTAGCAGCGAAGCACCCTGCAGGAGAAATTGCCTCTTCTTCCCGGATGAAAGGGGACCAATGGCCGGGCGGAGGCGACCTGAAAGAGCCGGCGAGAATGAATGGATCTTCTCCCTTTTTTTCAACCCGTCCCGTCGCCGGCTTTTGTTTTTTTATTCCCACCCATCGCTGTCCATCCCGGCTCTCGGCGGGGCTTCCCCCACCCCCTTTTGCCGCCGATCCCCACCCCCCCCCGCCCGTCACCCCCGGCCGCCTCGCCTCCCCCCATACACTTGCTGGATGAGTCGCGAGATGGTTGTTATTGTTGCAGGGGGAAGGGAAGTCATCAGAGCGGCCGAAAAACAATGGATAATCAAGGGAGGATTTTTCTCCACAGCCTGTCGCATCTTTCGTAGTCGGGAGGCGAAAGGAATCCTGGAGAGGTGGGGGGATTCCAAACGGGAGCCGGGTCCGAAAACTGTGGCGGAGCCGGGCCCGCCAAAGAGTTGTTCCTTTGATTAATTGCGCCGGGGTATCAGTAAGCCACCGGCTGGCATTCACTCCTCCGGCGTAGTGGCTTTCTTCTTTCCAGCCCACGGCTCCGGTGTTCTCGCTGCTATGAGAGTGACAATTAACAAATGGAATTCCTGGTCTTTCCTGTCGCGAATTAATTCAAAGGATTTTACCTTCATCGCTTTGGCTCGTCCAGTGATCTCATGGTGACCCTGCCTTCACTTCCGACTTCCCTTGCACCGTTCTCTATCTTTAGGCGTAACTCGATATCTAATTTTTGCGGTGCAAATGTTTCAACGAGAAACTAATATGGAAAATGTGACAAGATATCGATATTGGTATCACAACGTGATGATGTCATTGTAAAATCGCAATACAATTTGTATTTTTCCATTGGGCACGAGTTCTTTGTGCCTCGAGTGGTTACAATTGATGTTTCCGCATAAACATGTTTACCATTAAACCTTTTTACTCGTTCATAGCAGTTTTCGAAGAGCAGTCTAAGATTAGGTGGTCAGAATTTTAGGACTCTTCTCTGTTCCTCTCCCGTCACTTACTTTGGAGACCATGTTGTCAAAGAGTATCCATTTTAGTATTAATTATTCATTTTTCTTTTCTTCTTAATCCTTAAACTAACGTTTAAAATGATCGCTTCAAGATAAAACCTTATAAGTATTCAGAATTTTGTAGCTACTTGCATGGTTTAATGTTTATTATAGCACATCTTGCCTCATCTCATACTCAAATTGGAAGGAAGTCTCTTTAGCAGTAATGTTGAAAATGTATTATTACCCCCATCGTACTACGGTAGGAGAGATCATGTTAATAAAATTAGAGAGATTGATTGTTGAACAGATAAGCTAAACATTTAAGATGTCATTTTTTCCACGAACAATAAGGGATGACATTTTCCGACTGCGGTAGAGTCATATTAGGGTCAAATTTAGTCTGGTGTGCATTCACTCCCTGCCACACACCCTAGTGGCGACTTTCAGGGTACTAAAATATCAAATAATCTTTAAGTGCTGGGTCCAAAATCTTGAGGCATGATCAGATTATACATATTTAAACTTTCGTCAAGATTGTTACCCCAATATTTCCCCGGATTCCGTTATTATATTCCCAGTCTTCTGGTCTCTCTTTGATGGCGATGTGGGAGTGGGACCGCTTCTTTCCCTTCCGTTGGAATCAACAACGAGACAGCGGACGCGAGACGGCTGCCTTCCGGTCGACGTGATAACCTACACCTCAGAGGACACCGAGCGCGGGGAGCGGACCTCCCTCCTAGGGGTTAGGTGATAGAAGAGACTCCATGTGTAGTCTCAATGTCGCCACATAACAAAGACATCCATCTATCTACCTTCAGGACCACGGTCGAGCGAAACTTCAGGGGATGCCGAATGGGAGAGATCTCGGTGGAGACGAATCGGCCGGTATCCATCGCTAAAGACAGTAGTTGAGGGGTTGGGGAAAGGTCGGTTTCCTTCGCCTTTATTCACTCGAGCACTGCTCCCTCGAACTTATCTCCAATCGCCTTCCATCTTCGCACCCAAACTCAACTCAGATGGGCGTGGTAGCTCAACTGGTAGAGAGTTCGACTGTTGACCGTAAGATTCCAATCCAAGATGACTGTCTCGGACATATCTTCGAAAATCGAAGAGGTCTGGAATTAAGAGGGAAACTCAGTGCTGCGGCAGTGAGGTACAGGTACAGGATCTAGCTCCTCGTATTACGAGGTATCCTTCGAACTTAAATTGTGACTTTAGATCAGAGGTAGCAAGTCTGCCTATTCAGCCGAAGATCGCTGGCTCGAATCCCATTACAGGCGAAAATGTTTCAGCTTAGAAAAAAATTTGTTATTGGTTTTTCGAAACGAGGCAACCGAACATTAACAGAAAATATACAATTATCTTCATAGTTTTTAATGAATACCACGCTGCATAATTTGCCTATTCGTAATGCAGGATTGATTGAATATGCTAAATTACTCAACATAATGGTTTACGAAGAAGCCCAAGAAACAAGCGAAGTAGAAAATTCGGTGACATTTACGCGCAAAAATGTTTAAAAAAAAGGACAAAATGCAAGATATTTTGCTTCCAATCCTGGTACTTCTATTCTTTCCATTCGTGCTCTTTCCCACAAGAAGAATTCTGTGACTCTCATTCTTGACAGCTCCTGAAAACACTGCGCATGCGCCCAAAGGAAACGAGGGAGAGAAGAAAGGGAGCGCTTTCAGATGCTGAGAATGGAGACAGTTTTTCTCCGGCGGTGACGATGAAAATGACATCACCGGTGATTTCGGCTGGTTATAAGTGACTATATGAATCAGAATTCTTAGACTCTTTATCTTTTAATAATTTAGGTTGTATAATACTTACAAATTTAAGGTGAATGTGGTATGGAAGAATCGATTAATATTGTTATCAAACGATAACAAATTTCAACTTTAATTTATCAAGATAACGTTTAAAAAAGATTTTGTGTGCAACGCCAAATATTCAAAATAAATATATTTATCGATTGTATTTGTTGTTAATATTGTAGCCATTTACTTTGTGACTAAGGAAATTCCAAGAAACTGTGGGAGATGCTGCAACAGTAACTTTTAACGGAGTCATCCGCTAATGTGCATTTCATTGCAACAATTTCAGAGTGTAAAAATCAAGCCGTTTAACCGGGATTCGAACCCTTCAGAGTTTAAGAGGACCCCTCGATAGCTTAACGGGTTCAATCACTCGGCCGGACATCGAGGGATCCGGGTTCGAATCCCGGTCAAGGCGAATGATTTTTACACCCTGAAATTGTTTCATTGACTAAGGAAAAATTAGAGGAATCAAAAATACGTTCTTGTCCCTCCTCGAATCGCTTTTGAATTCACACTGCGTAGTAGTTCTTACAACCAGAGAAGAGTGAGCTCTCCTATCGCAAACCAATCTTCCGGGTGATTACTATGACATTGCCTCAGCTCACTTCGGCTGATAAAATCAAAGTTCTAAGGATTCGAACCCTTACAAGGCATGGATACCAGCAGGAGGAGGCAGTGTGAGGGCCCATGGCCTTCTCTTGATGCTTGATCCTCCGATTAATTCCAAATTCATCATGATTTGTTTCTCTTTTCCAGGCTAGCAAGGATTTGTTGTAGAAATGGAGTCCCAGTTAAGTAAGGCGGTCGGAGAGGAATGAGTTGCGAGAGCCGTATCGCTTGTTTTTCGTCTCTCAACCCACCGACAATGAGGACTTTGTCGCGGTGCCATGGTGTGCACTGAATTGCGCCCATGGCACCCATCCGGAGAGGAAAGAAGCTAAGACGGGCGGGCATTGTGCGGCGATGAAAAGATGCAAGAGGGAGGGAATTCGCGGACCCCGAGCAGAAGTGCTTCAAAGGGAGGACCGGGGGTGGGTGGGGGGGCCCATCCGACGCGCGGGAACACGCCGTGGATCCCCCGACACCGCCTGAAATGATCGACGGAACGAAACTTCCGAATAATAAGGGAGCAGACTTCTACCCCACGGAATCTGTAGTCTTTCTTGTTTTTCCTTCCCTTCACACCCTCTCTCTCTCTCCTCTCTCTCTTCCCTCTCCATATCCTTAACAACACTTCCGTCTGAGGTGTGCGAGGAGCCCACCTCGTCCCTTGCCTCCCACCCGCTCCTCCCTCTCGTGGGGGGTGGGTGGGAGGAGGCGGGACGAGGGGGGGGGGAGGACACGCTGAAAGAGGAGACGAGTAACGAGAAAGGATGTTCTCCCCAAGATGGCGTCCCTCGTTATCGGCCAATAAAGGGGGTGGCTTCGGAGGGGAGGGATGGGGATGAAAGAGGACTCGAGTACGAAAGAAAGTCCCCCCCCCCAACCCTATTTTTCTATTTCTCAGACTAGAGAGGATATACGGGGATTTGTTTTTTTGCTTCGCGGGCGTGCGTAGGCGTTTAGCGCCTTAGAGGAACTGGTGTGGAGTCTTCTATTGAGAAGCCATCGAAAATATTGCGATGCACGCACGCTCGGACTCTCAGCTTTTAATAATTCAATCCAGCTCTGAGCCATGATCATAAATAAATTAATCTCTCATTTTAGAAATGAGAGCATGTTTTGAAATCTTAGATATCCATCTAATCGAAGAGAAAATTGATTTATTCAATATAAAGCATTTAGCGTCTTAATTCCAGTTGGTTGTTGGGGCGTACAGAAATTAATATCTGACATGGAACATTTATCTCATCCGTCGACAGATTAACCGAGATGGGAATTTTGGCGCTGAGTTTTTTTTTTGGGTGGTTATTGTTTGTGTGAGTGTTTTTTTATCGATCAGCATAAAATTATTTGCACTTTTTATCAACCATCTCTACTCCTTTACATAACCGAATGATTTCGCGCTTGCCGTGTCTGGTCAATTGTCATTGTTTTCAATTTCCCTTCATTTTTGCTCTTCTCCACTGACTGCTGCTGCCTTTTCGAATAAATCCACTTGACCAACTCTCCGTCAACTTTAACAGTTGCCGCCTTCTCTGTGAATCGCAGTCAACATCGTCAACCGAGAGGCACACTTCCCGCCTTCTCCCACCCACAGCCTCCCACTTCTCTTTGCCTTCGCATCTCTTTTAACAGTTTCCATATTCTCTCACACAATAACCTACGCTGACTCTGATATCATACCTAACCTATTTTTCATGTCACCGTTTACGTGCTAGGGTGATTGCTTCATTGGAAATTTGATTTTTCTTTATATTGGCGTTGCAATGCAATTAAAAGCCCATATTCATCGAATCAATTTCTTCGGTGATTGATATTTCCATTCCTTATCAAAATGTGTACTTTCGGAATACCGCGACGAGAGAAAAATGATCCATAACACTGGTATATAAGATTCCCAACACCGGTGTCGCACACCTGATCTACATCCTTATTTGTGAATGCCTTGGGAAATGTTTAATAAGTTATAAACATTTCACTCGACAAGTTTCTGGAGGTCATTTCAGAAGTGGTAAATATTAGAGTCCTAAACTGACTTCAATCAAATATTAAGTCATGATTTAGTTTTATTGAATCCGTGTACCTATATTTCAGTGCCGTGGCGTAGCATGGGGCTATTCAAACGGCAGGGGGGGGGGGAGATTAGGGCTCTGAGGTGTGACAATTATCACTTTCTCTAGTTGGTAAAAGTATTTGTGATATGAGATATTTGAAACTCGGTTGACCAGGGATTGACAAATCAATTTTGAAGTGACAAGTATACGCTTATGAAGAATGAATGAATAGATGGAATTAATTGCTGAAAAATTATGCGCTATGGGCCTATTGGTCGTCAATTAATTATCTACGGAAGAAAGGGAAATTAAATTGAAAAGGGGTAACATTTCCTTTCCCTTTGCTTCCTGTGGTTTCCCAGGGATATCTAGTACTCGAAAATGCATGCATCTTGGGTGAAGCTGGCCGGCCAGAGGCATTCCTTGGTATCAACCCGGGCCCTCCGGTCTGTTGTCCAACTCTCTAACCACTGAAATACCGCTTTACTTTTTCATTTTCCGGATTATTGTTAGTATGCTAGCATTTAAGGTTAAAAAGGTTGAAAAACATTTAGCACCGAAATATAATTTTATTACATTTATGCTTGTCGGTTTGGTTCTCCTCCGCCTTTTCTCTGTTTCCTTCTCCATATTCTCCACATCTCAATTAATACCAAACTCTTCATTTAAATTTCTTTTTTATATCTCAGTCCATAAAAAAAACGTGCATCTTTAAGTGTTGCATCGTTGGGTGGGCATCGGGATGCAACGCCAGCAGAAAGGTAATTGAGCCTGGAATGCTTACCAAGAAGTAGTATTGCATGGGAATTTCAGTCCGCAAAGGATGAGGAAATGGTGTACAAAAGGGAAGAGCAGAGGAAATGAATATTGAAAGTTATAACTTAATGTATGAAGGAATGGATGGCGAGAAGGAAGGGGAGAGAGGGAGAGGAGGGGGGTGAGCAGAGGCAAGAGAAGTGTAAAGAGGGGATGAAGTCTGCTGGATCGAAGCTTTTAGAAGGACCTCTCACAAGCCAAAGGTAATATTGAGTCGGGCGCATGTCTTCGGGGCAGCAGAGGGGAAAAAATGAAAAATAAATAGTCGGTTGGTGAGGGGCGAGGCCGGTGTGGAGAGTTTCAGGGAGGGTGGAGGCACGAGGGGTGAGAAAAGGGGGAGGAAGGAAAGGACAAAGGGGACGAAAGGGGGGTGGACCTCTTGGGTGGGAGAGACATTTCCCCGAAATTGGACTGGGCGGTCCAAGTCGGCGTGGGAGGAGGAGGAAGAGGCTTAATTTTTTTGACGTTACAAAAAAAATGAGCGTTGGGTTAAGGGTGGGGGTGGTCCGGATGCGGTGTTGGGGCTGGTGGAAAGAGACGGAGAGGGTGAATCTCCCTCGAGAGAAGTCCGTCGTACCCTCGAACAAACCCCTCGTAAAATTTAAGGGGTGAGAGTAAGCGGGGGTTGGAGGCGGGGATTCCGTGGGATGAGGGTTTGGCTTGGGGGCACATGTTGTGCTGCCTCCAGTCTTCGAGGGGTGGGGGTTTTGTGGGCGAGGGGAGGTGTGAACGTGTGCAAAGGTTGGAAATAAGTCGTAGGAATCTGGGCGAAACGTAAGTGGCAAGGAGGTCGGGGTGGTGAGTGGAGATCGGCCAGGAGTATATAATTGTATTAATTGCGTCTTGAGACAACATGGGAATCAATTTCATCTTCCCAGAGGTGGCAGTGAGGAGATTTCGTCTAATTATTTTCCATCCAATATTATTATTATTATTTTCCTTCCATCTCCGGTATTTAATTTACGTTGAGCGCAAGGGGATTAAAAACTTTTAAACCAAAAGTTGATTGAGGTCTTAATGAAGGTGATTTCCTTACTCCTTAATAGGAGCAGGGGAGAAAAGATTTCCGCTGTTGCCTCTTCCCTCGTCCCCTGAGTTTTTTAATATCTTTCCCCGACTGTATTTATTTTGCCGCTGAGATGGAGCGAAATTAGTCTGGAAAACGTTCCTCTCTAATTGTCTCACAAATAAATGTGTACCTTTGGCATTCATCAGGTTTTGATTTAATATTATAATACAAATATCCTTATGTTTTGACAAGATTTAAAAGTAAAACAACTTTTATTGCTACGCGTCTTATATAAAGCTAGTAATCCTTTAAGAGAGGTCGCTGTACTGAAAAACAATGAAATCATTATATGGGTATATGAACATATCTAAACAAGAGTTTCGGGGTTTTTAAACTTTTTTCTCTGAAATAAACCCATTCCTGACTCAGTCAACATCGTATTCATAATTTTTTATCATATTGGTATTTACATTGCATACTAACTTTGTTCCAGGAAAATATTTGCTCATAACATATTAGAAATGAGTAATTTGAATGATTTCATATAGTTAATTTCTAAAAATATGCATCCATAACTAATGAAAAATCACAACTTGAGTGGTTTCAGTTGAAACTCCAATTTATTTAGTAGTTTAACGCATATTTAGCCATTATCATGAAACAATCATACGTTATCCTTTATCATGAATTGCCCTTTCAAAGTGATTTAAATGGAGCGAGTGAGAGACGAGGTTCATGAGTAGTGCCCCATTCATATTTATATTAAAATGTCAATGTGTGATAATTTCAAATTTTTACTAAAAAATTCTTTTCTGTTGATTTTGTTTTATTGTTTTACTTTAGCTAATGCGAAGTTTTTGATTTAATTCCATTGCTATAATAATTAATAAGACTGAGTATTACGTAAAAAAGTTATTATTTTGGCTATGATTATGATCTTTGTGCCCTGAATATGTTTACAATATAAATACTATTTAATTAATGTAATTAATTACTTATTAATTTTGCGATTGCGGGAGATAGCTCTGATAAATGCGGATACGACTGCACCTTTCCTGCGGGGATCATGCCAACTCGATCGATCCATCCAAATATTCCATTTTAATGATGCCATATTATCCATTACTTTCTTTCTAAAAAAATGATTATTGCAATAAACGGGAGAATTTACTGTAAATGGTATTTTTCCTCCAGACGCACATGATCACTCATAGTTCAACGCGCAAGCTACAGGAGGTTCAGTTGCAATGTTTAATAATCTGTAAATAAAATGGGGCCTTTAGACTAACTGAGGCGGATCGGGATTGGTGCGGTGGCTATCGTACTGGTTTCCCACCCGGAGGGCTCAGGTTCAAATCCCGGCGGTGTTGAATATTTTTCAGTGGGATCTGGATCCCTACTGAAGGTGCTTTGTGGAGGGTACTTTGACTGAGTACGCCGTCCGTCGGATGGGACGTTAACCTGCGGACCCCTTAGCGCCTTTCGTGAAGAGTACTCTAATGCCGATGCCGGGGTTCTCTCCACCCTTCACCCTTTCCTGTCAATCCCGTATGGCGCAAATGACCTCAGCAGTCGGTCGCCTCCCCTAAATACTAATAGTAACTGAGTATTATTTTGCTCACGTTATTTATCAGTCAGAGAAGGAGGTAAATTAGTGCGCTGATTTGTCCCATTTCACTTCAGAATTTTTTACTTTCTCCTAATGAGCACTTACTATTAGGAATGGATTTTTGGATTCCTAAATGTCAATTCAGTTACCAGAATGTGAATAGATAAATATGATGAATCAATTGTAGCAATGCTGATCGAAGGGCATTTTTGCTTATGAATTTCTATTTTCCTATTTCAAGGGTTTCGTGGGAATAGGCGTTACAAATTACGAGATTTTCAATCATTGAGAGTGATGAACAGATGTTTCATGTTTCCTCTAATTTCTACCCACTGAGCATCTGCCATAAATATCTTATGTTTACATTCTGTGGATTTGCTTTTAGTAGCCTATTAAACCTATTCCATTCCTTGCTAAGCTCTTAATTTTTTTCTCCGTAGTTTTGTCCCGACATCATTTGCTTCTCGTGAACGTCGTCCCTTAATTATAAACATCAGTAAAATTATGTTCCACAGTGGATTTCTAGTACAATATTTTTATATTATATGTACATATAAACTTAAATACAATAATCAACCAAAGTGTCGGTTTGGTAGGTTATCTCAGACGATAGAAGAGTTCACCCAGTAAGGCCAAGGACGTGTGAAATTCACACATTAGCAGGGTAGGAGAGCCACTTCCTTTCCTTGTGTCACCAATGGTTTCCCAGGAAGATACGCCTATATCTGGTACCCGAAAAATCACATAGCTTGGGTGGGGCTGCATGTGCCCAGAGGGATTTACCGGAAATGGAACCCAGGCCCTCGGATCAGTAGTCCAATGCTCTACCGCTGGAATACCGCAACCCACATGTATACATATATTCGCGAATCTCCATGGTAGCGCGGTAAAACCGGTCGGGAAATTTGGTGGGGGATCTGCTCTTCCAACGCAGCTGGTCGCCAGTTTGCTCCGAGCAGTCTGAGAGGATAAAAGGAAAATGAATTTTCCTTTTATCTATTTCCATGTGTGAATATATGTTCGCCATATGGCGGGTTTTCGTGTTTTAATATATATATAAATATATATATATATATATATATATATATATATATATATATATATATACATTATTATTATTATTAGGTAATCTACCGGTTAAGGTAGGTTTTTGGATGGACGTAATTACTAATTAAATAATTTGTGACCCCTAGCAAAAGACATCATCCTACTTTACATCAGGTCCATCTTCAGCTCTGAGTACTTTCTTTCTCCCTTCATCCCGTCCAACATCCCTATCCTGTTCCTTCCCTTTCCTCGTTTGCCTAACAGTCTCCCCTCAATTACAGTCTTCAACATCCCGCTGCCGGTCAATATCCCCTTCAGCCACTTTTCCTGCCTCCATAGGATTTCTCCCAACAAACCCCTCTCTTCGCCCACCATACCAAGTACTTCCTCGTTTGTTTTCTTCTCTTTCCATTTCACCTTCTCCATTCTTCTCCACACCCACATTTCAAAAGCCTCCAGTCTACGTCTATCCTCCTGCTTCAATGACCACGTTTCCGCACTGTACATAGCTACGCTCCATATAAAAGTTTTTACGGGTCTTTTCTTAACATCCTGACTCAACGTCCCCGTCATTAACTCCCTCCTCCTTGTGAAAGCCTCTTTGCCTAGCGCAATTCTTCTCCTAACGTCCCTACTACTTTGACCGTGTTGGTCCAAAACACTACCGAGATACGTAAACTGTTCTACCTGCTCTAGCTTTTGCCCTCCTATTTTAATGTTTAGCTTAACCTGTTTCTTCCTAGAGAATCGCATAACCTTTGTTTTATTAATATTGATTCTCATCCCATACCTGTCGCACTGAATTTCGAATTAACAAAGCAATGCTTGCAGCCCCTTGGTTGACTGACTAACTAAAGCTTGGTCATCAGCAAACCTAACTGATTTTACGAATACCCCGCCCACTTTTATTCCTACCTCCAGTTCTTCCCTGCCTCATTAATAATTTCCTCTGCATACAGGTTGAACAGCAACGGTGATAATGGGCAACCCTGCCTTATGTGCCTCGATTATTCCAAATTCGATCGATAATTCCACTAATAATATTGAACAATCTAAGAGGAAAATATCATAGAGTGAAGTATAGATAAATTGCACATGACATCACCCGCAGCGACTCAAACACCGTTGTCAGAAGAACGCCAATATCTCGCGACCTGCAACGATTGGGAGTCCAAGCGTCGGAACTTTAGGCAAGTATTTAGAACTCAATAGTTTATATGCATGATTGGTAGGGCGCGTTGGTAGAGGTAGTGGATATTATGAACATTGGTAAATGGAAGCATGGACAGTATTTCAGATTTGCCCCGTGGTAACGCCAAAGTGGTCGTAATAGAAAAAAATAGCTGCTAAGGGCAACGTAAAATTTAGTTATTGAGGAATTCTTATCCTGCTCACCAATTTTCAGCATTTTGTCGCTATTACTCAATCAAATTGTTAAATAAATAATATTTCCGCGATGGATCACCTGACTGATAATATTAAATTCTATCTGAATTACAATTTTGCGCGCACACCACATTTGTACCAAGGCATTACGCACACCAGTGTCACGTGACTTTGTGGTTGCCACATCCTCTCTATCTCTACCTTTTCTGATTCCATGTGAACTGAATACCATTTAATATATATTTTTTAGAAATTTTTGTGCTGAATTTGTCCACTATTCTATTTACTTTTCCTTTTTATTTTGCTATCATTTTAATAATGTTTTGATGAGGTCATCGAGAAAGTGAAAAACAGTCGTTATAGAACTATTTATCCTCTTACTATTATCCCCTCATTAAAAACGAACTAGACATTTTACACTCGCGTTATATTTGGTTCATGAAGTCGGTCTCTCCTTGAAATCGTTTTACTTGGCTATGTATTCTGACTGCATGCCGATATATTATCATTTTTTCAACGTTGCCTGAACTAAATAGGTCTTACTAAAATCGTATGCATGCTGGAGTACTGCTGTTGGTAACATTCTATATCCAAGTAGTCTAATACCACCTCTTTTTCCCTCGGACAGGCCATTATTAAGATAATTATTTGCATTCCCTTAGATGAAATAGTGTTGGATCGAGCAATAATATTTTTGGAAATATGAGAGCATCATTGTTTAATAAAATATGGCATATTAATCATATCGTAATTGAATGGCATAACTATAAAAGCCAACAAGACGGCCGGTTATGAGAAACACTATATGTCCTTTAAAGAGCGCTTAAATGCATAATAGTTGCAAATCATTGACGGAGAAGCTTGCTAATTATGATTAAATTTGATTAGAGTAAAAATATAGCAGTTTTTGCGTAAAAAATGGAAATAAAAAGAATCTCGTCAGAAGACGAGCGTCTCGTAAAATGTAATCATTCAAAAAGAACTTCTTTTAACGCTGGCCGTGTTTTTTAATTTAAAAAGGTGATTTGGCGGTATCCGATACGATATGCGTAGCAGCGGAATTGCCTGAAGCAAACCCAATGACGAGGGAGAGGCCGCGAAGGATGGTTTGGAGGGAGCGGCGAAGGGACGGAGGGGTGCAGAGAGGGAAGAGGGTCGGGGGGGGGGCAAAGCCTCGGAGTGCGTAACGGAAGAAAAAGGGAGCGGGTAAGTTTGGAGGCGTTGCTTCCGCCGGGAATACGTAAGGTGAAGAGGTGTGTGGGAGGAGGTGAGGGGGCCGGGGGCGTGGAAGGGGGGGAGGGGTCAAAAGGGTACGCATTGAGAGGGTCGCCTAAGATATAGAGGGGCGTAGGAATGGGGGAGTTCTTCATTTACGTGAGATTGGAAAACTCGGGAAGAGGAGGAATCCTATTCCCCTTTTCTCCCTCTCGCCCGTCCCCCACCACGCCCCCTTCCCCGCTGCTCGTCACACCCCCTGCCACACGCACCCCGCTTCCCTGCTCTGTCTTCCAGTGCGCTCGCTGACCACTCCTCCGTTGCTTTGCCCCCACAGGGTAGCCAAACACTGGGATTTTCGTGGGGGCAGTTTTGAAGAAAAATTGCTCTTGCTGAAGGCTTTTGTTTAATTTCTCTTCGTTTCCGTTGTTCTTCTATCACCAGCTCCTTCACTCCAACAAGAGTTATTATTTTTTTAAATACATTAGCTGTGTCATGGAATTCGAGTTGTAAGTGTGAATGACGAGAAGTCGCGGAATGTAAAAATGACACAGGATTAGTCCCGAGATACCCTTTTTATAAAAGGTATGTGTTTTCGTTCTGAACTACTGATATATTTCTAGTTATCAAGTAAGCTGTTGCTCGACCTCCTTATGAAAGGAGAGGGAACGAATGAAAATATGATATTTCGGAAAAATGAATGAAATTGATGGAATCAAAAGAATGTAACAATCTTTTGAATGTGGTAGAAAACAAAAGTTGAATGTCACAAAAGTCATCTTCAAAAGACCTCAAAATGCATCTTTAAAATAGATATTAATTTCTTGGAGGTGAAGGAAGTGAAATAGGTTTAACCTTATGTGTTTCAAAATATTTAAAAAATTACTGATATTCTACGGAAAAAAGTAAACTTTAATACTAAGATTAAGAGCTCATGAAGTTTGAGAATAACGCAGAGATACGCAAATTGAGGCAGCTAAAGGAGAAAACGCACACGGACGCTATATACATGCACACTACTAATATCCGAGCAGCTGGCGACTGTTTTCTAATTTTTTAACATTTTCATTTGACCGCGCACGAACTACGATCTTGTGGAGTAAAGACGCGTGGACCGCTGATGCCTGGATCTGAACCAGCGGAGTCAATGATAATTGTTCCCAGTAGGGCCACCTGCGGCAGACAGATCGAAAGGTATACAGCGTAACGTTTGTTCCTCGGGGAGGCGCCGCCTGTTAAGGTGGTCAGTTAAGTGATGGCATCACGATGAAAATTTATTGAAGAAGGTCCGAAAAATCATCCAAATTATTTTTCCCATGACATACAGGGTTCGTCCGGAAAATAAGTGTACTGATTTTTTCCCGCCGCTCCAGGCGCGCCCAGCACCGCTCTGACGGGCTGCGATTGGAGGGGGGTATGTTGGCAAGCGACGCTGAAAAAGGCAGTCGGCTCTGAGCTGTGGTGTAGTGAGGAGCTCTGTTAACGCGAACCTCCACGCTCGACCCACGTCACGGAACGCGATGCCGAAGTTTTTGGAGCAGCGTTATTCCATCAAATTTGCGGTAAAGCTTGGGAAATCGTCTACCGAAACTGTCGGTATGATTAACCAGGCTTACGGGGAGTCAGCCATGTCCAGAAACATGATCTTTCGGTGGCACAAGATGTTCGTGGAGGGCAGAGAAGAGGTCGACGACAAACCACGGCCTGGACGCCCATCAACGACACTCCCCGACGAAAATGTGCGAAAAGTTCGCGATGTACTGAACTCTGATCGTCGTCTTAGTGTTCGGATGATAGCAGAGCAGTGTAATGTGCCAAAAACAATAGTGCACGAGATTATTAGGGAGCAATTACAGATGCGAAAAATTTGTGCAAAGTTGGTGCCGAAAGTGCTCAGTGATGATCAAAGACTCAATCGTTTGGAAATCGCGACACAACTTGCGGATCACTGCAAAAATGATCCACATTTTTTAGAGAACGTTGTTTCGGGTGACGAGATCTTTGAGTACGACCCGGAGTCGAAGAGACAAAGTGCGGAGTGGCACACCCCATCATCACCCCGTCAAAAGAAAGCTCGCATGAGCAAATCTCGGATCAAGGCGATGCTCATTGTCTTTTTTGACAAAAGGGGAGTCGTCCACTACGAATTTGTACCTGAACGACAAACTGTAAATGCTGAATTTTACGTCCAAGTGCTCGACAGGCTTCGAAAACGAGTCGCCCGCGTCCGGCCAGCGATCAAAAACATCTGGCGGCTGCATCACGACAATGCGCCGTCTCACACCGCGCTTGTCGTGTCGGACTTCTTGGCCAAGCACGGCGTGGCAACGCTGCCGCACCCGCCCTACAGCCCGGACTTGGCACCACCGGACTTCTTTCTGTTCCCGAAGATAATGAGGAGTTTGAAAGGAACGCGATACGGGACTTTGGACGCCGTCAAAGAGGCCGTGACGACGTGTCTTCGAGAGGTTCCCGATGTTGCCTTCGCGGGAGCGTTCCAGGAATGGGAACGCCGCTGGAACAAGTGTATCGACTCACAAGGGTCCTATTTTGAGGAATATTAGCTTAAGATATGTAAAAGTGTAATACATTTTTTTTCCTGAGCTGAGTACACTTATTTTCCGGACGAACCCTGTATGTGAGCGAAAGCATAGAGATAGCGAATTCTGGAAACTCCCGGTAGCGGAGGAGACCAGTTCGTCGGCGTCACCACGCGAAATCGTGACAAAACTGAAATGAAAGCAGTGGAAAAGAAGCTTTAAAAGAGAATATCTGCAGCTATAATAGTTATATGTTAGCTAAATAAATTTTAAGAAAATGATGAAGATGGAAAAACTAGAAGGCGTTAAGAGGGAAAGAATGCAATGGGTTATGAATTAGTTACGCTTTTGTGGAAGCGATAGGAATGTTAGAGAGCTGGAAAGAGAATGGAGAAGAGCCTTATGGTGAAGATGCAAGACCGGGAATAGGAAGGGAATGGGACATAGACAAGGATAACCGAGGAAGATGAAGTCTAAAAGCCAGTGTGAATAGATAGTATCTCTGCAGAATTACTAAAGATTTGAGGGACATGTGTGAAAGGGGATTCTTTGAGCTCACGCTTTATATGTATGATGAAGGATTCGACCAAAAGATTTCGTTAGTTCTATTTTGATCTCGAAAAAGTGTGAAGTAGCTGTGTGTGAGACCTATGAGGCAATTAAGTTAATTTCATCTACAGCAAATGGCATTTCTAATGATCAACTACAGAAGTTTAAAAAATAGTGTAACCGACTACGTAGGTGAAGATCAGTTTGAGTTTTTAAAAGAGGAGAGAAACGCGCGAAGCCATTTCAGTGATGAGATAATTAGCAGAAGGCAACATCGTCTATGATCAGGATATGTTGGTGTGCTTCGTGGATTTTGAGAAGGCGTTCGACAGTGTGGAGTGGGCCAGGTGGAGACACTGCAGAATCTGAGAGCGGACTAAAGGAATATTGAGTACAATTCGAAATTTCTATATGAATCAAACGGTACCGGATAATGTAGCAGAGGGATAATCGGTAAGGGCAGTGATTTTCAGGGGCTCAAAATTCTTCAAAGTACATATCCTGTCGAGTACACTTTTTTCCAGCGCCTTCTCCACGACTCGAAGGCTCCCTTGTAGGCGGATTCCGGTAGGAGGTCCTTAAGGGTACGCGTGAAAGTTTATTTGACGGCATTTAGGTTATATGGGTGCGTCCATTGAAGAAGGATTTCACTTTTGGGAATAGGAAATAGTCTGCTGGTGCCAAGTCGGGATTGTAAGGGTGTTGGGGAATCGTCGCGATGTCGTTGCAGAAGTTCTTTGCAATCAGACTCTGCTCTTAGTCAAGATCTTCGGAACGAGTTCATCGCAGATATTTTAAAACGCCAAATTTTCAGCGATAATGATGTGCACTGTCATCTTATCAATTCCAATACGATCTGCGATCATATGCACACTTAACTGACTGTCTGAATTCGGCACTTCACGCACATGTCAGGAAATAATTGCTATGGGCCTTGTAGTATATGCTGACAAAGTGCTAAGGATAGCCTGAAAAGGTATTGAGCGGGGAATAAAGTTGGTCGCCAGATGATTGTCAGATTTACAGGTATCGAAGCAATTGCAGACTCGGACAGCCAAGGAATTTCTGTAATTACTGAGGGTTTTGTGTAAGAACTATACGAGAAGCATGGTCTGAATATTAACCACAATATAACGAAATTAATGAGTTTCTAAAGAAATTGTAAAGCTAAGTTAAACATTAAAATAGCAGGAAATAAACCAAAATGGGAGGGCATAAGAGGTTTGAGCAGTTCATTCATTTGAGATGTATTTTATAGAAAAAGGGGAATAGCAATAGGGACTTAAGGAGAAGAATTGCGATATTGAAAGAAGAATTTATAAAAATAGGAGAATTTATGACTGGCAAACTGTGTAGAGATATGGAGAAAAGAACTGTAACGACCTTAATACGGAGCGCAGTCCTTTATGAGTGCGAAATCTGGTCATTGAAGCATTGAGGATGAGAGAGGTTTGGATACCTTTTGAGATATGGGTGTATGGGTGAGAAGGGAGAATATAAGAAGATAAACTCTTGTGGTTTTAAATACGGTGGGCGAAGAGGAATTTACAGGGGAAATCCGGAAATGGCAGAGAAAGTGTATGGAGTATATAAAGAAAGGTGGTTGTGTATTTAAGACCGTGATAGAAGGGAGAATGGGTAGAGGGTAATCGGTTTAGATGAAGGAAGACAGTAGGCTATTTAGGCAGAATGAAGGCAAGGAGGAATGGAGAAGAAATCAATGAAGAAATAATGTAGGTAAAAAAAAAACGAGAATTTCTCACATAACTGAGAAGTAAATAGTTATTAGGGACTGTTAAATAATACTTTAAACAGGTACACCTACGTTGAGTAAATTTTAATTGTATTACCTCTGCAATATATTTAGCAAATATTGACGTCAAGTACAAAGAAATAATAGAAAACATTTGTGGAAAAGCGGCCTTCTGACAGTTCAAATTGCCATTTGTGATTTACCCTAGATCATTTCATATAATATTTATCTAGTTCTTCTATATTCGCAAACGACTACTTTGATATCTTATGTCCTTTGAGACTGCTTGCTCCACTCATTATTATTACCTTATGAACAAGCCCGTGAATTGTAATTTTTTAAAATTGTCTTCAAAATAATTTTATGCATAAACTATGACTTACCTGTTGTTTGTAAACCGATATTTCCATTTGCAAGGGGCTTATTGTGTTTTTACTGCCATCCGCATACATTTTGATTTCTTTTGCATATAGTGTATTTTAAACTTATCTTGTCTTGTGAGAGAAAAAATAATTCTTGAATATGGCTCTTCACTAAAATAATTCCTTCTAAAAATAAATGGTAATTGCAAAAAAAATAAAAATGAAATAGCACATGAGTTAACATTTATACGACGAGCACTTGGACTAAAATTGCGAAACAATTTTTACTGCTTCTTATGTTTCTGTCTAGCTCATTTGTTTTGGATTGCAGAGACACAAACTATTGTTTAGATAACGGTTAGAGGGGATCTTATGTCCATCTCATCCATAGTGAAGCTCATGTACGTATTAACTGCATATTGGCATCCAATTAAATAATATCAAGACATTCTTCACCTAGAAGATTTATTTTTGCATAGTTTGACCTGGAAAAAATAATAATATTTTTAGATAATTTGCGCATTCACTGCAAATGAATAATTAAATAGATTAATTGGTTTTCTATGAATTAGCAGCATGCTTGCCTAACTCTCCAGCCGATGCTCAGTCGACCCAAATGAAGCATTGCCTCTGATGAGCCAAAGAGAAACCATTCAAAAACCAGAAAATTAATTGAAACGTTCATTCTTGGCTTTGAATTTTCAATTGAAACAAAAATCCCTGTGAGCTTTATAAAAATAAACTCCCGTTTTTTCAACAAACTGTGGACGGAGTGAAGAAAGTGCCCAATGCAGTTGGCAACGCCGACACTCACCCTCCCGAGAGACTCATCTCCTCGCCGCATCCCCCCTCCTCCTCCCGTTTTCAACTCCCAGCGTATCGAACAAAACTCTATCTCCTCAGGTTTCCCTCCAGACATCCTGCCCAACCTTTCCATGAAAGCGTTTCCCTCCCTCTCCCTCCTATCTCTTCTTCTTCCCCGAAAGTTAATTACAAAGTCTCTTGATTTCTTATTCCTATTAAAGGCATATATTCAACCACCCCAGAAACCTCCACCTTCCCCGCCGAATCCCTCGCTTCAACCCCCACCCGCCATCCTATACCCCCCTCCCCCGGATCTCCTTCCACCATGCCCTCCTGCCAAATTCCGTTCGAATTTCCCTTCCATAGTCATTGTAATCATCGGAGAGTTCTGTTCTTTTCATTTCCTCACTTCCCTTTCCCCACCGGGGCTGATCGGTATTTTTTTCCTCCGGCCTGGGAGTCCCTGGGTGGGTGCCGGCCCCTTTCCACACGCCCCCTACCCACCACGGCCTCCCCACACCTCCAATCTTACGGGAAGGCGAGAGTTTTGTGTTGGCAGAACAATGCATGAGATCTTTTTTCGCGGGGGAATTGGTGGTGCTAACTTCTTTCTCCGCTATGAGCAAACTGAGATTGTGCATTACGAGTACTGCGTGATGTAAGGAGCACCGGTTATGAGACGAGAGTTTTTGATGAGGATCTCCCTCCTGTCTTTTAGCCTTCTCGACCAGGCCTGCCACACTAATCAGTGATGAATTTCCGGTTGTGCGTCTCGTTCGGCAGTGACCATTGATACGTAACGGGAAGGTGGAGTGGGTGGCGGTTCGCACTGCATTGCATAGGACGAGCGACCTTAGAAACAAGGTAATGCCAGGGATAATGTGACGCGATGTAATTGCTCCACTAATTGATTTTCCTTTCCAAACTGTTGCGTTTTGATGGAAAAATTATTGTGATGAAAAAATAAAACAGAAAGTAATATGTACGACTTCGTTGCTTGAATTTTTTTGGAGATGGTTTTCCGAAGAAAGAATAAACTGAAGTAGAAACGTTATCGGAAGAGGGATGTATGGTGTTTGAAAAGGGGGGTCATGAACCTCAAGCTAGAGTGCTCTGATAACCACTTTCCTCGCATTCAGTGAACTGGGACGGGATGAACTCACCCCCACAAAAGAAACCGCGTCACCGAGAGCGTAGCCAGTCGCCTGGCAGTCTTGAATACCCTCTCGCTTGGTCACGCCCTCTACGCATTCTGCAACTCGATAACATGCTCAATATAATGACATCTCATCTAATCAGTTAGAAAATGAAAATCCGATTTATGTAGGATATGCGAATTTGTGGATAGAAATATCGAATAATTATGACGTGGAATCTAGTCAGTAAGACCACCTCGTCAGGCTAATTGCTGTCCGTCATATTCTTATTTATTTTTCTGCATAGTTTGTTTCGTTTCTGATTTATGACGAAGTACTACGGTATGAATTATTTTAGTGAGAAACGTCGGGTTAAATGTGTTTAGCATAAGTTTTAAGATCGGTTATGCGGCGCTGGTAATTACTAAAACTTTGTCAACGTATTTGCGATGAGTTAATCGTAGAACCTATGAAGTTAGTGTTATGTGGTTTGCTGAGACGTTTAAATTATTGACGATCGGAGCATTTTATTTACAATAATTCATGCTCACTACAACTCAAGTAGTACTCCTTATTGTGAAGATAGCAGAAAAAGTTCTTGGTATTCCCTCGGGAGTGGAGAGGATATCTCCAATTTAATTTCAAATTTCTTCGGAAGACTAAATGGCATCAAAAAATTACTTTCAGAATATAAAATAATTGAAGTGAATGAAAACATGTAACTTTGCTTTGTCCAACTTTGCCTCCTGTTAGTATAACTTGAAAATCGCTTTATCACTCAATTGAAATAAGACGGCGTTATTTTTCCTTAGTGGTCATGCATAAATTAAGAAATAGCATAGTCGACTTACCTCGTCCATCGGAAAAGGTCCTATGTCCTGTAGTTTCATTAAAGCAAAAACTATGATGTTGTTCCCTTTAGAAGAATAATGTAGTCTGTAAATCGGTTACCTGAATCATTTGACTTTTAAATTATTATTCCAAATGCATTCAATTTGGTTATATTATGATTATACCTTGTCATACTATTTGAATATTTGATGAAGATGTATCAAATCATGCTTTAATGCCTTCAATAAAATTTCTCATGCACAATTAATTTTAAAGCCATTGTAAATGTACAATGAAGCCCGCGCAAAATACATTGATAACTGTATAAACAGCTTAGAAACGGAGAAAATTCATCGGAAAATAATGCCACAAGAAAAAAGCAAGTATATAGACCAATCAGGAGGCAGAAAATGAGCGAGGATAAGGTTCTTTAAATTGAAAGGGTACCTACCTATAGGAAGGACAAATTTTAAATACAGGAACTGGAGAGAATTGGATGGCTTGGCGGGGTAACTCTTCACTATTCTATTAAATTGAGTAATTAGGTGTGGTAGTGCTAACTAGTTGGGTTAAAACATCACAGATCATTCAGATAATGCTCACATAAATTGCCACCATGGTCTTACTGGAATTTTATGCATACGAAGCAGGCTAGATCACATTTATTTGGGGCAAATTCCGCGATTTAGTTGAGGAGGATTTCATAATTCCTATAGGGTGTCTTAGAGGAATTAAAAATTCACATCGCATGCCAGATTGTAAAATGTCTTGTAGGTTAAGTCACCTAATTGAAAGAGGGATTCACAGTACGACTACGTAGATCATTTTTCAAATTTCGACTGTCATTTGTTTTCTCCCGCCTCCGACAGAGGGCAGGCTGGAAGCACATCATGGCTGCGCCCTTGTGTCGATTGAAGATAGAAAACAAGTTGAAATAACTAATTATTTGTAGCCCTAGTGATGATTCTGGTTTAATATAATTTTCTCAGGTACTTCAAAAACTTATTTTTTATTGTTTAATCATATCTGTCTCGTGTATACCCTTTATTTACGATGTGCAATGGTCTTTGTCTACTATCTTAACCTTTTATCTAGAATGATGTTTCGTAAAGATTAGGTAGTTATTTACCAATTGCATTTTTTTTTCTAGTTTTTAATGGCAAGGGAGCTAGAAACCCTGTCATATTCTTGTGTCACTGACTCAGTGCATTCAGCTATTACTGCTGATAACTATACTTGTGATGCTTATACGATGCAGTCCGAAGACGACAATCATTCACTAAGTAGATTACAACGGCCACGAGGAGCTTTAGCAAGACAACTATACGATAAAATATTGGCAGATCAAAGACTGGAGGACTTCGACAAAAATAAGGTAAGTTGAGCATTTTCCTTGTCTAAAATTTAACATTTAAATAAGGTGGTTATGTTGTCAGATGGAACTTGAGTTTCACTTGAAGTTTAGAGGTACTTAATTTGTTATGGACGAAGGTCATTTCAGTTTTACTCAGGGAAGTGGAGGAAACAAGATAGTGGTTGCTTGAATTGATCCTCCGACACTGTGGGCAATCACTGTAGTAACATGCTTTTGTTTGGTGTTTTTCAGTGATTTTTGAAGGGTGCTTCAACATGATTGAGGTCCACTTATGCTTGACTCAATGGCAGTCATTTAGATAGTTGCTATGCTTTTGCTATTTGCCGTCCACATTGATTTTTCGTCCTATGATTTTCATTTAGTGTTGTTTACTCATTAAAATAAATTGCTACAGAGTGCATTTTGTTGTGTAACTTCTTAAGAATAGCATGTGAATTGTGAGACAATTTCTTTGCTGTATTGTTTCTATTAAGGGCATAATTTCTCCTATTATACTTAACTACCTATCTAGTCTTGTGTCAATTTGGGCCAAAAAGGCCAGTAATTAATATACAGTTACAATAATTTTAGAATATGTGATATTTCCATGTAGGTTATTAAGTTTAGTGGGTAGATTATGGTTTATATATCGTTACACCATGAAGGTCTTTAGATTAACCAAATATGTTTCTTAATTGAGGTAGCAATAATGGAGGGTGGAGGTAGCTGATAGATAAAATTATTTGCCTTTGGTATCAATAATTATCAAATCGTGAAAGAAATGTTAGATAACTACGGATTGCCTATCATTGAGTGTTCTCAGATTCCATTAGTAAGTTTTAAAAATGGTGCTTATGTGTAAAGGTCCTGAAACATCTAGATTTTGGAATGTATGATCTTACTTTAAATGTAATTAACTATTATTGCTTTCAACTCTTCCTGTCCCAACTTTTAATTTCATATAAATTGTGTATTTATATATTTTCAGGAATCTCTCAATGTTTATCTGTTATAAGTAACCTAGTCTCGCCATTAATCTCTCTCCTTGCATAAAAATTTTGACCTTCACTGTAATTACTTAGGACAAACCTTTTATGGTATTTAGTATGAATATCTGAATGCTGAATATATTTCATTTTGTGACCATTGTTCCTACATACGAGTATATTGTCCCCATTGTCATATGTGTAATTGTTTATGGTTATAAAATAATTAATTGTTACTATTATATAAAAAGGAAAAAAAATATATTGCAGTGTGACCACCTTTTTCATGGGAAGGAAAACGAAGGATAAAAAATTGAGTTTAAGTCCACTTGCAGAATTAGTATTGTTAAAAATATTATGGTCCATAAAATTCATATGCCCATGGTCCAGTCTCAACTGAGGTGTCTTAAACAAATCTCTAAGCATGGTTGCCATGAGATTCACACTTAGGTTGTTGCTACCATCAAAGATTAGGTTAATAAGCCTGTCCTAGTGCAACTTATATTCTTTGTTTGTCACTTTTGGTAAAGAGCCCCTATATTCGGTTTTTAAGTGCAGGTTGTTTTGGCAGCATAAATTTGAGGTGATCATTTTAAGTGCAATTTTTCAGCTGTAATGTTTTTGCTTTGTTCATGTTGATAAATTTTACTTGCACCTTGGGGCAATCCAAGGGGACTAGAATTAGCTACTCAGGAGGCTATATCAATGTTTTTTATCTGGCTAACTCCCCATTTGTTTATTGCTACATTGTGTAGTTGTCATAATAATGCTGGGACCACAATTTCTTGCTCACTTTCAGCCAGGCACCTTTTCTTGTTTTTTTTGTCAAATGCATTAGGAATGTTCCATAAATGAAATTGAATGTTTTGTTGACATTCAGTGCACCTGTGCCTTGAGCATACTTATTGAATTACTTCCAAGATGCTTTAAGAACACCTTTTCTGGCATGCCCTCCATTCTCTGAGTACCTAGAATGGCATTTTTTTTCGAATGCAGATAATTTTCATTGATTGACTGGTACCACGCATTGTCACCTTGTAGCAATGTTTTGATTTAGTCATTTTATTGTGTTAAACGATTGTCCAATTCATCTACTGCTATGTGGTTATTTCTGTGATTACTATATTTTATCTAATTATACCTTTGAGGAATGAAACTTGTATGGTACCACTTGGTGCTTTTTCTGTACTCCATAGCTAATTTAAATGATGAATTTGATACATCTGTTACTTTTTCTCTGCTTAATAGGTAATATTTTTCATTTGTATCCATAGAATTTTTTTTGTATTTTTGCTCCATGATGAATAGGATGATGGAAGTCATGGTTAGATATTCAATATTATGGTAATTTTTATATTCAGAATATATATATATATATATATATATATATATATATATATATATATATATATATATATATATATATATATATATATATATAAATGGCAGTAAAATGCATCTCCCCCATAACACTGTGGCAGACACATTTTTTTAACATTTAATATTTTTTCTAAAATTTATTGCTGCAGAAAAATTTTGTTTGATACAGAAAAAGTTGAAGCGATATCTTTTGCAGGGCTGAGCTGAGAAGCAGGAATTTCCGTGGTCATAAAATCAGCTGATAGCGAGTAAACAAATCTTTAGCAAATAGTGAGTGAGGTGGAAGAGAGTAAAGCATAAGCATATGCATTTGCAAAAATCATAATTTGGCATCCTTTTTAATTGAGTTCTTATCATTGGATGAAGTTTTCAATTGAATCTTTGAATTTTAAAAGACATCAAAGCACAAATGCAAAGATAAATGCATTGGAAGAGATTTTCTCTTTGTCACCCATTAAAGAGAGTTACAATTTTCTGTGACTTATTAATGTACTCGTATATACTTTAACGTGCGTTTATGATTAAAATCTCAATGGGGAAACCGTTATTTGTTTAAAAAATTTCATTGCTCATGCCTTCAATTGTTATTTCTCAATTTATGAATCCCTTTATTTTCTCAGAATTGATCGTGGGTGCGTAGAAATGACGTGATATTTTCTGAAGTACGCAGGTTGTCAATCAGAAAGAATGCCCTAAAAATAGCGTAGAATTTTCAAAAGCCACATGCAGGCAGGGAGGATGAAATTTTCTTCATATTCTATCTTCGCCAAAATAGTTCAATTCTTGAGACTAAGAATTTTGGGGTCGTCTTTGATTTAATAGTTGCTTTCCTAAATCATAGTTTATTTCAAGAACCTTGGGATTCGGGATAATTCGGCTGAAGGGATTTTCGATCCGTTGAGTGTTGAGAGTGCCATTCGGTAGTTCATTGTTTGTTGTCACTGCTCTGCATCTTTTCCAAAAGTTCATCGTAAGTTTCTCTCCATAGTTTGGCATTTCCACCTGAATTACGTTTTCGTTATTTTTAATTCCATTATAAATTCCAACGATAATGTATCTGCGGTCCGAAGATCAAGGGTTTTGCCTGTGTATTTTACCCACTTGTTCAAATTTTGAAGACGAAGCTTTAAATCTTGTCCAATTATTGCGTGAAGGTAATTTTACAACGGAAAAAATCTCGACCGTTTAACATTTTCACCAAATTTTGTTCATCAAACCTTAACTTGAGAAACTTAAATGAGTTGACGATGACATGACCATCTACAGGGTTCGTCCGGAAAATAAGTGTACTGAGCTCAGGAAAAAAAATTTATTACACTTTTACATATCTTAAGCTAATATTCCTCAAAATAGGACCCTTGTGAGTCGATACACTTGTTCCAGCGGCGTTCCCATTCCTGGAACGCTCCCGCGAAGGTATCATCGGGAACCTCTCGAAGACTCGTCGTCGACGTCTTCTCTGCCCTCCACGAACATCTTGTGCCACCAAAAGATCATGTTTCTGGACATGGCTGACTCCCCGTAAGCCTGGTTAATCATACCGACAGTTTCGGTAGACGATTTCCCAAGCTTTACCGCAAATTTGATGGAATAACGCTGCTCCAAAAACTTCGGCATCGCGTTCCGTGACGTGGGTCGAGCGTGGAGGTTCGCGTTAACAGAGCTCCTCACTACACCACAGCTCAGAGCCGACTGCCTTTTTCAGCGTCGCTTGCCAACATACCCCCCTCCAATCGCAGCCCGTCAGAGCGGTGCTGGGCGCGCCTGGAGCGGCGGGAAAAAATCAGTACACTTATTTTCCGGACGAACCCTGTAAATCTACACAATTTCCCGTAAGTCGCCGCAAGGGCGTGTGGACTGTTGTAGGGCCCCAGCAATACGTGTTTAATAGTAGTTCATGAATGCATTTGAACAATTTTTCCCCTAGATTCAGAGACTCGTCCACATGCATGCCTATGTAGATCATGCGGTGACAGGTCTGCTCGAATAAATAAATTTTTTTTAAATTTTAGTCCTAAGTAAATAATATCAGGTGTTTGGAGGATTTTATTTTGATAGTGTATCGGAAGAGTGAAGAAAGAGTGTTTGAATCTGTTGATGACGGCTCTGTCTCTCTTATTTTATCTCGGTGTTCCAAACTACCAATATAATTTGGTGCCATAATAATTCCCTTGGTATCGGAGAAGAACTCAGGTGTCCATACCTTTTTAAAAGTCAGTCTTCTCTGTTCTCTTCCTGAATCAACGGCCTCCAACACCATTTCCGAAACTTGCTCTCTCTTCGTAGCAATTTTGAACAAACCTTGCGGAGTTCCTCTTACCCATCCAATTCCTTTACTAGCGTGTCTTTCACGGATCCCAAATACTTTTCTCGTATTGCAAATGTGTCGTAACTAAAGCGTAGTAACCATTGTTTTCTTCTTTTCATAGCATTGACCCGTATTTTCTTCTGACGCATGTACCCAAGGAAAGGTTTGAAGTCAGTTTAACATTCAAGTATTTGCTTATTCCGACATGATCAATTTGGTTCCCTTTACTTTTATAATTTACGTTATGATTTTCTTTTCTTTTGAAAAGTTCAATGCTAAATATTATCTTAAATATAATTCTAAACCCCCCCCCCATCCCCCCAATCTTCAGACCAGTCCGATATCCGGTATAAGTCGCTTTAATCGTAATTTGTTTATAAGGCTGAACCACATTTCTCGTGATTGTTTGGATTTTCGGTTGCCACTTGTCCCGCATTAGTGATTACAGCAACGTCGTCAACGCCGTTCTTTGAGCATGCATAGTATTGCATTTGCATATTATTGTCATTATCTCCGTACCTTTGGTAAAATCAACTTTCACTTAAGTAGTCATTTTCCCTCTTCCACAATTGATGCTGTGTATTCTTAGTGATATTTTGTTGCGTTCAGAATTAATATTTCCGAATTGGACCGCGTGCCGCGTAGAGGGACTAGATTTATGAAACGTTGTGGCAAACTGAGTGGCGTATACAAAATATTAGAGCAGCTAGGCTGGGAAGCACTCGCGCAGCGAAAGTTAAATTACGGATTAAACCTCTTGCATATATTGGAAGGATGTTTCTTTAGCAATGATGTCAAAAATACTACCTTGATCAAAAAGTTCCCGGAATAACCACCGTGTGGCGCTCCCATCGTTCCGATTTGAGTTCTGTTTTTTTTGTTGAATTGGTACATCTGTTGTTGATATTCCCTTTAAATTTTAGTGTCATAACTTGACATTTGCAAAAGTTACGTAGCCAAGAGTACATCTATCTCTGTGTGTGTTGGCGATTTTTTACAATTTCAGAAATGGATTTAAATTTGCAACAACGAACTTGTATTAAATTTTGCGTAAAAAACGGATTTAGTGGCGCACGGACGTTGGAAATGTTGGAAAAGTGTTTCGGCAACGATTCTCTAAAAAAAACGGTCGTTTACCAGTGGCACGAGCGGTTCAGAAGTGGTCGTGAGTCAATCGAAGATGATGAACGCAGTGGCAGACCATCGACATCGAAAGTCGGTGAAAAAATTGATAAAGTAAAAGAAATGTTGGTCAATAACCGCAAATTAACCATCAGAGAAATAGCGGAGGACTTGAACATTGCCTATGGATCCGCCCAAGACATTGTGGTTAATGATTTGGGTTTCCGTCGTGTAGCAGCAAAGTTGGTTCCAAAAGACCTCAATTTCATGCAAAAAAGAGACCGTGTTGACGTCGCAAAAGACATGATTTGCGAGGCTGAATCCGATCCCACATTCATCAAAAGGATCATTACTGGAGACGAGACGTGGGTTTATGAGTACGACACGCAATCCAGACATCAGGCAAGTGAATGGCGTTCACCAAATGAGCCGAGACCAAAAAAACCACGTCGTTTTCAGTCAAAAAAGAAGGCAATGCTGACGGTTTTCATGGATTACAACGGTGTAGTGCATCATGAATTTTTGCCAGAAGGCCAGACAGTAAACAAAGAGTATTATTTGGGCGTTATGAGACGTTTGTGTGAAGCAATTCGCCGAAAGAGACCAGAAATGTGGGCAGAAAACTCGTGGATTTTGCACCATGATAACGCACCGTCGCACAGTGCTATCATTATTCGTAATTTTTTGACGAAAAATGCAACAAATACCATCCAACAGCCACCGAATTCACCTGATTTGGCTCCCTGTGACTTCTTTCTGTTCAATCGAGTTAAAAAACCATTACGGGGAACGCGTTTTAGCAGCCGAGAGGAAGTAATGGAAAAATCGCAGGAAGCACTGATGGACATACCGAAAACCGAATATAAAAAATGTTTCGAGGATTGGATCAAGCGCTGGCATAAGTGTGTTGCAGTCGATGGGGATTACTTTGAAGGGGACAATATAGATTTAGATGAATAAACTTGTATTTTTAATTTTCTGAATAAATTCCGGGAAATTTTTGATCAAGGTAGTATATTACTAGCCGCATCGTGCTACGGTAGGAGAGATCATGTGAATAACCTTGGGAAGATTAAGTGTAGATCAGACGGCTTTAAGATGTCATTTTTTTCTACGAACGATAAGGGATCAGAATAAAATGTTTGTCTGACCGCGTAAGGAGGGAAAGTTTGTTTTGGGTAATGGGTAGTCTGTTGTTTAATCTCCCCTTGCGACACATCCTAGTGGTGTGTCGCAAGGAACGAAATGAAACTAAAAAATGATATAGTTCCTGAACGCTTCGTCTGTTTATATTATCTATATCCCTCACACGGACTAAAACCTTGACGTGGTGGAAGGGCTTGTGTGTTCCGATGACCCCTAGAGCTGTGCTGGCGGGAGTAATAATTATTGCTCCTGGTAGGGTCACCCATGTGACAGGTCGAAGGTAAGGAGCCAAACGAAATGTAGTCCACGCAGCGTCTGTTCCTCAGTGAGGCGGCTGCAATGGCGTCTGACCCCAGTGGGGCGGCCAGTAAGTGATGGTGTCACGTTAAAAACACTATTTAGGAAGGCAACGGGAAACCACCTCCATTATTATTCCCAAGATTTATATGATGGATAATGGTATAGAGAATATGAGTCCTGGCAACTACTGGGCTCGGCCCAATCGGCCATGTGTCGTGCCCGGCAGGGGGCAGGCAAGGCTTCCGCGGTCGTCACCTAACGAAACCCTTGGACAGGAAAACCGGCAGCAGCAGAACAGAAGACGCAGAAGAAGAAGACCGAATTAGTTAGAATTTTAACTTGGAGTGTTAGGGCAATGAGGAGGACAGGGAAATTAGAATAAATAAAGCGAGAGTTGGAAAGAGGAAGTATAGATATTTATAGTTGTGCGAGGTTAGATTGATGGATAGCGGGGATTATTGGAATGATACTTATAGATTTTAAATAGCGGAGGGATGGCAATCTTTTCGAAGTAAAAGGTAGGAAGAAGCGTCGTATAAACATAGAACGAGCAATGGATAGAATATTACTAGTAGAGATGACAGGAGGACCGACGTGCTTGGTCATTGTTCAGGTATCCATGCCACCGAGCAATCATAGGAAGGAAGAAGTCTATGGAGCATACGATCAGTTGGAGGCCGTAATTGCGAATTTTCCGGGAGGGAAACTTCTGATAGGGACGGGGGATCGGAATGCGACGATAGGCGAAGGAAGAAAGGGTAGCGAGGTCGGGAACTACGGTTTATGAACTAGGAATGACCGCGAGGAGGAAGCAGTTGAGTTCTGCATAAATAGAGGTTAATCATCTTCAAAACTTGCTTTAGACTCCACGAAAGACGTAGGTACACATGGGAAATATCGGCGGATTTAGGAAGGTATCAGTTGGGTTGTATTATGGCTAGGCAATGAGGAGGGAATTGATACTCGGGGACTTAGAGTAAGGATGTTAAGAAAAGGCTCGTCAAAACCTTGATATAAAGCTTTGTTTTGTGAAGCGCGGAAAAATGGTCATTGAAACAAGATGACAGGAATAGATTGGAGGTTTTTGAATTATGGGCGTGAGGAAAGATGGAAAAGATGAAGTGGACTGAAAGGAAAACAGACGAAAAAGTAATAGGGGTGGTGGAGGAGCAGAGAGGAATGTTATGAGAAATCCAAAGTAGGCAGAGGGATGGATATAGAGCGACTTGATTGCAATGGGATGTTGGAGACTGTGATAGAGAGGAGAATGTTTGGCAAACGAGGAAGGGGCAGAAATAGGATAGGGATGTTGGACGGAATGAAGGCAGGAAGTTTGCAGAATTGAAGAGGGGTCGATGGTGAGGTTGGATGTGTTTTTTTAGTTGATAGAGACAAGGGAGTCGTCGCTATGCCGTTTGGTAGCTTTTGCTCATCAAAAACCTACTTTAGCCGGTACATTACCAATAGTGATAATAATTATCTAAGTCTGCCTTGAAACTATGGGATGGCGCACTTCTCATTGAAACTGTGAACAACGTACAACTACTAAAAAACTACTTGGGATGAGAATGCTCCGTGACTTTCCCGCTTCTGTGGAGATACACCGTACCGTGCATACCTCTCTGGGGTCATAAGTCATTACGAATTATTCCATGTAAAAAGTTGTGGAGAGATATGTGGTCTCTTAAAGCGTAATGAACTGCCGCAGTCTCAAAATTACACAGTTGAGTGGTGCATTATTCTACTTTTCTAGATATCCTCTCTCTAGTTCAAAAGGCTGAGTCAATTCTCCGTAACCTAGATGGTCGGAATGTTAAAATGTCATTCCAGTAGGTTCCAGGGCACGCTGTATTTGTAGGAAATGAGAGGGGCGATACAGAGGCAAAAGACGCGCTAAATGAGTGGCATTTGCAGTCGCAATCCGAACCAGTGTAAGTTCTAAGATTTAAGGTAACGAGTATATCGTTTGCTGAGTGGATTATGACGAGTGGATTATGACGTTGCTTACTAGAAGCGCTAGGAATAGGCTACGACGACAGAAGAATAATTTAAATACCCTACAATAATTAGGCAACCAACAAGCAAATGTAAAATAAGGAAAATGGAAGCGAAAATAAACAAAGAGTTCGACAATGATGCAACTACTCACCAACAATATTAATCGTATATCTAGAAGAGGCAATGATAGAAGCTGAAGAAGTGGACATCAAACGAACCAAGACGAATGGCGAAGTAATAAACATGCTCCGGTTTGCAGGTGACATCGTAGTTCTAGCGGAAACGCGAAAGGACCGGCAATCAACTCTGCAACTGCACTGCAACACATTGGGCCTAGTACTTCCGATATAATGTGAGCATCAACAAGAAGAAAATTAAAATCTTTTGTTTTGAAGGGCAAAACTGAAGACAGATATCACAATGCGGGTAGTGAAACTAGAGCGAGCGAAATGCTTCATCTATCTGGGCAGCTGCATAACTTAGGCTTGAAGAGGTTTGACCGACATCTCAAGCAAAGAATAGCTCAATCTAAGATGCCGTTCGTGAAGAAGAGGCAACCACTATGTTAAAACAAACTGGAGGCTGCAATTAAGGAAGTAATTCGTCTAAACGTTCTTGTTGAGCATAGCGCTGTACGTATTCGAGACATGAAACATTGTGGAAGTGGGCAAGCGAATAATTTTGAGAAATGTTCCTCGAGGATAACGCTGAAGATTTAATGGACCGACAAAGTGAGGAACGATGAAGTGTGCAGAAGAGCAGAGGATGAAAGGATCATAAAGGACAGGACTCTACGGCAAAGAACCTTGGATGGATTGTACACACCTTGAGGCCCAATGGATTAGTTAGAATCACAATAGATGGAAAAATTGGAGAGAAGATCACTCGAGAAAGACAAAGAGACAAGTACTTAGGCCAAGTGAAGGAGGACGTTAAACAGAAAATCGATGTTTACAATGATCCCATCCTTGTAGTCATGCTTCTTTTACTTTTAATACTAGTGTATCTATGTATCTCATTTAAAGTCCACGACCATCCACCCATCAGAGTCCAAATTTGAATTCCTGCTCAAACTTCAAAGTTCCAAATACTTTCGTTGATTCCTGTGTGTGACGCCTTCTAACCAACAGCAAGTTGACATTCATGATTCAATGACAGATTGACCTCTTTCCGCTCGATCACGTGAAGAGTACCTCTTCATAATTTACGTAAAAAAATAATTCTCTTCGCCCGTCTCCACACATTAAGTGCTGTTAAGGATTCTACCGGGATGAGGAAATGACTGACGGCCTTTCGCGTGATTTAGACAATTGGGACGCAATTAAGGTGAAGGTAATGATCGAATCAATGGGGGGGGGGGTTGTACGCAGTACCTGTGAGCGAAGTTAAACGAAATGGAACGTTATTCATACGGCACGGCTTGGGCCGCGCCCACCCGTCTCCACCTTGCCCTCTGGGCCCGTGATTAATTTCTCAGCTCAGGACACGGACGGCGGAGCGGGGGTGGAGGGAAAGGGGTGGTGTGGGGGTGGGAGGGGGCGAGAGAGCGAGCGACAGGAGTGTGGGGGTGTGCGTGGGGGAGGGGGAGGAAAAAATATCGCCTCACAAAAGGTAGTCAAGGAGGTTTGTGAGTGTGTGCGATGGCTTCGATTAATGGGGTTCTGGAGTTTGCATTAACGGAACCCGGTATGCTTAATGGGCGGCGGACATAACGATCCAAGAGAAAGAGGGCCATGAATTTATAAAGTCGCCGGCTGCGCTTAAAAACTCTGGTGCGGAGGATCACGAAATGGCGGCTTAGGAGACGTTGAGAGGATTGGAGTGGGTGGGCGTCGCTCCCCTCAAGATGCATGGCTAATGATGCCAAACGGGCTTGGTTGGTGGTGGTGGTTAGTTTAGGCGCCATTAGTCTCGCGTGTACCTCTTTTTTTTTAGATTCGCTTGGGTAAGTCGCAGTTAAGTTTGGTGCCATTTGTCTCATGGGCTTATGCCTAATTGGTAACTATTTCGGCTTTTAGATTCGGCGTTACATGTTGACTCCTAGGAATGGAAGCGATAGAAAATGACCGTGACAGCAATAAGTAATCGTCAACTAGTTGGTAGTGGCACTAGTGAGTTCGTTCATGCATCGCTGTTTGTATTTGTTTAACTTGGGGAAGATGTTTGAATTTCCTACGCCATTAGAGATTAACTAACCCATTATAACGTTCATGCAAATCATCGTGGGATGTTTCGATGTGGCATTACTGGGTAAAAATTTACATTTCGTGGCATCTTCTAATCTGGATTGATCTTGCTCAAAATCCCACAGGAAGAGATAGAATTGAGCAGAAAAATACCTGGCAAATGACTAATCGCCGTAGAGATGCCATTTGAACTACCGAGGCGTCCTCTTAACGCCGAAATTCACGGTAAATCCCGGTCTAGGCGAATGGTTTTTTCATTCTGAAATTTCTCGCACTTCAGTGCCTACTCGTGAGGAGAGTCCGCAAAATAATTGCGGCAACCTTTTATGTAGTTTAATTTGTAGTTGTGTAGTTAAATTGGACTTATGGCATATATGACGACGAATGTTCTTTAAAGTGCGCCACGCTCATATAGTATTTAGAGTTCGATAAGTATTGTAAGTTCCTAATTCGCAGTTCTTATCACATTACTGTGCTCATGGTAAAATGTGCCGCTCTCTGCTCCCTGGCCCTTCTTAATTATTATTGGATCGGATTGGGGCAGAGCTGAAACATGATGTGCAAAGTTCTTTCATGCGTACCCATGCTCATTTGGTTTAACGTATCTCATTACGTTAAGTACATACTAATGGCAATGCTTTCGTATCATGAAGGGTAGTATAAGATAATATGAGAAATACTTTTGTAGAGGCGTTCATTTTTTTGAGTAAATGCCTTTTCCCATTGCCGCATAATTCACGTGACACTACGTATGCCAGTTTTATTGGGTCTCTCCATATTAAAATTGCTAGCTTCGACCGTACAATGGGAAATTAAAAGTAGTTTGCCCTCGGAAGATATTTTCGCACACTGCTATTACAGATAATTCAGAATTAAAGATGGCAGGAAGCGGGCCCATTTTAATCATAGATTAAAATCAGACTCTAAAAGCTCTTGTTAAATGAAACTTACTGTTGCTGTTATTGGTGATGTGTTATTATAAATTTCATCCTAACGTGTAGAAATTTAGCATGATAGCTGTGAGAATACGATTCCCTCCATGTGGAAACGGTAAAAGCAATCGAGGTTTCCCTTTAAAGAAGTGGAACCATGTTGTACGCTGGTGAAGAGGAGTACTGCCCATTATTCACGCCCGTTTTTCAATCATTCGTGTACCTTTTAAAAACTTGCTTCACTGTTTTCTTGAAGACTGGATAACATTCTTGAGTTTTAAGGCCAGTAGGAATAGTGCTCGATTGCTTTTGTAATTATCCACGATAAGTTTTGATATTTTTTAAAATTAATCGCTTCGACATATCGTTTGATTTACCGTTAGGCGTGCTTTCCTGTGCGAGAATTTCAGTCATTTGTCTCATGTCCATGTTGGAATTGATAACCACCCCGCAGTGCGTAAAAGGTCTACTGCGTACGATCAAGAACCTTTCGGACAATTATGTATGCCGGAACAATCAGGAGTTTTACTGTTTTTATGACAAGCTGTCAAATTTTCACGTGTCTTTATCAAAATGTTACAGGTATAAAAGAGAGGAAGTTTTTGCTTTGTTTTGCCGGAGATTTATTTGTTTTATTCCCTGTCGCCTTTGGATCTGCCCTTACGAAGAGTTTATATCTACATGTTGATATGTTCATGCGGAGTTGGACACGGGATCGATCGAAGGTATTCGCCCTCCGAGAGCACTGCCTACTCTTTGCTTCCACCTGCAGTGGAAAAAATCTCTCCAAAACATAGATTATAAAGCATTCAATCATGCTTTCATTTGTGTGATTAGGGTGAAAATCGTATCCATAATCTAAATGGCAAATAAAATTAAGCTGACGGCGGAGGCGTGCTGAGCTATGAGATCGATTGGTTCCCGCGTCCGACTGTAATGAGCGATTTAGTTTAGCCTCCAGTGATTTCGCCCACTCGGGCAATCGATCAACACTTGACCTTTGAAAATTAATCCGTTTGACGGGAACACGCTATTCCCTCGGCCGCCGTACACTCTCTACGCCCAAAACTAATCGACCAATATAAATATACAAGATGGGAATAATTTCTTACGGCGCACCGAAGTTTCAAATGCTTAAACTTAGTGTCCAAGAGTACTAATTTATATTGATGATGGGGAAAAATATTACATACCCAACAGCGGATGGTTTATTATTTAACAATAAGTTCCGTGGTCATCCCTTGGCTTATTTGAAGGAAGTAACGTACGAATTCGAACGTAAGCCATAGGTTCCTTTTGATTTAACATCGGTTTCATATTGTTTGATTTTCGCAAGTTCATTAAATGGAAGTTAAACGCCGTTGGAATGGAATACAGATCGTAAGTTGGAGAAGCAAAATTATTTGCTAAAAACTGGTTACAACGAGAGTATCACGCAAACCTCTGGTCTTTTCGTAATAATGGGTTGCAACGAGCTCTCATTGTATACGTACTTCTATTATACCTTTCGTGTATAGCATTTGTTCTACATCTCCTTGAGCTCTATCGGTATCGGTGTGGATTTACATACTGTAGTGCTATTGTAAATATGTGTGGTATTTCCCAGTCAAGCGGTTAAGTTGGTGCTAAAGAAAGATTTGTGAGTCTAAGGTAAATCTCCACGTATTTAATCTTGACGTCTCCAGCATATTCTTAGAAATATACGGTAGCTTGTAGAGTGTATATTAGAGATTAAATGAAAGTAATTCATATAAATTGAAAAATGAACTAAATATTTTCATTCCGACTGACTTTCAGAATATAAATCTAAGACTATTCTCCACTTAAACGGAAATTATTACACTAAATATTTTGGCCATGTCCATTCAACTATTACGTCTATTTCATCGTGCCTTTGGAAACCGTAGCTTATTACCGTTGACTTTGGCTAAATTTGCGATCTAATTATGTATTAAAAGATTTTTTAATCCTTCTTTTTTTCTGGGCCAGTATGAGATTACTAAGGCCCGAGTGAAAATCCTTTTTTTTCAATTACTAATGCTGTATTATGAAAGGAGATATTGGAGGAGTATTTTGCAATTTTGACGAAAATTTATAATCTTATGTGAATAATGGAGTAATTAAGTGGGATATCTGAATGCTTCTTGTTACATTGTTAATGTTAAATTAATTTTATTTATGTATTATAATATGTATGGTAGATATGTATTTATTATACGTCTCCCCATGTCAGTGTCTTTTCCTTCAGAATGGGCCCATCCAATTTCATATTCATTCTAGCCAGAAGCCTCTCGTTGAAACGCCTCGTTTCTCTTCGGATTCGGCGTTCCAGATGAGCAGTTCGAGGGATTTACTACTTTCTGCCCTATTAAAAGTTTAATTTTTAGTTTGACGGCTCACAGATTTGTATCTTTCATCGACCCGGAGGTATCCCCAGCGCCCAGCGACAACCATTCATGCCATTGCAATCATGCGCGAATGATTTGGTGCCGTCAAACATTACGCCTAGGCTTTCCGTTCCCCCGCCACTAATGTTTACCATTACGTCACGTCGATTTGTTCCTCGGAAAACAGAGCGTCACATGTCTGAGGAGGGCGCGGGTTGGCGGAGGACAGTTGTCCCGGAAATCGTACATGTCCCTCCTCTTTCGGCGTCTTCCCTCCGCCTCGCGCAAGTTGCCATCGCGCTCACGTCGCCCGTGGGGATTGCGTCACCGCAATTAGCCTTCTTAAATCGGAGCATTGGATCTCGGCGGCTTTCCCCTTAGGGGCAAGGGGTCGGAACAACTGCGGCGACAGTAATTTAATTGACGCCCGGCTTGCGTGCTGCCCCTCTCCGTGTGGCGCCCCCCTGTAGTCCCCCTCCCTCCGGGCCACGGGGCTTTTTTGTCTCCGGTGTGACCCCACCATCGCACTCCCTCTCGCGGGGCGACGGTGAGGGACGTTAAGCAGAGATAATCAATCTTGTCTCACATCAAAGCGTGCGGAACCGCGAACGCCTGATCCCTGTCCCCCGTCCCTTCCCCTCCCGCCCCACCGCCTGAGGTACACACCCTGGCCACTCTTTCTCTCTGCGCCGAGCGCAGTCATTCCCGACTCTCCTGATTATCTCTCTAATTTTCAGGATTTGGTGAGTCAAAGCATGAAAACTGGAAGAGAACATTGGCAAAGGTATCCCCGATAATAACGCAAGGGAGAAATTCTTGGTATATGACATCGCAAGTAACTGTTGTTCTTCTTCTTATGTATTCTTAACCTTTCATGCATGGTTTGTTTGAAAACTATCGGGAGTAGCTTCAGAAAAATAAATTTATTTCAGATATTGCTCCAATGGCTCAAAATTCTTCATAGTGTACATCCCTTGAGCGTCAACACACTTTTGCCAGCGGTTTTTCCACGGCTCGAAGACCCCTTTTACGCGATTTCCGTAAGGCCCTTAAGGATACGCTTACTATCTTCTTTGACAGCACTTAGGGTCCCACGGTTGTGCCTTTGAGGGAGGATTTCACTTTTGGGAATAGAAAATAGTCTGCTGGTGCCAAGTCGGGACTGTAAGGGGGTTGGGGAATCTTCGCGATGACGTCCCAGGCGCAAGCAGACACACGCCTCTGCTCTTGGTCGTCCTTCAAGACCTTCGGGACGATTTTAGCGCAGATCCCTCACATCGCCAAATTTTTAGTGATAATGGTGTGCACTGTAATCTTATCAATGCCAGTACCATCAGTTATCATACGCACACCCCTAACCGTCGCTCTGAATTCATCACTTCACGCACGCTTCGGGAAAAAGTTGTTACCGATACTTTTTATACAAACCTTGTATGTCTTTTCTTTTTTGTTTTGAATTGGTCCAAAGAAGCCCAAATCAAGGTATAGTACCTGCTGAACTAACTAATGCGCACTGATATGCACAACTAGGACGAGGGAGCTAAGTACTTCGACACCAGTGGTGCCCTGGCCAAACATTCTATCTGCCCTTACCTAGTTCCAGGGACGTGGAACCTAGGTATCTCTAAGGTACCTAGCCTTGCTTTTTGTGGCCCCGAGCGTTCGAATTGGAGGGCGTCGATGATTTACTGGAAGTCATTCCGATTCCAGTCTTCTGCCCGACCCGACCTTTTCCTTCCCAATACTCGATCTCGCTTCATGCTTCGCTCCTCCTGAAGGAAAAAGAAATCGCGCTCGTCGTGAGGTTCTTTTGTCTCTCCACTTTCCACGTCGGCGTGAGGGTGCTATTTTCCGCAGGGGGAGGAGATCGAAGCGAGGGCTTCGTGAGAATATTCCTCCGGCTGGTGGGTGTCGGGCGCGAGCGCCAAGGGATCGGATGGGGTGGCGGCGCAATTATTCGGACCTCGCCCGTTCGTTCGGTTTGACTGGCTGGCATTCCGCTCCATTGAGGCAACTCTAAGCGGGCCCGCGTGAGGGCGTTGCATTCATTCTGATCTTTGGGCTCTTCATGAAATCCTAGCTGTCATTACACTGTAATATGAGCGCTGTCTCTCGAGTATTTTTAGGTGTTAACTGAAATATACTTGTTTATATTTCCCCCGGAAGAATTTATGAAGGAATTTTTCCCCTCTCTGTTGCAAACTATTCTGTGGGGTGTTGATGAGGTAACTTGAAGGGACAAATGGTGATGCACTGATGATGGTTTTGGTATTATTGCACTTCCTGTTTGATTAGTTTTTCACATTCCATTAATCCTCATTGTTTTAGGTTAAATACTGCGCGATCCTCCTAAACCATGCAGCTGCTTAAATAATATCAATATTTACTCCTAAATCATAGTCCTCGTGATGTTTATTATGATACTTCTCGATTATATGTATATTCCATGCTTGTTAAAATGCAATAAATAGCGTGATCATTGAAAAACAATAAATCTTTTACATTTACACAACAAAGTTAAGTTAACCGTGAATTTCTAACTTGCTAGCATAATGATTACAAATGATGGGCCAAAGTTATAATAGATTAGTTCAGTCAGTTGTCTAGGTTCGTTCCACTAATGTCTCACTTGTTCGATTTTGGAGTCCGGAGGTGTTTACCGTTGAAATATATTTCTCGGCTATATTATTGAATATATAATTCCAAATGGTAAATATATCACATTTCCATTCGCATCGACTCATCAAATTAAAAAGAAATAAGTATCCGCCTACGTCGCCGTTATGTGCTCTCGGTCGTTTTATCATCGAAGCTTTGCATTTTATTTACTTCTAAGCACTTAAATTGAGTTGAAAATCTCCTTTTCACGTCCAAAATATAATTCTGGCCATCTGTATGAATTTACTCTGGGAATTTTAGTCATAAGAAGAATACCCTGTTTTTATTTCTGCACTCTAGTGTGACTAACTCTCCGAGCTTTCGAAGTACTTACCTACATGTAGACACTGCATAGACACTAGACCAGAATTGGCTATTTTTTTATGGTTTCATATTTTTTCGCCTCTAGTTTCTCAAGCTGGTTTTACCATGACAATAATAATCAAATTAAATTGTCTATCCACAGTCTTTAACGTGCGTTAGCTTGAAGCGCTGCGTTATAATTATATAAGGTGATTGCATAACGTAGACGCGAAGGAGAATATTTTTTTAATTTTGTTCTTACACCTTTTCATCTCATTTGCCGATACTTTTTGAAGTTGGTAATGGTCAAGTGTACTCGCTGTTGAAGGAAAACTTATCATTATTGCTGACGTGACAATTAGCGCAACAATGTGTATCCATGCACATGCACCTTGAGTATCTGTGACTCGAAGAGAATTTTACTGGAGTACAGTTACACTTTAAATAATATTATCTCTATTGTCACTATATGAGTTTTTATAGCTTTGAATTTTATCAGACAATTAACTGCATGAATAAAAAGGTTCATTGGAATGTAATTGGCTTAATTTCAGCAAACAGAGAATCTCTTAAAAAATACGACCTCATTCATAAAAAAATATGCGTAGAAATCAAGGAATTCAAAACAGGGGCGTAAGTATAAGCCATGGATAATTAATCACCTTAGAATTTGCGAAAATTAATTAAAAATGTAGGTAATCATTTTCGATTTTATGACCGCGTTACGATGTTCAATGGTTCTCAACTGTTATTTCCGAATGGTGACGGAACAAGGGTGTAGGCATTTGAAGATTCTTTCGCGCTCCGCGTTTCATTTGGTCATTATTATACATTCCCCAACTTAAGGCGTACAATACTGCAAGTCAGTCCGTCAAAATGGATTGCCGCCGATCCTGTCCATTTTTCACGTCGGACATGCTTTTAATAGTGTCTCGGGTAGCGGCTTTTAGGAGTTCGACCTATTATCTCCTTCTTCAGTTACCTCTCACGAGCCTTGACAAGAAAAAATATTCAAGACTGAGCCGCGGGATCAAAAAGGCACACGATCATGTCAATTTTCGTCAGGTACGACGACGGGGGAGGTGGTCGGGTATGGTGTGGAGAGAAGGACCCTCGCGGGGGGTTTGGTGGATGAAGAGAGGGTGTAAGGGCGGGGGGTGGGGGTGGAGCAAGGCCACTGAGCTACCGCGCGGAAAACAAAGAGACGATTGATGATGAGAACTTTTCTCGCCAGGCGGAGAGAGGTGCGGGGTGAAATGTCCCGGTGGGGGGTGGGTGAGGGGAGGTTGGAAGAGGCTTTTGGGGTCTCTCTCTCTCTTTGGGGAGAGGGGACAGAAATAAGGAAAAAAGGGAGGAGAAGAAAAAGGACAGGGTGAAAGGAGGGTGAAATTGGAATGGATTTTCGAGAGCTGAAGGGTTGAAATGCGTCGGGTGGAATAATTTACCTCTCCGCCCCGGCCCATACCTCCTCCCAGAGCCCTCCCTTCCCCAATTCCCTCGTGCCTTCTCCGGGGTCCTCCGCACCTCCACCCACGGACATTTTTAAACCCATCCTCGGCGCCCCTGCAAGCCCCTCGACCCCCCTATCCCTTCGTCGTAGCCCCGACGCCCGCCCTCCCTCCCTCGGGAGACCCTCCCTCCTCCGCCCCCCGCCGGGGCTTCCAGGCCTCCCACCCTCCGCTCTTCTTCCACGTTCAAATTGTCCCCCACTCGAGAGCACCCCCCCCCCCACCCCTCCACCCCACCACAGACTCCGCCGCCCGCTTAACAGCCCTGCCTCCTCTTATCCTCTCCCCCACCCTCTCGCCCCAGTCATAAATTAAGCAGCGGTTACACACAGAAAGTGCAGGTGTTGAATTGCTTTCCTTCGCCCCTCCTCCCCCCCCCGCTCGCTCCCCTCTCTCGCATTCCCCTCCCCCCCTTCGTTGGGGGAATGCGGGGCGGGAGGGAGGGGGAGGAAACCTGGACGGAAAAAATTAAGGGTTATGAATATGTAAGCGCGCCCGTATGACTAAGTTGGTAAGAGTATGGGTAATGGTTAGGGGCGGACGCGTGAGGGGGTGAGAGGCGTGGAAGGGGTGGTGGTGTGAGTGGGAGAGGGATACCCATTGTTTTCCGAGCGTGTCGAGGTGTCGAGAACAACGCTGAGGTGGAGGGCGAATGCTTTTCGAGCGTTGCCCGGGTGTGAGATCGGCCTGCGGAGTTGGAGGTGGCATGTTTGGTGCTTCACTTGGCGGCGATAAAACTTCTATTAGTTCTCGCTCCCAACACGATGCCCTTCGGCCGTGAGGCTTTCCTCCGAGGCGAGTAAAATGGGGGGAGGGGGGGCAGAGAGAGAGAGACAAAGGGAGTCCTCCAGCGACCAGAGAGAGATGCTCTTCCAGCATCCTGCTCCCCCCTCCATCCTCCTCCGGGTCTACTCCGTCGCTCGCTTCCACTCGCGCTGTCGCCCTTCTCTTCGCTCATGCCGTGCTTTCCTCCCTCGCACCCTCTTCCCGCACCACTTATTATTATTATTTTCCTGGCTATTTCTTTAATACGAGAACCGTGTTCTCATTCCTACGGGACCATCTCCGCCGGCCGGTGGTGCCGTGGCTTTTTAGCCTGTCTTGGAGGCTCCAGGGCTCCCCGGAATCGACTTCTTTTCTCTCTCGAGGCCGTGTCAGGTCGCCATTAATTCCAACCCCCGTAGAGTGAGCGACTTGCAATGAATTTGCGTGAAATTGCCGATACTGGTCGCCTAAAATTATTTCAGAGACATTTAAGTAGTTTATTTCCAAAGTGATGCTCGTGGTGCTATTACGATCCTGTGTTTAGTCCATTATTTTGTTTCCACCTACGAGTACTTTTCAGAAAGTTGGATTTATAAAATCTTATAGGTAAGATGGTGTTATTTTCTGTGTCAAGGAATTAAATTCCCAATAATATCCAATGGGACAGCGTGGAGGTTTTGAGATTTGCAATCATATGGCTCATTTTTTTTTTTTTTGAGGTGCCGCTATCAACTCCGTCGATCTATCACTGAATTGTTAATTTATGAAATAAGGGTAACTGCATTACGATTAGAAAAAGCGACTTCCAAATGACGATGACGGCAGAAGTGCGCTTACGGCACTCTGTAATCGATTTGAAAAAGTGATTTCTTTATGAAAAACGACAAGAAATGCCTATACATGTGTACAACAAATTAGAAAATGAGGGAAGAAGTGCGCAGTTTTCAATTTGCTGTGTGTTGGTTGGAATATTTAGGTTTTATGAAATAGGGCATGCATTGGTGTTTGGAGTACCACTCAATTTTAGTACGCTAGTAATCTTTAAACCAAATAAAGAGGGAGTTGAGGACCACATTACTTCATTTGTGCAATCGCTGTTGCATTGGAATCAGGGTAATGTTACAGGCATGCCGTGAGAATCGTTTTGCCGATCTCCTCCAGTGCGAGATAACAAATATCTGAAAAGTACTTAATCCTAATCCGTCTAATACTCTGCCTGTATTTTTCTGACGGTATCTAATACATGTAGTAGCTTGTTTAGTCTTAATTGCTGGTGTCAATATCTGCCTGTTTGATGTGTTCTGAAAATCATCTTTTTTTCATTCTTTCTCACATATTTACCCTTTTTAACGGAAGTTTATTATAATTGTATAATTAAGTGAGTAGGATATTTTTTGGATCCGTTTTGTCATTTCACTGTTTTCACCTTAAGTCATAATGCTAATTTCATTGTAGTAGAATGGAAGAGATAAGTTTGTTGTGAAAATAGCGTAGGGGATTTATTTTAGGATTCTAAGAAAATAATAATAGGGTATTTTCTGCGAAAACCTTTAAAGTGATCACGGCCGTCTCCGGATCCTCTCACGTTTCGGCGCTAAAAGTCATCAGATGGATTTATAAGCCGTAGCTCGAAGCTATTAGTGCCCATGCTATGCTTTGAAACGAGTCCCTGCAAAAATACACGCTTCGCACTGTCGACTTATTCGGAATTGGAAACTCGGGATCGTATGCACCATATTGAAAGCAGCTTGTAAGATGTGCTTTTAGCTTTTAACGTGATATATTAAAACATTTGTATTCATATACCTATATAGATTATTTTCCAATGAGACTTTTAACATTCTCAATTTAAATGAAATGGACCATGATTTGAGGGTAGGCTGAAAACTAATGCACACATGCTTGTAGACCACGAACAATATGACCTACAGAAGAACTCCTAGTGGCACGTGGAAGTAACATTCCCCCTCAACATGCATGCGCAGGTTTGAAGTCGTTATATCCATCCAGTGTATTTTGAGAAGCGGAAGTATGGAGACGTGTTCTAGTGCTATGTCAAGGCGAGTTATTTAGCGTGACTTAAAAAGTGACTCCTCCTGGGATTCATCATCGTTTAAAGGCTGTTTATGGTGACAATGCTGTTGATAGATCTACTGAAAATCGATGGGTAGTATAATTTCGTGGTTGCGAGCGTGGAAAAGCATAGTTGATGAAATACGCAGCAGACGTCCGATCACTATAACAGACGGTAAACATTGCAAACTCGTCGAAGATTTGATTAAAAATGACCGGCGAATCACTCGTAGTTTAAGAGAAGACAAAGAGAAAAGAATTTATTTAGTTAAAAAAATTATCTTTCAAAGTTGACCTATGCCTTTAGTTACCTTTTCTCGATCTCGTTGGTATGCTTAGTTGATATTGTAACCTGGTGGGTAGGGCTCCCGGCTACTGAGCGTCTGGGTTCTGTCACGGTGATTTTGGACGCTCCAAAGCGCCTTCACCAAAGCTGGAAAGTAACAAAATGTATCAGGTGCGCTTAAGATTTTTATGGTACATGCTGGGACACCTCGGGTAGTAACCCCAGTGGCTCTAATCCCTCGTACTGGTGTAGCCCCCGTGGCTCTCACCCCGTTCCCACATGAGTGAATTTCACACGCCGTGTAAGGATTGGGATTTTGTCTAGTCTACTCACCCAATGTGACCAACCTTCGGGTAGGTTACGTACTCTAATTGGTGGTGGTATTCTTGAATGCTTGTGATTTTAGATTTCAACCTGTTATTTTTTATGTTGTGGACTACAGGAGGTGGTGCCAAAAACCTGTTTTGAAATTTCTGGTATCGTTCATTAATTTTGCCCACTTCATTTTGTGAGGCCACGTATACTATTTTCTAAACAAATTTAGAGCACTATACTTTGATTCCCTTAATTACATTCGTTTTGTATACCTATCTGGCGGTTAAAAGTTTGAAGATAGTCATTCTGGGGATATATAAGGGTCTCATACTCTCTATGGGTTGTAACATTTTCTCATTAAATGCAGTGTCATTTTATTGAATTAATCTTTGACAATAAACTGGTTTCTCCGCGGTTCTGTACTGCATGCATCAGCCCCCGCCGCAATACTCTTCTGATCACTTTGACGCTGCTCGCCAGGCGGAAAATACTAACCTCGATTCCGGCATTCGATCCGAAGCAATTCCAGAGGACCGTCTCCTTATAGAGCGTCCACCCCGCCCTCGGCGACCCCCCCCCCTCCCTCTTCTCTGACACCCCTCACTTCCCCTTCAATACTCTCCTTGCCTCGGACGCGAACCGCGAGGGAAAACAAGGGGCGGAATATTGAAGTTCCTCGCATCCACCCCCCAATACCCACCAACCCCCACCCCGCTTCCCCTTCTCACACATCCGCCATCACTCCCTCCCCCCTAGAACCCCCACCCCCGCCCTTCCCCAATATCCCTTCACGCCACCCACCCACCCACCTCCTTCTTCCTCGCCGGAGTCGTATAAAAGCTTCTTCCTCACCCCGACACGCCCACCTACCTTCTATTGTTCCAGCAGTCGTTCGATATTCAGCAGGGACAGTTAGTGCTCTCAACCCTGACACCTTTGAGGTTATCTCCTTCCCATTCCCGGCCTTCCGATATCTCCTCTCCCCATCGCATTTCGTTTCGCTTCTCTTTCTTCGCCTCTCCCCTCCCCCTCCTTTCCTCCTCTCTCTCTCTCTCTCTTTCAGTCGCAAAATCGTCCTTTCCCCTCTTCCCAGTCCATTTCTTCCTCTCCCACGTCATCCTCAGCCAGTTCTGAGGGTTCTCGGCCTTAAATCCATGATCCCAGAAACGGGATTCACCGAAATCATGAGAAGGGGAATCTAGCTAGGGCTTGGGGAGGAGCGTAAGGGGGGCTAGAGCCGTTCATCTCTCGGCGCTCGACATTTACCTTTCGTTTTTCACGATTTTGGGTTAGTTGAGGTGTTCTGCTATTGAGTTGAACTTGTAAAAAAGTAGCTTTTAAGCGTAAAAAAAGATCTTTTCGTGTTGTTGCTGGAAGTCTGTCAACTATTCCTTAGAGTTTCAAGTAATACGTTCAGTTTACTCTTCTGTCCTTTTTAACTTTAAAGCGTAAGACATCGTCACTTTTATTCATTCGAAAAGTGAATCCCGTGACTGGACAAGTTATTGGAGTACTTTTCGTATGGCAATATTTCTTCTTTTAAGGAGCTCGTACGTACGTATACATTCATGTAAGGAATCCGCAGCTGCTCCGCTGAAGACGGATAGGTGGATCTATGATCCACCAAGGATCCCTTCCAAAACATGTGAATCCATTTCTAGGGGTCCCGGATTCGAATGATGCATGTGTGCACTTACATTCTGATATATTTAAAGCAATGGCTTGGACATTCGTTTTTCTGGTAATAATAGATGTGCCCATTGAGAGCGAAATCTAGATGGTGCTGGCTGCTCTGCTACAATCGTTGAAACGCAGGTGTAGAATGTTCTCAGAATATGAGCCTCCAGCGTTATTGTTAATCGTGTCTTCAGGGTGCAAGCCTCGTACCCACTGCTAGCGGCTTAAAAAGTAAGATGCTCTGCTCTCTCCCAGTTTGCAGCGGTCAACTCTCTTCCAATGTTTTGCCACCGACAGGTTAATCGTGCTTCACTATTCCAATTTTTCTTTTATTTCCCATTGCCTTTGCCCTTTCATATTTCGCTTATTACGATACATTCTCTACTAAATGGCCAAAAAATAATTTTAATATTGTTTTCGTGGACGTTTGACACTAGCGTTTGTTATCTCACCAGAGGTCTCTCTGCTGCTTAAGTACGAATTCAGTACCTACCAAAGGGAAACCCACAGGCCTCTGCTTATCGTCACTCTGTAATATTGTTAGAGTATTATTGTTCCGTAGTGTGCTGGCCGGACACGTATTTCAAAATGATTTTGTTTCCATATGAACGCTTTTACCTCTTAAAGATACTTAATATTGTTCCTACGTTCTGATGAAATTTTCGTTTAAAAATATAGTTTAATGATTTAGTAATCCATTCGCCTAGATGTCGGAGACTTATGATGGTTGGATGCCAACAATGTAAAAATAAGTGTTGACTTTACACCGAAGTGTGCATGAATTCATGCGTAAGATACAACTGTGTGCAGAGAGCATTCAATTTTATGATGGAATACATTTCATGCTTACATGCATACGGTGCATACTTAAAACGAGACTAGATTTCCCACTGGTCGGATTGGGCCGAATGATGATGGTGATCATTTCGACTCGATTTCAATGTACCCACAGGATTCAGTCATTCGTAGTCCGTAGAAAGGCGAGAATAACTTCATGGCTAGACCAGATTAAAATTAAATCAAGGGACTGCGACGCGGATAGGACATTGAAGGTTATCGACCCGTACGCCCCTGCCCCGCTCTGGCTGTCCTCATCCACGTCGATGTCTCCGATATGCTCGTCCACACCTTACCGGAACCCTCCACGCCCCGACCACCCCCCACCCCCCCCCCCATCCCCCCGCCGAACTCGTGTTTTCTCTTCTGTCCGTCGCTCTAATATCGCTTGTTTTATTTTTCCTTCGTCTCTCCCGCCCACTCGTAATTTATACAGGGCTTATCTCCTTCTTCGTCATCGTGATTACGACTGCCTTTTGATCTTGTTGCCTCCGCCTTTTAATTAATTCCTACCTCTCCTCCTCCCGCTCAACCCTTCGGAGCCTTTCTCCCGCACACTTGACTCCTCTCACTCCCTCCGACCCCCTCTCCACCTCCACAGTCATTTTTCATCGTCTGCCTCTACCTTCCCCTCGTCCCTTCCCGTCCTTTTCCGATAGCTTTTCGTTTTACCCCCTACCCTTTCCATTTGACGATCTTTCATTCCCTTTTAATTCAGTTGCTCTTGTCCTGGCTCCCTCGTTTGCTCAAACAATTCAAATCAATATAAATTAATGTAAATTCGTTTTGAGTCAATCACACATTCGATTGAGGCTGACCTTGTCAAATGTTCAAATGAGTCGTGTATTAAGGGAGGCGTGTCGGTAACGTCGGGGGGCCGTGTTTGATCTCAGCCCTCCCAAACGTTTGCTGCGAACATTCGGGTTTTATTCTTTGAAGTTTCCTCTTGGCCAGTGATGATGCTCTTTGCGATCTTTGATATGAAATTACTCGTCCTCCTTCGTCGGCACCTCAAATTAATTCGAAATATGTCCCAGACTTGGACGCTGCTGTGATTGTTTAAACAATACTAACTGGATTTCCAATGGCATTCCAGCAGAGAGACCACCGCAAATAGTTGGTTTGAATAGACTCCATCCTGGATGGATTGAAATGCATGTTCCTGCCTCGGCCAAATTCCGACCACAACTACAGCAAGATTAAGCAACTCAAAATTTGTGAACTATTGACTGTCTTACTGTCATTTGCCAGCTCTTCACACTAATGATACACATTTAACCACAATTGCATAACTGAAGAAGAGTGACCTAGCAAAACTTAATCACACGCTATGGAAGAGGATCGCATAAAACGGCTTATTGCGTTGCACAATATTTTAGATTAAACAAGCTTCTTATCAACGTTTGGGCCCTTTAAACATCTAAGTTGGAATTGGCCTCCTGTCGAAGAGCGTTAATCATCATACTGCGTGCGGCATCTGCTACGTCCTAATATATGTATGTGTTTGTGTGTGTCTATATATACATATATATTTTTATATATATATATATATATATATATATATATATATATATATATATATATATACATACACACACACACATAATAAAGGGGATCGAGATGGTGCGGGAGCTGACGTGCTGGCTTCCCATCCAGAGGGCCCGGGTTCAAATCCCGGCGGTGTTGAATATTTTTCAAAGGTATCGCGATCCCTACTTGAGGTGCTTTGTGGAGGGCACTTTGAGACAGTACGGCGTCCGTCGGATGGGACGTTAAGTTGCGGACCCTTTGGCGACTTTCGTAAAGAGTAGGCTAATGCCGACGCCGGGTTTCCCTCCACACTTCATCCTTTCCTGTTCATTCCTTATGGCGCAAATGACCTCAGCTGTCGGTCGCCTCCCCTTAATACTACTACTACTACATACATAAAATTCTTGATGGGCACCTGCATTTATTTATGGGAGATAAATAAATTAAAACAGAATCTAAAACGTAAACACTTCGATATTTCGGTGGTGCCAGCCACCCTCGTCAGAGTACAAGGAGTCAATGGGTACAAAGCTACTTATACTAAGAGTAACAATTTTTAGCATGATATTACCCTGTATGTGTGTAACATTTATTCATCCAATATCTTCTTCTTTTATAACTTATATGTTCCATTCCTTTTTCTTAATATTCCTTAGTGTGTCTATAGCCAATAAGCCGCTGTACCTTACGTATATTTATGTTAATCGTGCTTTCCTTACCCGTGATCCCGATGTTCCGTTATAGCCGTTCAATATCCCACCCGTGGGTGTGATCATTTTGTGTTTCCAGGTAACGATCCTCACGTAGGGGGTCTCAAATGCGTCGATAGTGATAGTTGTGGCGGCTACCTTTGAGATCCCGTGAAAAACTCGGTCTGGTCCTTAGAAAATTTTAGTGATCTCCGAAAGCTGTTCATTAGAAGCAGCGTAATAGGCGATCCGTAGTTAATTGGGATTCTGTGGTGTGGTTTTTGTGATTGTGCTCCTTTGTACCGGCTTCACTCAAAATCGTTCTTATTTACTGAGGCACCATTGTTGTTTCCTTTCTCTGTCTTCCTTTTTCGGCCGTAAAAATCCTGGAATAGAATTACAGACGGGAATTCCGAGAATTCTTCGTAATTTGAGGCTTCTCGGAAGTGATACAAATATATCCCTTAGTGCTTGTTGAAGGATGCGTAGTATTGCTGCCATTACGTGCCGTTTCGTCGTGATAATGGCAGGAAAATTATGTGACGGTATTAATACGAGTGCGTGCGTGCAATACGCTCGAATATAGTTTTGTATCACGTGTCCTGTTGCATTCGCTTGAGAAATAACTAAGATTCCATTGTCTAAGTTGTTATAATCCATCGACTGATGTAATGAGATACTGTTCTTTGGAGACTTTCGGAAACCCGTGCTTTGGAGACACATGGTTTGTATACAAAGTACGGGGAACATTCTCGGAAAAATGAAATTATTTTAGATATTAGTACAATTCATCAAAATTCTTCAAAATACATCCTACGAGCGTTGGCTCACTTTATTCAGCGGCTTTTACACGACTCGAAGGCTCACCGTTACGCGGAGGATTCCGAAAGGTCCTTTGAGGGTACGCGTTCCAGCTTGTTTGACGGCACTTGAGGTCCCATGGTGGTGGTTTCACCTTTGGGAATAGGAAGTAGTCTGTAGATGCCAAGTAGGGGCTGTAAGGGTGTTGGGAAATCGTCGCGATGCCGCTGAAGGTCTTCGCAAGCAGACCCTAGACTCTGCTCTTGGTCGTACGTTCCCAGTCCTTCGGGAGGACACTTCAGCGCAGATCTTCCCGCATTACCATATTTTAAGTGATAATGGTGTGGAATGTCATCTTGTCACTGCAAATACGATCTGCGAATATGCGCACACTTAACCGACGGTCTGAAATGAGGACTGCACGCACACGCCAGGAAACAATTGTTGCCGGTACTATTTATACGAACTTTGTATTTTTTACATGGTGAACATTAGCCAAATGTCATCTTCACGACTCCCGTCTTCGTTGACTTCTCTTTGGACGTCCCCACGGCCCTCCCGCCTCCGTTTGGGGGTGCGCACCGTGGGCCGGACGCACGCATTTCCAAAATCGTCGCGGGCGGCGTGGTGCAGGGCGCCTCATTATTTCTCCCTGCCATGCAGGGTGTTCGCCGGCCCCCATGGTCGCAGCCCTCTCGGCTCTAATGGGCGAGGCGGAGGGGCGAGAGGGGGAAGTGTGTGGGGGAGCTCCTCCTGCCTCTTTCGCCGTGGGAGTGATTAAAGGATTTGCCCCGGACAGGTGTGTTTACACGGCATCATCCCTCGCCCTTCATAATTTCATCCCGCTGAATGGGCCGCGGTTTCTCATTTATTCCCCTCCCCCCACTTCTCTTATCATTCTGGGGATTAAGTGTTTGCGAAAGCCACGACGTGAAAATGTTTATAGACTCCACGGATAATGGATTTTTCGTGGTGCGGTGTTTTTAATTGTGTCGGTTTCTAACGGATATTGTTATTTCTCTTTTCCTTCTCAGTGAAAATTCTAGCCGAATCGCACTAAAGAGATTTCAATTCAAACGATTTCAAACGCTCATGTATTGGTTTTTTACATTAGTTCAAAGTCATTTTATCATGCCCCACAGCCAAGAGTTTACAAATTTTTAATCGAATTTTTAAGGCAGTGTGCAAGAATTATCTAGCGAATACGTTCGTCTATTCGGATTGCGTCGGGATGATTATTTTTATTTCGTTTACAAAGTTTTGAGTCGTGTATAGATCCTAAAGTACTGAGTCCCATTTTACTTTTCTCTTTTTTAAAATATCATTTATTCCCGAAATTATGGATAAACATGTAGCATAAAATATTTACCCATAATGATATTGATTTGACGGATGCTCCGAAGATTCTCGATATTGGAGGATTCTAGCTCGAAAAATTTCCCAGTTTGGTTTTAATGAAACTTTTCGAATTGGTCGGTTAAAATGTTTTCATCTATCCAATTATCGAAAGCAATTAAGATCGATTTGACATTAGAACCTTCGGATTATATCTTCTTTCGAATCAAGAATCCCAAATCAGTTTCAGTATGGCCCTCAAATAATAATTTTATAACTTTTGTGTCGTAATTTTTTATGGCATGTATAAAGTTTTTCGTCAATGCTTTGACGTTAAATCAGCTGGTTTGTGTGCCGGGGAAACCGTGGTTGTCATTGAAAATTCGCCCTTAGGTTAGGGTTTGAGAAGCGTTGCATTGGTTTGAGTATGAAATGAATTTTGATTTCTTTATGTGGCCAACCGCATCATGTATTATTGCATGCCAATGATAACACTACGTGAGGGTATCGTTTTTAAGTAATTATTACCTAGAAATAAGCGATACATCTGGATAAAATTAATTCTACTTATTAAATGATCTTAATATAGATTATGTTTTAAATTACAGCTACTAATGTTGGTTTGTTTTGTTTCAGGAAGACTGAAGAGACTCGCAGTATGGAGAAGATAAGAGGTCTACGGCGTGACCTCATTTGAAAGGCTACAGTGCCCGTAAAATCCACGATGAAATGATGGCTGGTTCTGGAAATTATAGCCCGTCATATGACCCTGTTGGACAAAGGTGGAAAAGGAATATTCAAGCTGGCCACATGGCCCTATCACAGACGATCGAAGAAGTGCAAGACCATCACTCCCGGTCGATGCTGCCACTGTGAAGAAAGTGGAGGACTTCATCCCATTAGACCGAAGAGCGACCATCCAAATGATCATGAATGAGACTGGTCTCAGCTATGGCAATAGGGGAAAAATATTCACGAAAAACTGCACATGTCAAAGGCGTCATCACACTGTGTTCCATAACTACCGACTCTTTTTCAGAAGCAAACACGACGCGACCTGTCGAGGGAGATATTGAATCTTTTGGATCAAGGCGAAGAGGATTATTTGTTCGCCTGTTAACAATGGATGAATCTTAGATCTAGTATTATGATTCAGAAGCCAAAGAGATGAGCAAGGACTGGAATTACAGCAACTCACCTCCCCCAAGAAGGATAAGGTTCAGAAGCCTTCAGGGAAGGTCATGCTGTCTGTTTTTTGGGGGTGTCGTGGAGATATCTTTGCAGACTACCAGGAGAAGGGTCGGACCAGCACTTGTGCTTATTACTGCACACTGCTGAACTAATTGCGTGATTCTCTGCCAAAGAAACGGCGCGGAATGATCACCAAAGTCATTCGTTTTCTTGTCAACAATGCGCCTGTTCACTCAGCTCGAGGTGCGGTTGAGGATTCAAAGCGATGTGGCTTTGAAATTTTGCCACATCCGCCCTATTCTCTCGATCTCGCCCCAAGTCACTTTTTCTCATTCCTAGAACTCAAAAAAACCATTGCAGGGTCGAACATTTGACAACACAATTGATGTAATTGAAGAGGTGGAACAATGGCTTTCGACTCAATCTTCAAGGTTCTACAATGACGGCCTTCGAAAGGTCATTTAAACCCGGGAGAAATGTGTGACTCTGGATGGTGACTATGTAGAGAAGTCTTAAGAATGGAAAATAAAAATTAAGTTTGCCTCCATTATTTTTTAGCAATAATTAAAATTTTACGATTAAGTAAGTAAATTAATTGCAATTAAAAAAATGAAATGAATATGTCTTTGGGATCATAGTGTTGTAATTTTAATTTTTCAGTATAAGCGTTGTTTAGACAATTGTTTAACTACATGGCCCGTCTACTCTTATTTCCGTTCGGTATACCCGGCGTGACAAAGAGTGAGTTTTGGCATGTTGCTACAGGTTGTTCAGCGAATACCGAATCTCATATTTGGCATCGGAAATCTTTAAGATCCCTTGATTCCTCTGCTTCCTCCCTCTCTCTCCCTCTGGAGGTAGATTCCGCCGCCAAACGTGGGTGCCGTTATAATGCCTCCGAGGTTTCATCGTTACACCGCCCCCGTAAACATAACTCGTGTCTCCCAAGCACAATACACGGGAGAGAGTGCGTCCGCTCCAATCTCGCCTCGCCGCTCCCCCAGATTAATAAGGCATCTATCTCACCCGCCGTGATAGCATCTCTGAGCTTCATTAGCCGACGATCGCGGGCACGGCCGGCGGGCCGATGTTACTCTCCCCCCACCGACGCATCCTCCATCTCACCCACCCTCCCCTGCCCAGGGGAGAGCGGCCCGCGCCATTCACGAAGATGACGCGTGGCAATCAGCGACCCCAGTTCGAAATTCGCGGGTGACAGCCGGGGGAGTTGAATGCGCGTCTTCGCACGAGAACACTTCTCTGTAATCTGGGCTACTCGGAAGGATATTCAACCGCCATTTCCTTAATTTTACTGTTCTTCACCTATTGCTGTGTACTGACTAGAAGATCGCAGGTTCAATACCCGGTAACAACTCTGCATACCATCAGCTTCACACGAGCTGTGTGATTTTTCGGGTACCAGATCCTCTTGAGAAACCATAACCGGTACAGGGAATAAAGAACTGCCCCCCCCTCATCCCTGATGCCTGAATTTCATACGCTGTCGGGCTTAGTGCAGGGTGAATTCTACCCTCACCTACCGACCCGACCTTCGGGTTGATTACTGTGGTTTTATCTTTTGGAGTGATGCTTTTTTATGAGAGACTCTGGCTAGCTCATCGGGACCATTAAAGGGTACGGCCACGAGTCAGTCTTAGTAGATGCGAGGGAAACATTCGGTGACCTAATTTTTGCTGATTTCTGTGGATTGAAATTTGTGGAATTTTGAATCTCGGCCTCATTTTTTGTAAGAAAGCCCAAAAAAATCGTATTTGAATTCATTGAAAGTTAATGTGAGATATAAGCGTGTAATGAAAGCTGGTGAATCATTTCTGAGCCAATTTGGCGCATCCGTGGCTGTTATTAGGGACTTGGATTATTTATAAATATTTTAATCAGTTTAAAAGAAAGATAAAACCGAGTAAATTAGAGCGATATGCATCATTTGACAATATTCGGCAAAAGCTGCGCAAGAGCAAATGGCGCTCTCGTTCCTCCTAGTTGACGCCCGCTTGGGTCTTGAGTCGGCCCGTCATCATCCCTTTCGCTCAACGCCCCCTTTCCGCCACTCCCTCCGTCTTCCCCCCTCGCAGTCCGCCTTTGTTTCCCGGCTCCCTCGCCCGTGGGAAAGGCCGGTCTAATTAGCGGCCTTTTGAGGCGCATAACTCGGCCCTCATTAATCCCACTCGTCTTAATTGGCGCATGCGGGCCGCCGCCCTCGCATCTTATAAATACATTTCTCTCTCTTTTTATATCGTACGCGTTGCGCGCGAGTCAGGTATCCGTGAAGCGTTTACGAGGTGATAAACTTGTTCCTTGTGGACACTGTAGTTGTTTAAATAAGGACTTAAAAAATCCGTGCATTAGAATTCCCTCTTTTTTTTAATCCTGGTGCCGCCGGCGTGAGAATTTTGATTGTTTGAAGAGATAAGATATTCGCGATACGCTTCCTAATGAAAGGTTTTGAGGGACGCCGATGGGTTTTATTTCGCGTTAGTAATTTCTTGCCTTGTTTACGTCTCGCTGTCTTGATTTATTGTCCTTCCTCCCGACCTGTCCATAATGCATTGTTCCGTGTAATCGGGCCCTTTGCCGTTTGGGTCTCCTTACCAGTCCAGACCTGTTGATTATACCTTGTAAATATAGGGTTAATTACTGTTTTGATCTTACTCTTGCGTTGCGTGTATGCCATAATTGCTCTTTTAATATCCTACATTCCGTTATGTATTTCATTTATTTCTCGTTAAAATAACGTACTCTCTGGTGAAGAATGACTTGCATTAATTACGCATGTGGATGTTGTTACAATTATGGCTTACCAAAATACTATTTTTGCTAAGACGGTCTTAATCGTGGTTTTTTTAAATTGATATTTGTCCAAACTAATTGAACTCTTTATTTATCCAAAAGTTGAATTGAGGGTGGGATAGTTAATATTGAGATATTTTAACCCTAGAACGATAACGCTATTTTTTTCGCCCTATTCTGGTAGCGTAGGGTGACAATTTTCAAATATTCATATCTCACACCCATTATGACTATGAGAGTCCTGTGAGGGCTCGTTTTTTAAAGTAGAATCACGTGACGCGAATTATGTTAAAGACCCCGAGTCTCAAACGTAAGCCGTTTTGGTTTGGCGCGAGATTTCAACCCGCTCTGGGATGTTTTTTCACCCCCGTTACCGTTAACTATTAAAGTCACCATTTTACCTGCACTTGAGCCACTCGAAGAAACGTTAAATATATCAAATGCCAAGCATTTTTTAATTTGAAGTTAAGGTAGAAGAGGCCTCTCTGGGGGATATTTTGACAAGTAATAACAGAGCTATAATTTTCACGTTTACAATGAGCGTACAGACGGGAAAAAGGATTAATTAATGAAGAGCAATCACCTGGAGGATTTTAACGTTTTGATACCCTTGAAAACAGTCATTTTGTGGATGATGAGTATTCGTTTATGATTATTATCTTGTGCAAACAATGCCATCCGTGAAAAAGCAATCTAACTGGCACGAAATTTTTATATTAATGCTTTGATTCAAATGAGAAGATTCGTGTTGACTGAATATGTATGCTCCATTACAAGTGGGGCTTTATTCCGTGTTTTCGGTGGTTTTTCTTCTTCCACTTTATTAAGCATCGCTTACCCTTATTCGTCATTTTGAAGATATTTTAATCCACTCTGTTATTAATTAAATATATCCTTAACTTCTCAATGATTGAATGGATATAAATGTAAGGGGGGCGGATATAAATACAAGGGAAAATAAAATCCTCCATTACTTTGTCTTTAAGGTAAATGTTCATCAGTTGTGTAATGCGAAAGATATTTCAAGTTACTGATGGATTTGTAAAATTATTACTCGTATGTATGTTTAAAGCACATCGCTCTTGACTGTAGTAGGAGAATAATTTGCTAACAGCCCTGGCTGGCTTCCTTAATTGCGCTCATTTGAATGAAATTTACCACTGTAATCAACTCGAAGCTTGTTTTGACTTCTTGGAAATTCTTTTATCTCTCTCTAACTCGTGGAGTCGAATGAATAAGGGAATTGATCCCGCAGTAGAGAGGCGTCTGTGGTGTCGTTTCACCGTTGCGGAACGGGAAATCGACTTCGGGACCTTCAGGGGTGGCAGGAGATGGTGCACAGTATGCGGGGGCGGCCTGCGATGCAAGCGCCGCCGTCGAACGGGGTCGCCCGTCATTTCTCTCCGCAGAACTTCCGGGAAAGGGAATTCAGTCCTCGCATCGGTTCCTAAGCCGTCGTGATGCTTTTCCCCTTATATATTTCCCCCACCCAACGGCGATACCCTCGATCCGTTTTGAGCAATCCCCCCCCCCCGCAGTGGTCAATGCAATTACTTCGTTTGGGAGGGATTTTCTCGGTTAATGTGAAAGTATGGGAGAATTGATGGCAAGGCCATTGGTGGGGGTAATGAGTCCACTTCCTCCCGAGGGACGGCAACTGGAAGAGTCCGTTCTTTCCATTGGAGCGCGCATAAATCGGTGTGTGTGTGTCTGATCGTGGGGGTGCCGCGCCCTCCCCCCTCCCCTCTGGCCGGTGATTGTCCTTGTTATGCGGGATTCATTCGCTTCCCTTACTCGCGGTTCTTGGTCACATTTCTCACGGAGGGACGTCTACTCCTTGCAAAGGTGTGTTGACATGCATTTTTCGGATCGGAGTGAGAACTGCACCGGATGATATTCGTCGTTAACCGGTTTCAAGTAACCGTCTCCAAGCAAGAGTGGACGGTAAATTTGTTGGGGGCACGCGTACGATGGGATTTTGTTTTCTTGAAGGATTGGCCGACCACTTGGTCCTCCCATCGCTAAAAAGGGTGTCCTCGCTCAATCATCACTCGAGTGAGTGAATGCCTGTGGGCGGATAGTTTCCCAATTAAGATAATTGCCTTTGCGAAGCGTATTTATGTCATTTCCTTGAGCGTGGTAAAGTCTTCATACGTAATAGTTTAATGGCAATTGCGTGTATACCATCGGAATAATTTAATCAAAATATCTATTATTCGTATTCATTGGCATTGCTTGTATTACATTGAGTAATAATCACTTTTGTACATGGTCGATACATTGTCCACTATAAAAAATGGAAAACCAATTCCCTTATTATGTGCTCCTTGCTGATTGGAGGAAGGTTTTGAGCAGTTACGTCGTCTTACAGTCATAAGCGTCAGCATTCTCGCGATTTTCTTTCTCCATTTTCTCCGGGCGTTATTTTATTCATCAGCTTCTATCTCTCATGTGTGTGTGTGGAACCATAGTTTGTGGTGGTGGTCCACGGGGTAGAGCGTTGGACTGCTGACCGGAGGACCCGGGTTCGATTCCCGTGCAAGCCTCTGGGCACCTGCAGCTCCACCCAAGCTATATGGATTTTCGGGTACCAGATCATCTTGGGGAAACCAAAACCAACGCAGGGAAAGGAACGGGCGTCCCTAACCTGATGTGTGAATTTCACGCGCCGTCGTGCTTAGTACTGGGTGAAATACGGTTATCGTTTTGTTATATATAATATATGTACGTATGACGGAAATGCATATTATTTTCTACCCTTTCTCTGCTTGCATTTATTTTTCTTAAGGTTTAATTCTCCACGGTTTACCATCCCCCTTATACATTTTATGCAGTCGGTCAGCCTGCTCTTTCACCGCGCATCCAAGTTCTTCGTTTACTTTAGTAGTAGTTTTGAGGGGAGGCGACCGACAGCTAAGGTCATTTGCGCCATAGGGGAAGGACAGGAAAGGATGAAGGGTGGAGATAAACCCGGCGTCGGCATTAGCCTTCTCTTTACGAAAGGCGCCAAGGGGTCCGCGGCTTAACGTCCCATCCGACGGACGGCGTACTCACTCAAAGTGCCCTCCACAAAGCACCTCAAGTAGGGATCGAGATACCTCTGAAAAATATTCAACACCGCCGGGATTTGAACCCGCGCCCTCAGGGTGGGAAGCCAGTACGTTAGCCCCCGCACCATCTCGATCCCCTTCGTTTACTTTCATTCCTGTATTCACCCTATTTGTACGTTCCCTACACCCGCATTTCAAATCCCTCCTATCCGCCCTGGTCCTCTTCCTCTTGGGGAATTTATTTCGAAGTCATACAACACTGCGCTCATCATCAAATTATTTATTTAAATTGTTTGCATCTTTTTCAAACTAGTCTGTACTCCTAACTAAGTACCCTCAGAATGTTGGTTTAAAAATCTTCGGAATTTCGTAGGAAAAGTTTCCTTTTCATCTCTACAGCATTTTCGATCGATACCCAAATGAATTGGGTTGGGTTTACTGGTTATCCATGATTGACCAGCGAATTGAAATAAATAGACGCAGGAATCACATCGTCAAATTGTTTCTGGAGAATCAAAATTCTTTATGGTCTTAATGCTGCTTTGGGAACAATTAGCTTAACATCTAATCAGTCCATTAAATTAATAAACCGAAACAATTGGTAGAAATATTGCGTCCTCAGATGTGTTTTGAAAAATAGGAATTTCGCCATTGGAACATCAACAGTCCATATTCTTCCGGTACTCTTTGCTTTGAAATGCGAAATTAATGAAAAATAAAATTTCTTCGCGTGCATGGCGTATAGCTAATTATTGATTTTTCATTTAGCCATTTCACAATCTTCGTTGCCGAGGAGCAAAGTTAGCGATTTTTCTCGAGCATGTCTTTTTCGTTTTGCAATCGTCCTTTTGAGTTATTTTTCTTGTAGCAATTTGAGCAGTGCTTTATTCTAATTTACGGAAAATGATTTTTTGCTATAGAATTATCTAATTGAACTGAATTTTACCATTTTTTGTTGCCTATTTTTCTAGCTTGAGATTCGGTCCTCAGAGTTAAGTTTCCGTTTCACGGCTCCAGTTGGAGGACAAAAATCGGAAGTTAGACAGACGAAAAGCCCTCCTCGTCCCTACGCGTGTTCAAACACGCTTGCCTTTTCCACTCGCAATTCCTCGACAAATACCGCATACATCAATGGTGTCAATATTAGCGTGGAGAGAAGCGGAAAAAACGCGAATTTTCTTCCGCACCAAAGTATCGAGTTGTTGAAAAGGAGCGTGGTTCTCAGCGGAGAGAATCGTGTGTCATGTCTCTCCGAAAAACATTCGTTCGCTGACATATGCCATGTGTTCAAGCGTCTATCGTGCCCTGATATTGGTTTAATTGATTCAATTCAAACATTTTTTTTACGGCCCTTTCGGTGTGTCGATGTCAGTGCGTCAATTGTTCCGAACGTTTGGAGAACGCAAGGCGAGTCCCCACTCTTAAAAAGTAATTATCTCTCGGTAATCTATAATTTTGGTGAAAAAGTCATTTTTGTCATCGGAAATATTTCCTCACGTAAGCCTGACTCACTCGACGTTCATTCGTCATGTGCGTCACGGTATTTTAACTTACTTTTTTCGTGTATTGGAAAGGAAAATTATAAGTGCGTATTATCCATTTGATATTACTTACATTGGTTTCACCTCTTAATTTTTTCTATCTATAGTCGCTCCACATTTCTTATACTTTCAATCTTTTCTCCTCTGAGAAATAAGTGAGGAGCATTAGCCTATCTTACCACTAAATTCGGGATCAAATATGTTTCCCCTTACCTAATAAAAAAACCTAATTCTCTGATTTCAATGTCTATGAATATTAATCTCAAATACTCATCAATTCTTAAAATATTCTTCGGAAAGTACTATATTACTTATGGAAAACGTTCCAAATTTAACATTTACGTAATCATTAATGAAAATTATTAAACTCTCAATCTGCGTAATTCATTCAGGATCTGATACATGACAAGTGTATGACATGACTAATAGCGCTGAAAATCTAGGGTGAAATGTTAATTCAGTTTAAATGTCATTCAATCGCTACTACATGCGAAATACTGTGGATTCTTTTGTGATCTTCCATTGATTGACTTTCGTATAAAAGTGTACGTTTTACTGGAGAATTATGTTTTTTACTACATTATAGGTAACGTGACAACAGTGTTCCAAATGTTCCTAAACAGCGTTGCACATGAAGTAAGTAGGTCATAGTCGCAATTGCCGCGAGATTTTACGTAAAAAAAGTGACGATAGGGCGTTTCAAAGGCGTTTTTAGTCCGCCGCCGATGTGTGTGGAACACCAATAAGAGTATTGCGCAATGACTTGTTGTTTCTCATTGTACTTACCTTTTTTTCCGAACCGTTCGAAGAAAATGAGTAATTACCGTGCTCTTAACCGAGGATTGCACTAAAAGGAAATAAGGGGAGACGTCGCCCTGGGACACTGCAGAGAGAGAGAGAGAGCGAGCGTGCGGCGAAAAATGGAATTAAACTTTGGAAATGGGGAAAATGGTGAAAGGGAACATTAAATTGATCAGAGGCAATGTCTTCGGGAAACTTCGTTCGATTTTCGAGCCCCTAAGAGTCATTTTTCTCGGCTTTGAAAGGAATAAGGACGCCGCCACTCGTTTCCCCCCATCCCTCCTGCGCCGCGCCCCCTGTATCCGCCATTTCATTTCGTTCCCGCATAAAGCCTCCCCATTACGAAAACATTGATGGAATTCCTACCTCTTCCTTCCATTTTTTACCTTTCCCCCCACCCACATCAATTTACTTTCGACAACTTCAGCATTCATTTCTCGAGGGCCGATATCGCCTCCGGAAGGGTGCGAACTTTTTATTTCATTTCCCAATCCTCCATTTCTCCTTCCTTCTCTCTTTCAAATTCGTGTCATCAAAAAGTAATAATTCCCAACCTCCCCGCTCCCTTCTCTCTCCTCCTGCCGAGCTAAACAAAACACGCTCGCCGCGCGGGGGAGGGGGCAGCGCAAATGTTTCGTCTCTCCAGCAATCTAAGCCAAACAGTCTGGGGCGTAACGCGCCGTCGTCGTCCTGTGGTATGACGCTCTGCCCTCTCTTGACAGATAATTGAAATAATAGGGGGTGCAAGCAAAAGCCGAAGTCCGGAAAGCGCATGGAATACTAATACTTTTTTCCGGGCTCTTCCTTCTTCATCGCCTCCCTCGTCGCAGCAATAATTTATTCAGATTGATTATTTACACTGGCGCGTTGGCTTCTCTCCCTTGTTTTTGTCCCGCCGAGGCCAGCGGGCTGGAAAGACCGAAAGGCTTCGGGTTCCTTGTCTGACCTTTCCGTTTCCGGTAGCTTCCTACGCCCCCTTCCCATCCACCGCTCCCGTTTCCCGTTCTTTTCATTTCTCACGCACTTAAGCAAGCCCCATCTTTCAAAATTACGGTGACAAAAAGGTGGCTCTCATTTTTTTTTGTTTCATTTGTACCGTGTTGCCTTACTCCCTGAGAGCGTTATTCTTCGCTTTGCACTGCATGCCGTCCATCCAGTCGTATTTCAATGCGGTTAAATTGAGACATTCTGTGTGCATGCCTCCGACGTGGCACGAGAACCTTAGATTTTACAAGTGTGGAAATGAAAATGAAGTGTTTTTCGAATCGAATTTCTTATCGGGTTTGAATTTTTTATTTGGGATATAATTTCATATGGGCTGCCATTCCACTCGATTATACGATGGAAATGGACTGCATGTTTATCGGAATAATATGTCATTCCAATTGGGGTTCATGAGTTCCATATGATTTCTAGCAATCGTATTCCTCCGTTGGATAGCATAATGTTTCTAAAAAATGAAATTAATCGTTTTACATTTTTCGGTGTTTCACAGGAGATCTCAATTTTCTGTGATAGCAACCATAGAAAGTAGTCAGCCGTTCACACCCTAAGCCTACGCCCCAAGTATACATTTAATATCCTCCAGCGAAAGAACTACTTTGTTATTCCCATAAATGATTTTTCTCTCGCTTAATAATGATCGCAGGTGTCTACATCTACGTCAATACCCCGCAAGCCACCAAAAAGGTGTGTGGTAGGGGGTGCAACACCAAGAGGAAAGGGTAAGGGATGAGCGGGTTAGAATTATTCAAATGGATGGGTGAAGGTGGGGGGAACCTGCAAAAAAAAAATATATATATATATATATTATAATAAAACCATGCGCAGTGTCTGCCTTGTAGGTTAATACTAATTGTGTCGAGCTGACTCTTGGGGGATTTCGATTACAAGCATTCTGGTTTCTTAATGAACGTCAATTACTAACGTGTGTACGGTAAAGTGTCGCCGTGTTAAGAGGTATCATGCAAAACTGGAAAGCAAGAAGGGGAAATCATTTGTGTAGCTACGGCCTTGCAACATGAGGTTCCCACCCCATGCGCCGTATGTACTTCCTCCCTCTCCCGTGGAGAGGGAGGAAGTGTGAGGGGGTTGAAAGCACAGGGAGAGATGGTTAGATATTGTTTCAACAAACATTAAGTTGGAGATGTTCCTTCCGTCCAACTCGGTGTACGGTGCGTGCAAACAAGTGAAACTGTTTATTTCCTTGGCGTTGCGGGCGAAAAATAGCAGCTATCATGTTGGCTATTGTTGTTATCTCGGGTAGTGTTCGTGGGAAGGAGGAGTCCTTGAGTCTGCTAGTTGTGGCGTCAATTTCTTGAATTTTATATTAATGATAAAAGCACAACAACTGAAAGACAAACGACAACAATATGTTTTATTAAGAATAATTAACCAGGCCTCCCTACCGAAACGAACAACTGTGGTCATTTAATAAGTTCAATCTTGCGTTAAATCGTATTTGTTTTAATGATTCCATGCTCGGCTCCGGAAGTATTTCATTGACGCTTTGCATTTTGTCGAAACGGTTTTTGACGAATGATGCCGCCCTGCGCTGAGCCTTCTCGAATTCCCGATTGAGGCTTTGCTCCGTCGGATCCCATACACTCCATGTATGAATCTCTGAATGGGTTCTCACTGGAGCATGATGGAAACGTCCCGTTAACTTTTATTCTGCGTAATGAATTCCAATTTTTTTATAACTTCCCGCTGTTTTTTTCTGTATGTGAAATAAAGACCTCTATCTATCTATCTAAATGGGGAACACTTGATAAGTCTTCAGTTACACTGATAGTTACACCTAGGTCTTTTCATTGTTATCAACCACTTTTTGATCGACCGTAACAAGTCCATACACAAAGCCCGTGGATCTTTAAAATAAATTCACTGCAGAAAATTTGTTATACTGTAGCACCTATCCCCTTTTTGTGCAACATTTCGAAATACTTTCGAGATATTGTGTCAGTATTAATCATAAAAGTTCAGATGGTGTTGAGGACAGGAAAAGCATGAATCGGGAGAGGGAATACAGGAAGATATATTGTCGCTGTGTGCGAGGTGAGATGGAAGGAGAGCGGGGATCACCGGAGCGATAGTTTATAGAGTAATATACAGCGGAGGTGAAGAGAGGCAGAGATAGGTGTGAACAAAATTGAATAAAGAGGTAGGAAGAAGCGTAGTATGCATGGAGCAGTTGAGCAATAGAATGAAATTAGTAGAAGTAAAAGCTGATCCAACGGAATAGGTTATTATTCTGGTGTATATGACATACTTAATCATTGGGAGGAAAAAATATACATATGCTAGCCTCGAGATCGATCGGAGAACATAATAGCGGGTGCCTCTGGAAGGAATCATTTGATCGTGACGGGGGATAGACCCGCTGTGGTAGGCGTAAGGAGGGATGGGAGTGGGGTCGGGTTTAGGAGCAAGGAGTTACTGCGGGTAGAAAAATGGAGTTTTGCCGGAGACATGGCTTTATAATAGCGGCCATTTGGTTGAAACGTCACAGGAGATGTAGGTGCTCGTGGAATAACCTGGGGCTGCGGAGAGATGTAAGTAAGACCAATCATATTACGGCTAGGCGCATGTTTTGAGATAGCGTAATCAATTCGAACGGTTTCGCGGAAACGGATTTGGATTCATTTTATTAATTTGTACTAAATAATTGTACCGTCCGATTCAGAGAGTAAAACAGGAAAGACGGTTGGTGAATTTGATTGCTTAAGCATTGTCCGCGACGAAAGAAAGTAGTACCGGGAGGCAGTGGAAACAATCATGAGAGAGGACAGGGATGAGATGGACACACTGTAAGAAAAATGCATAAGTTTCACGAATTGGATATCGAACACTAGGGACAAAACTATCGGAACAGAGCACTAATAGGAAAAGAATAATGGCACCATGGTTTACAGATGTCATGATTAGGAAAATAATGGGGAAGGGAATGGAAGAATGTGAATACAGAATTTTGCAGAAGGAAGTACAAAGAGATAAATGATAAACGGAGGGTGGAAACTTATAAGATGAGAGAAATGTTGTATAAGACGCAGTGTGTGGCCATGGAGATGTAACGAGGAAATGGTGAAATGGGTGCGGTCGGTGGGAAGGTAACGGCGCTATCAGGAAGTGAGAAGGTGAAATTGGCGTACGAGTACACTATTTAAGGCACGGCAGGAAACATTAATTTAACTATAAAAATTGTAAAGTGAATACTTCGATGATTCATATGGCAAAGATTTGAGGCTAGCAAGTTTAGCAACTGAAAAAATATTGTTTTTAGGTATTTTTATTGATCGATATGTCTTGAGTTATACTTTATATAAGTAGATTTATTTCAGATATTGCTACAATGCCTCAAATTTCTTCAAAGTGTATCCCTTTAGCGTCGACACACTTTTGCCAGTGACTTTTCCGCGACTCGAAGGCTCCCCGGTAAGCGGATTCCGGAAGGTCCTTAAGGGTCACGCGTGCAAGCTTCTTTGACGGCACTTAGGATCCCATGGTGGTGTTCTTTGAGGGAGGATTGCACTTTTAGGAATAGGAAATAGCCTGGTGGTGCGAGGTTGGGACTGTAGGGGGGTTGGGGAATCGTCGCGATCCCGTTGCAGAAGGTCTTCGCAATCAGAGACTCGACTCTACTCTTGTTCGTCCATCCAAAGACCTTTGGGACGAGTTTACCGCAGATCTTTCGCATCGCCAAATCTTCAGTGATAATAATGGTGTGCGCTGTCATCTTATCCACACCAATAATACCATCTGCGATCATGCGCACACTTAAACGACGCTCAGCTGAATTCAGCACTTCGTCCACACGTCAGGAAAAAAATATTACCAATACTTTTTATACAAACCTTGAACACTTTCTCCTCCCTTAAATCCATTTCTCCAGGGTCTTTCTATATCTTGTGTTACGTTAAAGTTTTATTTTTGTCTGTTTTCATTGTTTGCGGCATGCATAGTGATGAATCACGTGTTGCTTAGCGTTCTCTGTCAGTGTTTTTTTTTTTAAATTTGGCAAATGATTTTCGCAAGTCGGGCGAGTGGAATCATGGATAGGTTTATATTTTTTTTCGCATTTTGTTCTGTTTACTTCTCTTTGGACTTAGAGCAACCGTGAAGGTCATACTTATTATTTTCAATCGGCCTTCGATGCGTATTAAACCAGGAAACGTTAACGAGAAATGCAGAGAACGAATTTTCGTTGAGTGTATGTATAATTGCGATGCAAATGAAGCGCCATGGCAGTTGTCAATACTGTTAGAATCCCTGTCTTCAAATTTACGAGATTCCCCAGTTTCCGCATTTGGGCATTAATTTGTTCTGGCCATTCAGGTGAAGTTATTCAGTCACGTGACGCGATGAGAGTGAGAAAGAAAATGAGTGAAAAGGAATGCGTGGTCTTCGTTCGACGGAGGCAGAATGATCGCCGAAACGTGAGAAGATATTTCTGTGAGTGCCCTTTCTTTATTTGTTTCTATGCGTTAACGTTGGAAGTCCACACCTGTTCGTCTCTCCACTGTGTTCAACGGCATAATGTGGAGACAAGCGATAAACTGCACAGCGTTGGAGGTCCCTATGCAATTATTTTCATTTTCGTAAAGACGGGTTTGATTGCAAGAGAGAATTGTTTCCACATGTCCGTAGGCTGTTTTCCGTCTTTCCAACGCTAAGACTTTTTTCTATTCGCTGCAAAAAAATTCGCTCGTACGGATTTCCTTCGTTTTCTTATTCGAAGTCTAAAAATTTAATTTAATTTGTTGCTGCAATGTTTTAAGGTTGATTTGTCGATTATGTTTTTTAAAAAATTGCATTTAGTTTTTAAGTACTCGTAGACCGAATGTATCGTCCTCTGAGCATTTCTAATGTTCGTATTTTTGCCTAAGATTCAATCACTTATAATTAAACTAAAAACAGTTGAAAAATTAACGCTCTTTCTTTCTCGTTTTCACTGTAAAAATTGTTGCGGAAGCCAAAATTTCATTATTAGAGACGTAATTGTACCCTTACTTTTAATACGTGCATATGAAAGAAATGTTTGTTGTTAGCGGCGTAGATATTACGGTCGTTGGTAATGGCGTACAAAAATGCGACCAATGTGTTTGCTTATCACAGTGTGAATGGTATAATTCTATCTATGTACTTATACTGTTCAACAATTTTTCTTGACTTTCATCCAATTAATATTGATAAAGCATGCTAGTAAAACTAGGTGAGCCACTTTCTAATTTCAGTTTTCTCTTCCTTTGGTGTTTTTAGTGTTGAATTATCGAGTACCAACCTCTCTCGCATAGCCTATGGGCTACTAATTAACTAAGGTGCTCCTGTTTTATTATCTGAAAAGAATACAGAAATATCGGCGAACAACTTTTATTACTCGCTTATTAGTTTAAATTTAATTCATGTTGTCGCTGCTTTTTTGTATTCAAAATTGGAAGTTTTCTAAAATCTATGTGAATCACTTATTTTCTAAAATGACACGACCATTAGAAAGTGTTCCCGAGAAGAAAGGGAAATGAAATTCCAAGATTGAATGGCGATCTTAGACTTCGGGAGCAACCGAGGGGCACGGACTGCATGAGGCATAGAGAGAAAAAGGCCTGGGAAAGTTAAAGAGGCGTTTAGATTTGTGATGAGGGTAGGAGAAAATGGTTGGGATTAAATACACAGGCGAGTAACTTGAGAAGACGAAGGCCACGGGATAATGGATCACTTTAAGCGCTCGATAAGCGTTTAAAATAATAAAATGTGATATCACGTTACCTAATGCACTGGTTACATAATTTTGGATGTTTAATGTACTTAAATGTGACTAACGTAGAATTGAGTCATTTTTCTAAATGTGTTCTGGCGAAATGAAGCCATTAAATAGTTAGATTTGAAACGTTGGGATTGACAACTGTTATTTCGACAGTAGATGCATTCATCTCGCTCCCTTATTTTAGACAATATCCGTCCAAATAGGGCTTGTATTTATTATGTAATAGAGTATTGATAAATGAAAACTCACTATTTGGGGTAGCATTCAAAGTTGTGGCCCAAGCTAAACACAAGTATACGTCAACAAAGACACCATTTTTTTATTTTGTAAATGCTTAAATGATGAATTTTTTTCGCCGCCGCATCTTTCCGCCGATGAAAGTGGGTGGAGCCATCGAAAGTAAAAAGAAATATTTGTTTGAGTTTCCATATGTAATCGTGCCTCTTTATTGCATGTGCCACAAATCTGCATGTGATTACATTATGAACATATTGAATTACTCCGTTACACTTAAATAAATAACGTCAAAAACGACAGTTGAATTGAAATATCCAGCTCCTGAATACAGTCAGTTGCGGATGTACTTTCTGGGTTATATATATATATATATATATATATATATATATATATATATATTTTTTTTTTTTTTTTATGCGCCATTCGTTGGCAATTTTCCCGGTTCTTCTGGTTCGACTGGTCCTTAGGCGGGGGCTAACAATTCGCTTGGGCCCGTTGTTCACCAACGCTTGTTTCTTGTTTTGGCTTGTTTCTCGCCATTATTAAGGACTTGATAAAAAAGGGCGGCGTTTCCGGGCAAGTAGCAATTTAAATTAACGCAAATATCTCCTGTCTTCTACTCGGGGTCACGAAGTACACAAGGAAATATGTCATTGATTCTAATAGTTTCATATTTTTTAATGAATTAACTTTCAGTCCGGTTTATATTTTATACTTGCCATTTTTTAATTAAACATGACTCAATTGCAGTATTTTCATACAAATGCCTTTCGGTCTGTGAATATATCCCGTCAATCAATGTTTCCGCATCGGTCTGTCAAGCCTTCGTGTAGTCGTCTACCCAAAACACCCGTATCACAACTATATAGTATTTTAAATTCTCGCAGTCTTTCATTTCCCTTTTCTTCCCTGAGAATTCGTCTTTTGCGGGCTATAGACTAGTCACGTATAAAATGGAAAGTGCGAATGTGTTTTTTGCGGGGGCCGGTCGGAGTGCCTCAATCGGAGGGGGCGGAGTGGGAGGCGGAAACGATGGCGAGGGGAGGGGGGGCAGCGGGTCGCGGCCGTTGTTAGGGCTGCTCGCGCGGGAGAACAATCTCGTGATGCAAGTGCAGCGCCGGGAGCGAGCATAAAAGGAAACACGAAGATAGAGAGAGAGAGAGACAAAAGACTGCGGGACGGCGATGCGAAAAAATAAATGAGTAAAGTCTACTATAAAAGATGTCGGCGACGGGTTGGTTGAAATAGATGGGCGTAACTGAGCGTGGAAGTTTGTCGAGGTTAGCAAGGGCTGCGAATGCGAGACCACGTGTGAGGATGAAGGGGCAGGGCGGGTGGGTGGGTGGGGGGAGGGCAAATATGAGAGAGAGAGATCGTGGAAAGCCGTAGACGGGGTGTGTTTCGAGCACGGGATGGAGGAGGAGATTTTATTTTCGAGAGAGTAGTGCGGTGTCCGTGACGGAGGGCGCGGGGTGTGTGTGTCTGGTCCGGGGGCGGGAGGGTATCCCAAGAGGGGCCCCGGGAGAGCATACGCCGGCGTGGACCCAACCTCCTTCCCTCCGCCAACCCCCGCCCTCCCCCCCTTTCCCCCATGGCGTGCGCGAGCAATCCCCTCGCTCCCCACCTCGCATCATGGCTCCTCAGGTAACCCAGTTGTTCTCCTGATCCAAACATTCTTTATGTACTTCCGAATACACTTTTCTGTCCTTTCACAGGGTGGGCTCAAAAATGTGCTCGGTTCACAGCCACCGGTTTCTTGAGAAAATTCATCAAGAACTCATTCATACTAATAGATTTAACTATTTATATGAAGATTAAAGTATAACTATAATATTATTAAAGTATACATGCCACCGTGCAACCATAAGGAAGAAGAGGTCGATAGGATATACGATCAATTTGAGGAAATAATCGCGTGTATTCCTGCAGGGAAACATTTGATAGTGATGGGGGATTGGAATGCGACGGTAGGCGAAGGAAGAGATGGTGATGAGGTGGGGAACTACGGTTTAGGCACGAGGAATGACCGCGGGGAGAAAGCAGTTGAGTTCTGTAGGAGACAGGGGTTATTCATCACCAACACTTGGTTTAGACACCACAAAAGACGCATGTATACATGGAAAATGTCAGGTGACTCAGGAAGGTATCAGCTAGATTATATCCGGGTTAGACACAGGTTTAGGAACAGTGTGAAAAATTCGCACAGCTTCCCGGGAGCGGATGCGGACTCAGACCACAATTTAGTTGTTATGAAACAATGCGTCCGTTTCAAAAAGATAAGGAAGGGGCGGCGGGTAAGAAAATGGAATGTAGAAGCATTAAATGGATTAAAAGGAAGGAGTACCATCAGGCTGTTGAGGAAATCATGGAGGATGTTAAAGAGCTGAGTACTATCGAAGAAAAAAGTATCAACAAAGGGTTATCGAAAGCCGCAAAAGACACTATTGCAACCGTTAACGCCATAAGGACTAGGAAACCATGGATCACGAATGAGATGATTACAAAGATGGATGAGCGTAGAAAATGGAAGAATGTAAACACAGAATTTGGCAAAATGAAGTACAAAGAGCCAAACAATAAATTGAGTCGGGCAACAAAAAAGCAAAAGAAGCATAGGGGAAGACGCAGTGTGAGGATATGGAAAGTTTGTGGAGGAAGGGTGAAATTGGCGCGCTGTACAGCAAATTTAAATCTTTATCGGGATGTAAGAAGGGAAGATCTATGATAAGAGCTAGAGGTAAGGTGGGTAAGATGATAGTTGACACAGGAAAGATCCAAGAGACATGGATAGGTGGAGGATGGATGGAGTAAGGATATTAAGAAAAGACTCGTAAAAACTTAGGTATGGAGCGTAGCTATGTACAGCGCGGAAACGTGGTCATTGAAGCAGGAGGATGGACGTAGACTGGAGGCTTTTGAAATGTGGGTGTGGAGAAGGTGAAATGGACAGAGAAGGAAACAAAGGAGGAAGTACTTGGTATGGTGGGCGAAGAGAAGGGTTTGTTGGGGGAAATCCTATGGAGGCAGGAAAAGTGGATGAAGGAGGAGAGTGTGGAGGACGAACCCCGCGCTGGACGGTCGTCGACGTCACGAACGGACGACAACGTGCGTTGGGAGCGTAAAGCGCTAAATTCAGACCGTCGGCTAAGTGGACGCATGATCGTAGATCGTATTGGCATTGATTAAATGTGAACTCCATTATCTCTGAAATTTTGGCGAAGCGAGAGATCTCCGCCGAACTCGTCCCGAAGGCACTCCGACACACCTGCTCCAAGATGGCCGACGAAAAACGACATCGCGACGATTCCCCATTCCCCCCTTAAATTCCCAAATTGGACCAGCCGACTATTTCCATTTCCCTTAGTGAAATCGTCCCTCAAAGGACCCTACCCTGTGACCATAAGTGCCGTCAAAGAAGCTTGCACACGCCCTCTTTAAGGAACTTGCGGAAGCCGCCTTCCAGAGAGCCTTCTAGGTGTGGAAATGCCGGGATCAAGGGATGTACTTGGTAGAATTTCGAGGGATTGCAGCAATAACTGAATTGAATTTATTTTTCTGAAACTTTTTACGATAAGTTTTGTCCAAACCATATATTTTACTACTAAATCTACGGTAAAAAGTATTATACCAATAATATTAGTTCGGCTTTCATTAGATGCAGAATTGCCTCTTATTTATAAAAAATGTCAGTTTCATCGTAATCATGTGAAGCGGGGTCAGGGGAGTCCTGCCATCAATGCAGATTTTTCAGTGCCCTTAAACGAACCAAATCTTGCTACGGGGGGAGGGGGGGCTGAGGCACCTCTGCGAAAGTCCACAACACCACTTGCATAACGCTCTACCCCCTGGACTTGGGACTGCTGACCGAAGGGTTCCGGGTTCGATTCCCGGGCAAGGCACTCTGGGCACCTGCAGATCCATCCAAGCTATGTGATTTTTCGGGTACCAGGTCTTCCTGGGAAACCATAACCGGCAGAGGGAAAGGAACTGGCCCCCCTACCCTGATGTGTGAATTTCACACGCCGTATAGGGCTTAGTACTGGGTGAACTCTACCATCACCTACCAAACCGACCTTCGGGTGGATTACTGTGTTTATGGTTTTTATAATTATTCTCTAAAGGTTTCTTGATATCTTGCCAAATGAAAATCTTCTATTATTCGTCCCATTGAAAAGATCAGAAATCCCTCCGAACCCTCGAATTCTTTGACCTTTTGAATTTCTCAGTACTATTTGCGAAGTGTTAGAGCGATAGAACGATGAATACGTCATAGAATCGTGGAGTATCTCAAAATTGGTGAAAAACTCGCCCCCCACCCCCCTATGCAATCTGCATTCAGACATTGCTTTTCTACTCGGTCGGGTTTTATGGTAGTAACAGATGATATCCGTCATCATAACTATTGATGTATTAGGTTTGACAATAGGAAAAAAGAATGGTGACCATTGTAGGGGACCAAAATATTCCAGTTTTAAACGCTAAATATGTAATCTTGGAATTACCGAGAACAATAATCTCTCGTTTCCCCGTGTTACCAGGAGTTAGGATGGCTGAAAACCAAGTCTAGGAGAAAGTGTTTCCTTGGAATCTTTTAAGACCCCTTCTCCAAAATAAAGAACGTTCATATTAAATGAATGAGTTTGAAATGCGGCCTAATTGCCGGGAAATCATTGCTAGAACTGACCCAAATGTTTTATGCTTTCCAAGTCATCGAGTTACTTGTAAAAAAAAGTACGCCTGGAGTATGCGATCCGAATCTGAAACTCCTTTCACCTAGACTTAAAATGATTATTCCTCGGAGGAAACTTTCGAGGATAAATTGTTCTCTTGTTGCATTGCTTGCATTGTTGCATTGAAATGCACATTAGCGGATGACTCCGTTAAAAGTTACTGTTGCGGCATCTCCCGCAGTTTCTTTGGAATTTGTCAAAGGGAAAACACCATACGTGTTTAAAAGTTGGCTTTAACCTCGTGGACAGTGGCGCCTCGCGCACGACTGCGAATACATGTGACATTGTATGTACGGTATTTCGTCATAACATCTAGTTCCTTTAAAAGCCCCAAAATTTCAGAGTTTAAGAGGACGCCTCGGTAGCTTAAGTGGCTAAAGCACTCGACCGGATATTGAGGGATCTGGGTTCGAGTCCCAGTCAAGGCGAATGATTTTTACGCTCTGAAATTGTTGCATTGAAATGCACATTAGCGGATGACTCCGTTAAAAGTTACTGTTGCGGCATCTCCCGCAGTTTCTTTGGAATTGTTCTCTTATTTAATAAAATGAATAATTATTTTTCCAAGTGGCCGTACTCTTTCTAGATTGATGCTCTTTCTTTTCAAAACAATTACAACCTTGATTTACGCATATTGCATGAATAAATGAATGTGTAAGTACGTACTTCGCTTCTCTTCTTTGTTGTATGTCATCCCGTTTTGTCCAGTTAATCGAAGATACAAGATTCTGTACAGTGCATTGGATAACAAAACATAACCTGACGTCACACCTTGCAACAATCCCCTCTTCAATTGTGCATGTTTCCTTCCTCCCTACTGTCCGCCCAAAATCCTTATCCTACTCCCGCTCTTTCCTCGCTTGCCTAATGTTCTCCCCTCTTTCACTGTCTTTAACATACCATTGACAATCAAAACGCTCTGCATTTTGATTGCTTCAATGGACATGTTTCCAAAACCAAAAACCAAAACACGCTCCACATCAAAGTCTTTACGAGTACTTCCTAAGCACCCTCACTCAAAGATCCTGTAATCAACTCCCTTCTCCTTCTGAAAGCTTCTTTGCCTAGTGTGATTCTTCTCCCTACGTCACTAATACTTTGACCATTCTGGTCTGAAACACATCCGAGATACGTAAACTGTTCCACCTGCTCTAGCTTTTTCCCTTCTATTTTCACGTTTGCTCATTCAGTTTTCCTGATCCTAGAACTTTTTTTTGCTAACACTTATCCTTATTTAATTCCTAATGCACATATTTTTCAATGCGCCGAGCAGAGTTGGCGATCTCTTGGCAGACTGACAAACTAAACCTTGATCATCCGCAAACCTAATTGATTATATGAATTCTCCAATGACTTTCGTTCCTATCTACAGTTCTTCCCATGCCTCTTTAATCATTTCCTCCGGTGATAATGGACACCCCTGCCGTACACCTCTTCCTAACACTGCCCATCCGGACTCTCCGTTCCCCACTCGCACCTGAGCAGTCTGAGACATGTACAGGTTGCGGATTAGCCTCCTGTCCCTCCGATCTATTCCTATTTTCTGCAGTATACTCGAGAGTTTCCTCCCTGACTCTCCATCTGCCTCTCGCACCTGGGCTGTCTGATCAATCCTATATCCCTACAATCTACTCATATTTTCTGTAATATACTCGTTGGATTAGGTTTTCTCAATTCACTCAATCAAACCCGGTTTCGAAATCTACGAAGCAGACATGCATCCTGATTTTATTCTCTGATCCCCTCTATTAGTGACATCATTGCTGCCAGGCATGACGCCTGCCTCTCCCCTTCAAGAAGCAAAACTGATCATCACCTGAGTAATCTTTACCTTGATTTCCATTCCCTTGTTGATGATCCTGAGAACCACTTTGGCTGCGTGAGAAATCATACTTATCGTCCTCTTGTCCTCACATAGTGCCGCTGTTTTTACCGACATCTTTTGGATTAGGAACTAACACTGATCTGACGAAGTCCCCCACGACCTTAATTGATTTCAATTCCCTCAGTGCGCTTTCTACTTGGGGCAGTCGAATAAAAACCGAATACCCGCCATTGCACACAGTCCGCTAAAACCTAGATGCCAGCTTTTTACGTCTCGATACTCTCCTTCTCTCGTCTATATTTTTAATAATCTCGTCCGTAATCCATGGTTTCCTTGTCCTTTTCCCGTTTACACTTCCTAGAGTTTTGCATGCCGATATCAATCTTTTGATATATTCACAATTTCCCTTTATAGTACGCGGCCCCTTCCCTATCGCTCATGATTTTCTCTAAAGCCTGCTGATACTCCTTCCTTGCCAGTCCAGTTAATGTTTCTACTTATGTTACCTTTCCTGGACCGCCTCCCCTGCTTCATCTTTTTGAATCGAGCATCACGCTTCGTATTTACTAAATTGTGATCCAAGTCCACATCTGCTTCAGGGAAATTGCACATTAATCTCGCTGCTCCTTGATCTGTGCCTAACCATAATATATTGTAACTGATTCATTATGTATACATGTAACATGCTTTCTGAGTCACTGTGTATGCATGTAACCTACGCCTTTTGTGGCTTCTAAACCAAATGTGGTGAGATTAATTCCATAATTGCTGTAATTTTATTGTGCTGAATATAACTGGTCATGAGATTGCTCTATGTAGTTAAATAATTCTTTGTTGCTATCGCGAAAGGAAGCAATTTCGCGAATAGAAAGAAAAACGAGTGATCGGTCGGCCGTATGACTCTTCAGAGACTTAGAAACGACCTAATGCTGCACTTCGGGAGTACATGCTTTCTCCTCAACCTCCACGTGACGTGATTTCGACTTCCACCCGCAATTCAACCCTTCTCCCCTACCCCTCTCCCCCCCCCCCCACATGCCGTCGCCCATTGTATCGCATTACCCAACGGAACCTTTCCCGCGTCTTATGTGCTCACTTTGCGCTCTCAGCCCTAAAAGTATGCATAAAGGTCGTGCGAGAGGCACTCCCGTGGGTTTCCTCTCTTCCACTTTGCACTGCATGTCTTTCCTCGGGGAAAATTCTCTTACTTCCTTCGCCCAAGTCCGTATCCCAGTAATCATCTCCCTACTTCTTTCTCCCTTCCCCCAAGTTCTCCTTCCCAAGTGTCCGTGGAAATGCCAAATCAACGCTTCTCGCTCGCGGTATAAGTTTTCTAAGCTTTCGGAATTGAAACTGCGGATTGAGACGGCGGATGGTTTTACCATTTTCACGTGACCGGTTGCTATTAATATTTATTTGACTATTTAGAATAATTTGGGAGCTTATGAAGCACTTACGGGTATGTTGGAATATGCCTCGTGTATAACGAAAGTTTTACTTCTCTTTAGTTAATTAGAAATCTCTCTTCAAAAAGTTTTTACTGGCATTGATCCCAGAGCTTAATTTAAACTATTTTACGGTTAAATGGTGTTTCAAATTCTATCCTTTTGTACATTCTTTGCCTATTTGATTCGAACCTTAAATTGGATATTAGTGTATAATTCAAGTAGTCTGTGGATTCTTAATACATTTCTTGCCTTAAAAATCTCTATTCTATTCTATTTTAAATAATTAGTTGTGCGTTAAGTTTATTGTCCTTGTATTATTCTAGCGTGACTGCTAAGGTGTAGGGATAAAAGGATTTTATGGATAATTTAGGTTTAAAAAGATTACTCTGAAGGGATTGGACCATATCACAGTTTATCTCTCGCCTAAAAGATCCTCTATAAACTATCTTATGAGAATTAACAGCCTTGTCTTCCTCTAACTGGGTAATATTCCAACAAATCTTAGCACTTAACTGAAAATCATACGTTTGCTATTGTACGCACTGCCTTGGCTCCGCACAATGGTCGAAATAAAGGTAAATAGGAAAGCATCAACTCATTCCGTTATAAATACTTTGGTAAAAGTGCACTGATCGAGTCCATTATCCCACTTTTCTTCTCTCGTTCATTATTACTTAAGAAACATTCACGGTTGGCATTGGCTCTGCCAGCAAAGAGCACTCGCCCCATCTCATTTCAAATCATTTCTTCCTCCCCTAAGTTGGATTGGGACTCCAGCCTCGCCCCGCTTTATGCTGCAGCAGCGCCACTCGCTCTTTCTTCAAAAGCCTCTTCGTATTTTCCGTCTGCCGCGAGGAGGAATGAATGAAAAGATCTGAAGACGTCGCTGGAGCGTGAATATGCCGACGCTAAGGAAACAGGGCGCGGTGGTGGCGGCCGAAGGAACTAAAAAAGACAAAAGAAGAATCGAGTTTCCTCCTCGCCCTCTTTTTACGTGAATATATTTCTTAAGGAAAAGGCTTTGAAATGGCTTCCCCCCCCCTCCCCCCCCCCCCCCCAGGGATTAATCCATCAATTACTGGAGCGGGAGTCTGCTGATGGAGTGGTATGCCGGGTGACATACTCGTTGCTTCTGCGCTGGAAGCTCGCTGAGAAGTGTGTGCATTTAGACTTCTGGCTCCCACTCCTCAAGTCCTGCTTGTTTATGTCTATTTCATGTTGGTTCTTCAGAGGGCTTTCTGATTTTCGAGAGTACTCGGTGGTTGGTGACGTGGGTACCGACGCCTATTTTTTTGAGGCAACTTGTATTCTCCGAAAGAAAGTCTATATGACGCTTGTTGTGCTTCGAATGCACTGCACCACTATTTAATAAATGTCACGTGCCGATGTCGGATAAATTCAGAGACGGAGGTTATCGCGAAGTCGTGACTTTCAAAGGTACCGATATTCAATGCTTGGTCCGTAAGAAAGAACCGTTTTTTCAGGTTTACCTTTCTCGCAATCGCATTTCTCATACTATATCTCGCTATATTTCAATGACTTAAATTAGCCCTAGTAGTCTACATAGGGGTAATGTACGAGGTTAGGCGGAAAACTAATGCGCACCTGCTTGTAGACCACAAACAAAATCACCTTAAAAAGCACTCCTGGTGGCACGTGGAAGTAACATTCCCCCTCAACATGCATGCGCAGGTTTGAGGTCGTTTCATTCATCCAGTGCATTTCGAGAAGCTGGAGTATGGAGACGTGTTCCAGTCCTATATCAACTTGAGTTAAACAGCGTGCTGTGGTCGAATTTTTGACTGCTGAAAAAGTGGCTCCTACTGAGATTCATCGTCGTTTAAAGGCTGGTCATGGTGACGATGCTGTTGATAGGTCTACTGAAAATACTGTAAATCGATGGGTAGTAAAATTTCGTGGTTGGTAGCCTGGAAAACCCATAATTGTTGATGAAACACGCAGCGGACGTCCGAGAACTGCCACAGACGATAAACATCGCAAACTCGTGGAAGATTTGGTTCAAAATGACCGGCGAATCACTCAAAAGCATATCGCAAACCATATTGGAATATCCAAGGAACGTGTCGGCTTCATTGTTGAACAATTGGGATACCGTGAAATCTGTGCACGATGGTGACCACGCGAAAACAAGCAAAATCCTCCTTATTCCCCCGATCTTGCGCCTTGCGATTTTTATTTTTTTCCTCAATTCAGGAGACACCTCAAGGATAATCATTACACCTCGGACGATGAGGTAAAGGCAAAAACTCGCGCTCCAGAAGCATGTGTGCATTACTTTTCAGCCTACCTTCGTATTCTCGCTAATGCCGCAATCACTACTGATTCTCATTTTCCGAATAAAGGCCCCTTATCTTTTCCTTTATCTTTAAGTTTGGTTCGCGTGAGAGGTAATCATCATTGGTTATTGATTGCCCCATAAAGGTATCTTTTGGACGGTCCCCATCGACTCTCGTGCATTGCATGTAAACATCCTCTTCCTTGCGCTCTAATTATGTCCGTCTTCAATTTTTCTTGCCCTGTGCCTCCTTTCATAACGTCCGAAATGCCTACTGTCTCCCTTCCTCATCCCTCCATACATGCACGTAACAGCCTGTCTTGGTCATGAATGTCCCACTGTAATCACTCGTGTCCCTTTAAACCACCATTTATCCCTTTCTCGAAATTCTACCAGCAACTTCTATGCTTCGTCTTCAATCCTTCATGGTTTGGTCTTCTCTGTCCAATCAATTTGTTTTCTCCATTCTTCGTCACGCCATCCCAAAAGCCGCTCTCTAGTCTATGCTCATCCTCTGGCTTCAAAAACCACATTCTCGACCCATACCTCGCTACGCTCCAAATTAAAGTTTTTGCTAATTTTTTTACGTCTTTCCTTTGGGTACTCTTTTGGAAAATGAGTAAATCCCTCCCAAATGCCTACTGCATCGGGAACACCAAAATGGAATGTTGTAGACTCGATTAAATACCGTTACCCTCACCCGCGACCTCTCCTGGGTGAAACACATACGGGGATTATGTGGACAAGCTAACAAAAAATTAGAATTTATTAGAAGAGTACTTGGTAAATGTGATGAAAAGGTCGAAGAGAAATGTTATCTTTCGCTTGTTAGGCCTCATTTAGAATATGCTGCTAGGATACGGGATCCTCATGAAGTTGGAGTAATTACCGAATTGGATCGCGTGCAGCGTAGAGGAGATAAAAATTGTAAAATATCGTGATAAAATTTGTAGCGTATGCAAAGTATTAGAGCAGCTAGGCTGGAAATCACTCAGCAACGAAGGTTAAATTACTGATTAAATCGAATGATGAGGTCTCAGGCGTGATATGGTGAAAGCGTAACATATTAAAACCACAGGTATTGCAATTTTCCACTAGATATTTATTTCAACACTACCGGTTTCGATGTTTTCACATCATCATCAGGTGTGAGCACAAGTGCGTATCTTCTCCACATATATAGTTGCATACAAGGGGTGGGGGGTTTAAGGGGGGGAAAAAGGAGGGGAAAAAAGGGGACAGGGGAATTCCATGAGGGGAAGGGATGAAAGGAGGGGTCAAAGAGACTGTTCCCCCCCGCCTCTTTGACCCCTCCTTTCATCCCTTCCCCTCATGGAATTCCCCTGTCCCCTTTTTTCCCCTCCTTTTTCCCCCCCTTAAACCCCCCACCCCTTGTATGCAACTATATATGTGGAGAAGATACGCACTTGTGCTCACACCTGATGATGATGTGAAAACATCGAAACCGGTAGTGTTGAAATAAAATATCTAGTGGAAAATTGCAATACCTGTGGTTTTAATAACTGATTAAATCGTTTGCATAAATTGGAATGATGTCCCATTAGCAGTGATGTTTAAAATGTATCATTACCCCCGTCGTACTACGGCAGGAGTGTTCATGTCAATAAAATAAGAGATATTTATTGTAGAACAGATTGATTTAAGGTGTCATTTTTTTCACGAGCGATATGGGATAAGAATGACATTGTCCGACCGCGGTAGGGCTCATAATCGGGTCAAAATTAGTCCGGTGTGTCACCCCCCTGCCACACACCCTAGCGGTGGCTTGCAGGGTATTAAAATATCTAAATATCTACCCTTCTTCTTACTTCTGCTTCTTTTAGCAACGCAATTTTCCTCCTTAGTATAAGTACGTGTGTTTTTTGGATGATAATCAATTTAAATGTGCCGGACTTGGCTGTTGAGTTCCTGGGATTACACCGTCTCCTTAACGATGGGGTAAAAGGGATCAAATAGCTGATCCTTATATTCAGGGAATTCAAATAAAATAACTACGCCTTGGAATCTATTACCAAGTCAATTCACTGATTGGATAACTTCTTGATTGTTCTTTGTCAATCAAGGCTTCAGGTCTATTCGAAAGCATGCAAAAGTCCTGTTCTGGAAAGGAAGATATGCATATACAGATGAGTGGTTCGTGATCGTACACAATCCTATCACATGTCAAGCCATAAAATCGGCAGAGGGCGTTTCATAATGAATATAAGCCAAATCACATTAATACGCTTAATTTTCTCGTCTATCCTTAAATTACGAGGATGATTAGGAAACTGATTCCATGGGGTTCAAATTTGAGCTCGACATATCATGTTTTAATGAAATATTAGACTATCACCGAACTCAAGACTTCAAAATAATATTCGATCTTCTGGTATCCTTTCCGCTTTTCTTCATTCGCATGAAGGAGCCAAACGTATAATCGATGGTTTCGGGCGTAACTTTATGGAACCGATTCATGTAACAAATGAAAAACAGTAAATTGTGATTCCACTGAACATTTCAGGTGAAGATAACGTTGAATGTCAAAACCCGGGTCGCATCGTAAAACATTTTCAGTGGAATCACAAAGTTACTATTTCCAAGAAACAAATGTATTTATGGGCTCAAAAAAAGTTGGATACCGGCGTCCGGCCTTCATTCGCGAAAGGCTTGTACAAAGTGAGCGAGAATTTTGAACTGGACACCAGAGTCTGCAATCTGCAACCATGGCCCTGGTGCCCTCAGTGCCCTACTGTTACCTCGCTCTGGATTAGTATGACCAAATTTCAAGTCTTTCCCTGCGATACTTACTTCCATGAACATTATTGGAAACGACATATTACTCATAACATTTAAGTATCCGTATGCTTGAGGACTTTTCGTTCCTCCTTTTATTCCTCGTTCTCATTAAGTCACTGAGCACAGTGCTCCTGAAAAGTAAAACGAAGAAATAAAAATTTGATTAATTCTAGTCATTCATATCGACGGTTTGACGGAGGCAGTGATTACATTCGTGTGATGTCAAAACGCAATATTAGGTTTAGGGAATACGAAGACATCTTCCAAAGAAATAATATGTATTTTTTAATTAAAATTTGTTTGTCACCGGCGTAACTTTATGGAACTTGCATAACATTAGAACTTTGTGCATGGAATTACAAAGTTAATGATTTCATTTCATTTCAAACGATATGAAAGTTGTCAATCCTATAGCAAATATTCAATATTTAAGAAAGAAAGACAAAACGCCCCATTACAAAACTTCGGAATATATGAGGTGGAGTGCAGCATATATCACACTCACCATACATCAGACAGACAACACGCATTGCCAATACTACACGTTCAAGGAGCACTTGGCTCACTATAAAAACGGCCGTTTTGAAAAATTGGCCCAGAGTTTAGAACATGCATTATTTACTCAGAGATGAAATCATGAAGGACGAACCGGGAATCATCGAGACTCCCTTGTTCAACCTGGTTCCTGAGTTTAAAAGTACGCAGACTACCATAGAAAACACACACCTCCCCACCTCCTCACTCCCAGTCTTGCCCCAGTCCCCCCCCAAGAAACCGCCCCCCTCCCCCGATACCTCCCCCACCTCTTACCACTTGAAACGTATTCACTCTTGACTACGGGCAGTAGTTCGCTACTGTTGTCTTCATCGTTGTCAAAATTCCCCACTCCAGCTGATGGTCACCTGGTTGACCGAAGTATCGGTAGAGAGGTTTTTTGTCTTAATTATTCAACATTGGCTATAGGATTGACGCCTTACAAATTCACAAGCAATGGCTCACACCATCTTAGCTTCCAGGAAATAATGTTAGAAAAGATTTATTTGGGGAAACAGCAGATGGATTGATATGGGAACAAGAAGGGTGGGAAGATGTAACAAAAATATTTCAGAGCTGCGGAACAATTTATTTTCGGCAAAAGCGAACTAGAACCACGAAAACCATGGACGACCAAAAAATGAGATCTCAATGAAGAAAGAATGAAGAAGCGGAAGAAACAGAATAAGGAAATATTTGAGAATTTGGATGCTGTCTCACATGCCAAAAATTATTTTCAGCTTATTGAAAAACTGGTCTGGAGAAAACTATCGAATAAAATTTGGGAAAAGGTGAGTTCGTGTAAAGTGTACGAAGAGGAACCAGGGAAGCAATAATAGCTTAACGACAGGTACTAGAGAGGAAGATAGGAGGCTAATGGGAAGACGTGCGTGTCCTTCATGTACATGGAAAAATCCTTTGGTGAAGTTGACTCGGGACCGCCGTTTGGAACTGTGACGAATAATCGGCATCGATTGGAAGGTTAGATGAATTATTTTAAATTTGTTCAAGGAGGCACAGAAGACTGGTAATGGACGTGAGAAACGAGCAAAAATAAGGAGAGCGAGGAAAGACTGTCACCTATCACATTACCATTTAATTTATTGAAGAGAAAGCACTCTCGGGATTGAAAGTGACCCAAGGCATTGAAGCAAATGGAAGAACTAATAATCACAGTTTCGGCTTAGAAGATGATAGAGTATCGTAATAATGGCAGAGTCTGAAAAAGACATGAGAAATATGCTCAAAATACTATTCAAAACCTTAAAAGATTTTAAATTTCATATCAAAAAGGAGAAGACCAAAGCAATGTCTATAGGATCCAGGAAAGAAATGTACAAATTGACATAAATATAAACAACACAATACCTGGTGTAGGTTGACTGTCTTGCTATTTATAGAGCCGTTTTTAAGTGTTAAAGAAAATTAATACGAGACAGAGATGAGAAGAAGAATAGCCTTCGAGCTGATTCGGGTGGTGACCTGGCCCCCCGACACATGCCCTTGCGGCGGCTTGCGGGGTGTTGCGCAATTATATCAAAGCGAACTTTTCACAAATAACTTACTAATCATGCGAAAATGGATACTATGAAAACTTTTGAAAACTTAGGAAAATGGGAAGAAGCTTAAGATAATGGGGATATGAATCTGTAGGGTACAAACGAAAACAACCCGGGTGGATGAAAAAGAATGAAAATGTTTTAGATATGAAGAAAAATAGCACTTTTTATTTAAACGGAAACAATGGAACGATAATGGTGCCTGATGATACCGTAACAGGGTGTAACTCGTCGGAGCCATTAACGTCCTTGGAAAAGTATGTCCTATGGTATCTTTATTTTAATATGGTCATTCAAAACTTACACGAAGTGAAGCCTGGAGCAGTTGAGTTTTTTAAAAATGAGTTTTTTTTAAACAGAAGGACTAAAGGGGGTAAAATTCATTGCACATTCATTAAGGCATAATCATTTATTAGGAAACATATTCAATGGCCAAGGGGTACGAGAAAAACTAAGACGAAGACCTAGAACATTATATTTCAAAAACGTGGAGCAAGAGATGGACTGTACGCTCGTCGTACGCCAACTTAAAGGAAGGACCTATGGATAGGGAGAAGTGCCTATTGCGGCAAAGCATTGCCCTAAAAAGTTGGTGCTTACATTAATATCGTCTCTGCATTCCTATATATTTCCCCATTCTTCCGGTATAGCTAGCGGTCATGAGGGATAATGTTGCAGCAGCCAAAAAGGGCACCAAGGACACATTCCCCACGGATTCATCCGCAGGGGAGGGGGGCTACTCCAGGGGGGAAATCCCTGTTTGAGTAGTTCGTGACTTGAAGCGAAAAAGCCGTTAAAACCTTACCCGTACTTATTTCTTGCTCTTATTCGCTCGATACGTCCATCTCCAAGACGAGGTCTTTCGATTTCGTTTGGAAATTCGGTGCCTGTAATTATTTAAATGCTAACCGCTCCATTCCTCTCGCTGACCCAAGCGGATGATTTCGGAGGAGCACTCTGGGCGCATCACCCAAACCTGCGATTATTTAGCATCGTAGTCAAGGTCTGAGAATTTCCTATTCGCAGGGTTTTGGAATCCCCATTCGCAGAAAACTAATTTTAACAAATTGCGAAATTAATGCTTTCGAGACGCCACCGCTTGCGCGATTAATGGCAAGGAATATTCCCTCTCACATTTGAACGGTTTCCAATCCAATAATCGCCAATCATCTCATTCGCTAATTTTAAATTTAGAATTATACGAGGGAACAATAAAACGGCGATCCGTGCCAATTTATGGCTCCGTGGCACGCAACCTCCTCTCCATGGCCAATAATTTCCCCCAAGGCCGCAAGGGAAACAGTCTCGAACCCGAGGGAGGGAGAAAAAAGGAAGAACGGGTGCGCGCTCTCGTATCTTACCGATCTCTGCGTGTGCGGTTGATGAATTCAAACGTAAGCTGAGAGCTTTAGATCTTCCTGAAAGAAATATTTTATTCCCAATGTACCAGATGATCTGGTGATTAGCATTTAGCTGTAGCTTTCGTTTTGCTTTGACCATGGGAGAGATCATGGTCGATCAACATTTTTCGATCAAGTTATAAGATGTATAGAATAGTTGGGATTATATATGAATCAAATTCAACTTGATTTAAGTCAAGAGTATTCATAACTTCAGTACCATTGATATCCGATAGTTTTTACGGTGATGGATGGCTCTCTTATTTCATCTATTAAATATAGAAGTCGTAATGATGGCATGGCGATTATGATCAGAACAAATACTGGTGGAATTCCATTGCAACAATTTCATAGTGTAATTAATCATCCGCCTTGACCGGGGTTCGAACCCGGATCCCTCAATGTCCGGTCGAGTGCTTTAGCCAGTTAAGCCATCGAGGCGTCCTCCTAACCTCTGAATTTTTTTTTATTTCAGAGCTTAGAAGGACGCCTCGATAGCTTAACTGGTTAAAGCACTCGACCGGATATTGAGGGATCTGGGTTCGAATCCCGGTCAAGACGAATGATTTTAACACTCTGAAATTGTTGCATGAAATGCACGCTAGCGGATGACTCCGTTAAAAGTTACTGTTGCGGCATCTCCCGCAGTTTCTTTGGAACTGGTAGAATTGCTCCGGCGGTTTCTATTTTTTGGTTGTCTAAAAGGTCTCGATTCGTTTGCTTGTATAAAGTTATTGATAATATTAAATAACCAACTAGTACGGTAGTGATTACTAGAGTTATTATGGTATGATCATGGAAGTTAATTATTTGTTCTATTATAGGAGATACTGCTTCTTGGAATCTTATTTGCGCTCAAGTTGCCATTTTTAATGGAATAATTAACTCTTCATTCATGTAGCTCGTTCGTTCATCCTTATGTTATTCTGCGCTCGCAACGTGAGGGCGCGTACTTGAATTGTTAAGACGCCATCCGCCAAGACAAAATAGCACAATAAAGGTTCGAGTCGCATTCTTAGTATACTTTGGTAACTACTGCTATCATCTGGCTATAAATAATTGCAGAAATACCGTAGTTTTTAAATGCATGGCCAAAACATTTGCGTGGTCTGAAAATTTATGGCAGATCGGGAAGAAATTAAAGAAGTGAAACTATAAATGACCGCAAACTTTTAATAATCGTATGAAACCCAAGCATTTGTTGTGTTCATTACAGCTTGACTTCATGGTGGTACAAACTGTATAACTCTTACGTAAGTCAAGAGTCTCGCTGTTGAAGTTATTGAAATACATAATATTCGCACAGAAGGCAGGAACTAGCGCCTCTAGGTGAGCCAGATGGAAACTCAGGAAACCTTTACTGTTACATGTTGTATTATTTCTCCTTTTTTTATTCTGACTCCTTTTTCTGAAAATTTTGTCAGATCCAATTTTTATTACTTTTCAATTTTTTATTACAATACATATTGCTATATCTTGTGTTTTTTTTTAAATTTGGGTAAATATTACACAAATATAATAATCGTAGGAATATAATAATTCGTAAAAAATTGTTTAAAAAATTAGGAAAGAAAAAAAGTATATGGTTACAATTATTTATTGTACCGGTAATCTACCGGTTAAGATAGGTTTTGAATAAACACAAACTAGCAAACGGTCCAGCGACAATTCCCTTGCCTCTCCTATTAAAACTTAACTTTACATGCTATACGACAATACATGTATGTCCCTCCTCAGCTCCTAGTAATTCTTTCTTCCCTTCATTCCATCCTATTTCCCAATGCTATTCATGCACCTTCCTCTCTTGTCTAAGATTCTACCCTCTGTCACAGGCTTCAACAATAACGAGTAAAATAATTATTCATTGCGGTACACGGACGGAAACCGTGCATTTAGAGGGAGTAAAAGTATTTATATTGGTATGTATTTGAAAGTGATTTTTCCAATGAATTTGTTTCAGCATGTCCCTTGGCAGAAAAAAAACTATTTTCGGTGGACCCAAGGAAGTGGGAGTATTATTTGAACGATATATTTTCAATAACTTATTCATAAAGATTGAAATTGTACTTTTTAAACGATCGAGATCTGTATTGGATGAACCAAGTATGTCATTTTGTGCTTCATAGGATGTATTTTTTAATTAAAAAAAAAAGTGTAACTTCTCACGTTTCGATTACTTCGGTAGTGTTTCACTTTAAAGAAAGATGTCTTATTTTCAAATAAACTCATCTCATTTAAAATGTTACAAGAGTATAATGTGGAACAATTTGATAGAACGTACGCTATCAGGATATTCTTGTACCCAATTCCGTTCCTTCTGGTGTGATCTCTCTCTCTGTGGTCTCAGTAAGTTTTCCGTTAGCTCATTTGGGTGCATTCAAAAGTTCTTTCTCGTGAAAGATATTAGCGTCGTAATTCGGTGGCTGCTCCATTTTATTCTTGACTTAGGATTGTATCAAGATAGTTTTTAAAATTATCAGTGTCATTAGTGATTCCCGTTTTTTTCTTTCATCTCAGCCAATCAGTCATGGCTGGAATTCGAGAGCTCATTCGTTAAGCACGTCATTCTATGCGTCGCAATTAAACTCCTAAGGCGTGAATGAGATGGAAAACGCGGTAGCGTGGCATTTTTTTATCTTTTCGAAATTATTATGAGCGACATAACTCATTTTTCGAGGGCAAAAACTCTTTATGTGATAGGTGACAATTAGCGTTTGGTGGAAAGGCTGAAGTAATTAGCTTCGGAAATGGAAAAAATATCATTAAAGAAGCCCGTGGTATGTAAAAGAAGCGAAATAAAAAACGAGTCATCAATAAATTTGGCTCGTCAACCTTTCTAATGAGCCCCTTAATCTGTGTTCATAATTTTTTGAGATTTGTCCCTCGTCCCGAATATGGTAGGCTGGCTACTGGAATAATGGGGAGGAAATGAAAGTTCTCCGGGACTCTGTAATTTTTAGTATCGGCTCCGGAGCAAAACGATGGAAAATTAATGCAGCGCAATTTTTACACCATTAATAATAAAAAAGTTTTAGTAGTCATTTATGCCGAATTCTGTATATTGTTTTAAAACGAATACGCTATTCCCAAGGTATAAAAAAACATTCAGACCCGGATTATTTAAGAACAAAAGTCAAGTGTCATAACATTTAAATATCATATCCTACTAACAAAATCTCTCATTCGCATTTAACCGATCACTTCTCAATTGTTAAATACAAAGTATCGAAAGCCGAATGTCGGTGGAGCAGAATAAATTTAAAATTTCCAAGCTGAAATTTAGGATTGATAAATTTTTGACATTGTGTTACTGTCATCTGACATGGTTTTTTGTTAACATGAAATATTAAATTGAGTGTATTATTGAAATCTAGTCACAGATATTCACTTAAGAATGCGTCTCTTAAGTTTCCCCCCTGACATTGCACCCTCCATGTTTTTATCCTGCCATGTGATTCATTAGATTAGATCCAAGTGTGGGTCCAGATATACGAGTGAGTGAAGATTACTCATTGTAAATATTATGGACCAATTATTATCATCGTGCATTGACTGGGCATGTAGGCAGGCTGGTACTGGTTGTGTAGTGGCTGTTACTTCTCTTCAAGGCAGGCGTAGTGATTTGCCAATCGTTTTCTTTATTAGTGTCTCACATGAAACTGTTCCATTAGCATATCCGATTCCGAGCTTAGAAAAGTATTATCTTTGGACACCATTCAGTGAAAGTATTAATGAGTAATGCGAATGAAATCTGCATGCGTGATTCTCAGAGTCATCGGTAAGTAATGTCAGGTATGCGTTGTCTTCACGCGACTCCATAATGTTTTCCTTTCAGGACACGTTTTAATATTTGAACAGGTAGGTAAGCAAGCGCTTCTGTTGCGGTATGCGTGTTAAATTTTTCAAGTTAATTATCGCTCCGTCAAGAAACGTTTCGCAATTTAATTTTACTGGTACGCTGCCGACATAATTCATCAGTAGGTACACTTTGCGCTCTCCGCTAAAATATTATATTCGCATCCCTGGAGAGAGTCTTCCGTTTGCCGTTGCTTGGCGTTGTGGAGGGAGGAATGGAACCTCAACAGTGGGCAAGATCCCATGGGAAATGCGACGGGTAGACCCCGTCATAATTCCTCAATGTTCTTCGGCACTGTGAGGATTAAAGCTTTTAATCCTACCACTCGTCACTGATCTTTGATTATGCAGTTTATACACGACGGAAATATAATTTTTGGATTGGGTGATAGGTTAATCATTTTGAATTACTTTTTTATTTTCTACTCTACCATCTCACTAATATAATTTTGATGTAAAATCGATAGGCACTCGAGAAAAATGAAATGAAATTGTATCAACATTTAAAACGAGGCATTATAGACGTAATCAGAAATTGATTCAAAGCTTTTTTATGGCGTCATATTGTTTCTGCACGGAAAGAAAGAGCAATGAAGGGTTGGAGGTGCTCAAAGGCCATCTGTCCTGTTATTTCGAGCGGCGAGGAAATGCGAGAGGAAAGAAAGGAGACGAGACAAAGATAGTTCACCTTATATTGCAACATCGAGGGTGGCTTTCTTCGACCTACAACGAACGAACGGTGATAGGAAATTTTACGCTTTTGCATAAGAGAAAAGCTCACATAAACCTCAGTCGCGATTATTTTTACAGCGGTATATTGCGCTAGTCTTAATTACATTTATGAACAAGAAAAGATAATTACTTTATGGGTCTCTGGAAATAGGAATGAGAGAAAGAATGGTGAAAGGTTTGGTTTGTGTTGATGGTTTGAGTGTGGCATTACATGCGACTAAGACATAAACGCTGAGAAAGATAGATAACAAAAATTGAGTTATTTAAAATGTATTTTTGGAGGATAAGGAAAGAAATTAACTTGGTGGACAAGGTGAGAAAGGAGAAAATATTTGGGAAAGTTAAAGAATAAAGAAGTATTTCACTGTAATGTACAGAAGGCATAAAGTGGAAATGGATTGTACGCCGGCCTATGTTCTGGAGGGAATGATTAAAGGAAGAAGGGTGGACGGGGGATATACAAACCTGTAGAAATACGTAACTTCAAGGTGGCTGGGAAATATGGTAAAATGAGGAGGGTAGCTGAAGACATAAGCGGTCCGCCCGAATGGCAGCAACATTCGGGTGTCAATGTAATGACGATGGGTATTCAACGCAGCAGTCGCAGATCCCGATTTGCCAAAAGAGCCATCGCTGCTCCGCGCGCGGAATCTCCGTCGGCGAGGGTCATCCGCCACAGTGGTCCGCAGCTCCGTCCGGCCCGCGCTGCCTAGGAGAGTGTAGGGCCTCGCGAGGTCCACACGGGGGAGAGCAGGGGCCTCTCTCCGGCCGCCTCGACCCCCCTCCCCACCTCACTCCCTCCTCCCCCGACGTCTCCACTGTCGTCCCCCGCTCGCCCCTCCCGCAACACCTCCGGGGCCACGCCGTGATGGATGGACGAGAGGCCGGCGGCGGCGGAGATTGAGTGGGGGGGCGGGGACGAGCGGGCGGGCGGAGGAGGCGGGTAAGATGAACCGACGTCAAAAAAGAGAGGAAGCTTTTGAGGTCTTGATGGTTCTGGCCGCCGGTGTTACGCCTCGGCAGCAGCAACACAAGCAGAGTCCACTGACAGGAAGGAGCGAAAAATAATTCCTCTCCCTGATTTTCGAGGTGCGAACGACCTATCAGGAAAGGGGTGGGCAACCCTGGGGAGTGGAGTAAGATGAGACAAAAAAGAGGGAGACTGGAGCATGTACCTTCACTCGGGAGCGCTTTTCGTGTGCGGATGGCGTTTGCTGGGACCGAATTGGCTTCGAGGAGTTGGTAGTGCCGTCGGTTTAGTTTTTTGAGGAGCGTGGAGAATGGTCCACGGATCTCTCTCGAGCTAGGAAAGAATAAAAAAGAGCGTGGATCTTTTAAATGCAAGTCACGGTGCTTTGAAATGCACCCTTGACCCCGTCTTTCCCACAATTCACTCTCTTCCCCTGCTAATTCGTTAGCTCCGACGATCCTCTCGAGGGCAGTATCACTGATATTGAAGATTGGGATGACGACAGACTTATGTTTTGCATCATTATTTTTACATTTTTGCGTTACATCGAAGTTAATAAGCGCTATCATTTGCAGCCAGCTATGGCGAAGCTGGTCCTACAGCCAGCGATATTAAGAAAATCTCTAGAAGGCTCTGTTCCCCTAAATGAATTCTTAGCATACATTTTTCTCTTTGCCTTAACTCTCATATATGCCACTCTCACATATGCCATTAAATCCTATATATATTGCTCAAATACATACCTCGTTGCTATTTTTTTCCAGTTCTTTCTTAGCTGACTTAAAGATCTAGTCCTCGAAAAGTTACAATTCGTCACAGTAATTTCAGCTGAAAACCAGCAGTGAGGTGGTCATTTCTCGTTTTTTGGTTCCGTGCCCTGTTTATAAATCATGTTGCTCCTTTAAAGTTAACTATTTACGTATTTAATGCCTCTTTGGTTCACTGGTATATCTACGCTCCCTTTCGCTCACATAAGGCTAATTGGTAATTTATTAAGCATGTAAATGTCTAATGTTTTTTCCCTAATTATAATACGTTTTTATGACTAACATGCGTTTAATTCCGTTATAGTCTTTGTAATCTCAGAGTTATTTGCTTTTCTTTTTAGAAGGAAACTGTCTCCTCGGGATTAAATTGGAAGCCCAAACCTTACTTCCTATTCTTCGCATTTAATATTTTTGAGCCCAGAATTTAATTTTTCTTGCTGTTTCCCATTTAATGGCAAAGATTGGTCATTATGATACAACGTGTGCTCATGGTGCGTAAAATTGTTTCGGGCAAGGAAAAGAAGGGTCGGAAGTCAGCCCAACGGTTTCCATGATTCGAAGAAGAAAAATCCAAAAGATTTCCATAACATTCGTACGACCGGCATTCGTATTCGCGGGGTAGCGATGCGCTTCTTCCGCTTGCAGTTTGGATATAACGAGTCGGTATTTATGTATACATACACACGCTTACAATTATAGTTTTCATTTATTTCGTTTTGCTGCTTCCTTCCATTTAAAAAGATGGCTGTGATAACGAAATATTGAAAAGAAAATTATTGGACGCTATTATGTGTTTTCAAGTTTCCGTCGCCACGCTAGTGAGTAATTATATAACCATTCTTGTAAACATTTTTGTGAATAAATAAATATATATATATTCATTCACGTGGAAATCGATATAAGGCAAAGGGAGAGGAACACATGTAAAGGAGGAACACAGGAGAGGTGGGAAAGGCGGAATCGAATGGATCACGGGCGTGAAAGTATTTTCCTTGACCGGAACAAGGACAATATTTTTTTCGCTCGTGATCTATTCGATTCCGCCTTCCCCACCTCTCCTGTGTTCCTCCTTTACATGTGTTCCTCTCCCTTTGCCTTATATGTATTTCTATGTGAGTGAATATTTGCTCTCCATTTGGCGGGATGGTCTGGGAAATATTTTTCCTTGTGATCTGCTCGATTCCGCCTTCCTCAGCACTTCTGCGTTTGTCTTTTTGATGTGATCAAATCCCTTGCCATTATATCTTTATCTATGTGAGTGAATATTTGTTCGCCATTTGACGAGTTTTCGTGTTTCAATGTGGCCAATGTGGCTCGTTTCTTTTTTCTCACTATTAGTGCTACGAAACGCACTGTTCCCATTCTTTAACATATGATTGCTTTCCTTCCTAGCCTTTCCTTTTGTGTCCACGTCCATTTCCCCTATGGTTGTTGAAATAGCTCCCGAACGCCATCTCCTGGCCAAAAAATTGGGGCATTTGATTGCATAAAATCCCCGCAGATTTCAGGTTAATTTACGTTTCCTCGATAACTCAAGTGGTTAGAGCATCCGCCCGGCAAGTCGAAATATCCGTGGTTTAAGTCCTGGTCAAGGAAATAATTTTACCTTTCTCATCTACTCCATTCTGCCTTCACCACCACTCCTGTCTTTGTATTTTATGTGTGCCCCTATCCCCATTCACATAGAAATACGAGGGTCATCCGGAAAGTAGTACCCGTTCGTGAAATAAAGACACAAAAGTAAATATTAACAAACATAAAAAATTTTATTTGAAAGAGGATACTTTAAACTACTTCTCAACATAATCTCCAAGCAAATTAAGGCATTTGTCATAACGTGTGACAAGTGTCTGTATTCCTGCTGCATAGTCCTTCGCCGCCAGCTCATTGAGATACGCGAGGGACCCATCTTGCACAAATTTTTGCATAATGCAGATGGTGTTTAACAATTTCATGAACAATTGTTCGAGAAACATTGGGAAAATGCTCACAGATGTCATCAATTGTGACGCGCCGATCGTTCCTCACGAATTCGTCAACTGAGCTCACCAGTTGGTCTGTAATGACAGACGGTCTCTCCGAACGCTCATCGTCGTGTGTGTTCCCCCTCCCCATGTTGAAGTTGCGACACCACCGCCGAACAGACGACTCGTCCATTACATTGTCTCCATACACCTCCTTTAATTGGCGATGAATATCACATGGGCGAACGTTTCTTGCATTGAGGAATTTAATCACTGCCCTCACTTCACAACTGGCGGCGTTCTCAATTTTTTTAAACATTGTAAACAATCACAGAAACAACACAGGCAATGCTAGCGTCACGCAACTTGGCTCAGAGAAGGCAGACAAGCCACTGAAGCTATCTGACCTCGTCCAGCGGCTACTCGCGTCGTCAGCACTTCATGCGGCACGAACGGGTACTACTTTCCGGATGACCCTCGTGTGTGTGTATATATATATAAGGAAAAGGGATAGGGACACATATAAAAGAAAACCACAGGAATCAGGCTAATCACAAGTGTAAAAATATTTCCTAGGTTGTTTAAAGCATCACAGATCTCAGTGTAAATTATATTATTATTATTATTAGGTAATCTACCGGTTAAGGTAGGTTTTTGGATGGACATAATTACTAATTAAATAATTTGTGGCCCCTTGCAAAACACAACATCCTACTTTACATCAGGTCCCTCTTCAGCTCTGAGTACTTTCTTCCTCCCTTCATCCCGTCCAACATCCCTATCCTGTTCCTTCCCTTTCCTCCTTTGCCTAACATTCTCCCCTCAATTACAGTCTTCAACATCCCGCTGCCGGTCAATACCTCCTTCATCCACTTTTCCTGCCTCCATAGGATTGCTCCCAACAAACCCCTCTCTTCGCCCACCATGCCAAGTACTTCCTCATTTGTTTTCTTCTCTGTCCATTTCACCTTCTCCATTCTTCTCCACACCCACATTTCAAAAGCCTCCAGTCTACGTCTATCCTCCTGCTTCAATGACCAGGTTTCCGCGCCGTACATAGCTACGCTCCATATCAAAGTTTTTACGAGTCTTTTCTTAACATCCTTACTCAACGTCCCCGTCATCAACTCCCTCCTCCTTGTGAAAGCCCCTTTGCCTAGCGCAATTCTTCTCCTTACGTCCCTACTACTTTGACCGTGTTGGTCCAAAACACTACCGAGATACGTAAACTGTTCTACCTGCTCTAGTTTTTGCCCTCCTATTTTAATGTTAAGCTTAGCCTTTTTCATTCTAGAAAATCGCATACCTTTTTTTTATTAATATTGATTCTCATCCCATACCTGTCGCACTGAATTTCCAATTCACTCAGCCATGCTTGCAAGTCCTTGACTGACTGACAAACTAAAGCTTGGTCATCAGCAAACCTAACTGATTTTACGAATTCCCCGCCCACTTTCATTCCTACCTCGAGTTCTTCCCATGCCTCTTTGATCATTTCCTCTGCATACAGGTTGAACAGCAACGGTGATAATGGGCAACCTTGCCTCACACCCCTTCCTAACACTGCCCATCCTGACTCCCCGTTTCCCACCCGCACCTGAGCAGTCTGAGACATGTACAGGTTGCGGATTAGCCTTCTTTCCCTCCAATCTATTCCTATTTTCTGCAGAATACTCATTAGTTTTTCCCAATTCACTCTAAAAAACGCTTTTTCGAAATCTTCGAAACAGGCAAATACCTCCTGGTTGTGTTCTATATTCCTCTCGATTAATAATCTCATTACTGCAATGGCATCACGCGTACCTCTCCCCTTCCTAAACCCAAACTGATCATCCCCTAAGTAATCATTTGCCCTACTCTCTATCCTTTTGTTTATGATCCTGAGAACAACTTTAGCTGCGTGGGATATCAAACTAATTGTCCTATAGTCCTCACATGACGTGGCCTTTACCTTTTTTCGGTATAGGAACTAAAACTGATCTCACAGTCTTCCGGCCAGATTTCTTTCTCATAAATACTACGAATCAGCCCATATTCCTCCCACATTTTGGTAAGACTTTTAAAAGTTCCGCGGAAATGGTATCCACCCCCAAGGCTTTATTTAGTTTCATCTCCCTTAATGCCCTTTCTATCTCATTGTCTAGTATGCCTGGACCTAAGCTATCTTCCTCTACGTCATGCTCCTTTTCTATGTCTAACTTTGTTGGTCTAAGCTCTTTACTATACAGTTCTTATATATATTACTTCCATCTCTCTTGGATCTTCCCTGCGTCAACTATTACCTTACCCGTCTTATCTCTAACTGTTAGCATAGCTCTTCCTTTCTTACTTCCCGATAAAGATTTAACTTTGCTGTACACCGCACTAATTTCACCCTTCCTCTGCAGACTTTCCATTTCCTGGCACTGCGTCTTCCACCATGCTTCTTTTGCTTTATTTGTTGCCCGCCTCAATTTTTTGTTCAATTCTTTGTACTTCATTTTGCCTAACTCTGTGTTTACATTTTTCCATTTTATCCGCTCATCCATCTTTGTAATCATCTCATCCGTGATCCATGGTTTCCTAGTCCTTTTAGCGTTAACGGTTCCAATAGTGTATTTTGCGGCTTTAGACAACCCTTTCTTGATACTTTCTCATTTTTCTTCGATAGTACTTAGCTCTTTACCATCCTCCATGATTTCCTCTACCGCCTGTTTGTATTCCTTCCTTTTCAAACCATTTAATGCTTTTACATTCCATTGTCATATATATATATATATATATATATATATATATATATATATATATATATATATACATATATACATACATATATATATATATATATATATATATATATATATATATATATATATAACTTTTTGAAAGTCTCACGGACGTGAATAATAATGTATAACACTTAGCACTAGTGGACACAGACAAAAACACAGAAACACACAAAAAAGAGACTCACTATTTTTCGAATTTTCGGTGGTCGTTGCCACCTTTATCAAGGAAGAGAGGGACATAACTGCAGTTCTGTCCCTCTCTTCCTTGATAAAGGTGGCAACGACCACCGAAAATTCGAAAAATAGTGAGTCTCTTTTTTGTTGTTTCTGTGTTTTTGTGTGTGTCCAGTAGTGCTAAGTGTTATACATTATATATATATATATATATATATATATATATATATATATATATATATATATATATATATATATATATATATGTATAATATATATATATATGTATATATGTATGTATATATATATACGTACATATATATATATATATACATACATATATATATATATATATATATAATGCAAGATTTTTATTGAAGCGAACTTTTGAGAACAAGATTTCAACACTTCATATGGTATAATTATATAAAGTTGAGACCATTCATTTTTGAAATATCATTGCGACATCCGTGAAGAGGAAATTCAGCAATTAAAAGGCATTCGAAGGCGGTAAGCCAATGTTAGCTAGCAGTTCTTGAAAACAGATAATCAAAAAGTGGTGGCGGCATGGATAGGGCCAACGTAGGTAGACGCCACTGCTCCTAACAGAGGGCGAAACTCAATTAGCTACATTTCCTTTCGCGTAGGCTCTCCCTTTGAGCACCCCGCCTTATCCTTCCCACGCTTTTATGGTACTCCGATTTCCATCATCGGAATATCCATATCCATACTGGTTTCTCTTCGTCTCACATTTGCCCCGTGCTCGCGGACATTTTAAAAAATCAAGTCACGCAGGCATTTTACTCTCTTGGTCTTTCATCAAAGTTTGAATTGCTTCCTTCTGATCAATTTCCATGACTGGTAAGGAATATTCCTTTTCATTATATTTCTAAAATCAAATTTTTTGGTAAAAATTGGCTCTTTTTTAAAGTAGTCCGCATTTAATTAGAGTTGTTGGGTATATTTTAATTCCCTTGTGCTCTTGTATTTCTCCTCCCTATTTCATGTCACGGAATCAATTGAATAAACATCGCTATAATTTGTTTATGTGATTCACGAATGATAATCAATCGGCTATGCCATATTAAAACCTCCATAATTATGAATCCGCTAGTTTGGAAAAATTGAAATCCCATTTTCAAACATAAATTGAGACAGAAGAGTCAACCAGGCTCACTCTGAATTCAGCTATCTCTTTCACTTTGGAAGCCTGCCGCTTTCCTTGCCCTGTTCTCTAAGGTGCACGGAGGCATCTTTGTGTGTTACATTACCACGAGCATGTGTGTTTATTATAAGTAGGGATTAGGACTGTTGCGATCAAGGTTTATTGCAGATTCCCTATCGTCCTACTTCCTACTTGTTTTTTTTTTGAAACCGCTTCTTTTCATTGTTTCGACTAAGGAGATTTTTCGACGTCTCCGAATCATTGTGGATATTTTTTAACTGCCATCATGTTGTCCTGTTCCATTTTAAAAGTTTAGACTTGTTTTGAGCCAATCTCAATGTTTCTCTGATTGTTTGATTTTTACGTCCTGTCAAATCAACGATTAGTAAATTTTGTCCTTTTGTTGGTTGGCAATTATACGTGGACAAATGACTTACCATTTTGCGAAATATTGTTCAATCTCTAATGATTTAAAAACTGTAATTTATTCATGAATATTGTAGATTTTCTTGAAGTTTTTCGATAATACCTCCGGTGTATCATTGAAAATCTTGCATCCATTTTAGTCTTATATTTTGCCGTTTACTATATAATACGCAATGTTTATGACTTCGAATGTGTAAATCGAATGAAATTTTTTACTAGTATGAAATGCTTAAGACTCTCTGTAACATTTATAGTTTTACATAATTTTGCAAAGGCTTGTTTCCTCGATATCTATGCCACAATCATTTGGTAGTTCATGCATTCCTATATTTCTTGGAACTTGGCTTTCGCCTCTATTCGTGCGTGGAAAAGTTGAAGCTATATCCTTACCATCTTTTATTCGTGCAGATATCTATGCCATGAATTACTAATAATCACGTGATCATCGTTCAGTGGTTTTTATTGCCTGCATTTTGAAGAATAAGGAATATATACTTTCGAAGATTTCTTAGACGGCGTGAGGTGATTTCCAGAAGGAAGTTGAGCTGGTGCCACAGGGACCAATTGTTGGACAGCAGGCGCAGAATCCTTCTCGAAGATTTTTTTCGCATGGGTCATTCGTCTCCTCCCTTCTTTTCTCCCCTCTCTTTTCGAGGCTCTTAATGTTTCGCCCCTTGACTCTCATTTGTTGCCTCAAGGACCGCCAGAACCGCCACCTTGCGCTCCAAGCTTGAATATTCGCCATCGGGAAGTTGGTGCGAAGTCTTAATTGCTCTGTTGCCAGATTTACCTCGTTTGTCCTCGTGCTGTCATCGCCAACGTGTAGGGTGCAGCAGTGGGCGGTACTGCGCAATCACATTCAAACCTGAAATCACTATTTCGAGAAGTTGTCCGTTATTAGGCATAAGGTATGGGTCTTACTTAAGTAGTTCTGCAGATGAAGTTTGTATTTTGACTGTTTGAGGTTTTCCGGTAAATTTTCCTTAGGAATGCTAGTATGAGGAGCTATGGTTTGAGATTGGAACGTTAAGTAGTGTCGATAACTTTTCTTTTGTTTTAATTTTAAAAGACAATTAAAGGAATATATTCTTTTTACAGTTCTTCCACCCTGTTTTGTATTGAATGTACCCTGACAGGTGTTCGGAAATGTTCGTAAAACTTCGAATGGGAAAGTCTTAAATCTACAGAAACATTGACACTCTATCAAAGAAAAAAATGAGTAGACTTTAGTTGTTTGGAGAATGCAAAAATTGGTGAATGCGGTGATAGCATTTTTGTGCTAAATGAATGTCTATAGTTTATGTCTATGTAAAATTAGAGAGTTTTAAATGTGGTAGATATTTTGTACTGTTTTTGATGATTACTTTAGTTCTTCATACAAGAAACATTAGGATAATTTTCCCTTCGTCGGCAGAGAAAACATAACTTAAGCAGCAAGAGAAAGGAGCAGAAATTATGAAGATATTTCGCTTTTTCCGGAGATTTTCTAATTCGGGAAATTTACTTTTAAGCCTGGAAATTCCCAATGATTTGCTAAAAAATCCGCGGAAAATATTTTTAGGATTGAAAGTTACAAACGGCAATGAGATTTTGAATCGCTATATAAAAAATACCAGGTATGGCATGCTTTTGGCGAAGACACTTTTGATTGCATGGTGGCTGTATTACGGCTGGAAACAAGTACATGTACATAATGCCCGTATACTCATTTGAGTTGGAATAAAGGTTCCTTTGTTTGATTTCACTGGACAGTTGATCAGTTGTGAATTTTTAATATTCAAAACCACTCCTAAGACATCGAACACGGACTTAAAATTCCGAAGTGGTATTATTATCTAAATATAGGCCAAAATCTCCTTGCCTGCTTCGAATCAGTCCATTTGATAGCTACTGCGTCGGTATATCTTTCCTATACTCGCGGGATTATCTAAATCACGTAAACATTTGAGTTTAACGGTGCTAAACGCCAGCATTAAATCTGCGCTAGGTTTTATCATTCGCGTAATGAATGTCTTTTCCTGGCTTTCCGCCCCTTTTCACCGTCCGTTCCTGGGGGTTGGAGTTGGGGGGGGGGGCCGATAGGGATTTCTCCGGAATTTCTCCCCGCATATTTTTGACCTTTTTGAGCATTGCGGATGACGATTAATCTTGTTAGTTTTCAATGCCCATCAAAGGATTTGTTGGACTTCTGGCTGGAGGGACCAGGTTCGATTCCCGAGAACGCCTCTCTAGGCACCCTGAGCATCACCCGAGCTGTGTGATTTTACGGATACTAGGACTTCCTGAGGAACCAAAGGCGGCACAGGGAAAGGATCTCCCCACCCCCTCCCTGCCCTTGATGTGTGAAATTCACATGCCGTTGGGCATAGTATTGGGTGAGATCTACCATCCTATGAAACCGACCTTCGAGTTGATGACTGTGTTTATGGTTTTCTGTCCGGAAAGGATAAGGGATTGTTAAATTCGGTTTTAATGGCGAAGGGAATGAACGGAGAAATATTATCAAGGCCAGAGAAAAAGTCATTTATGCTGTAAAAAGAACCAAATTTGTACTTTCCACCTGCGTATTCGAACGTGTACAACGGGCGTTTCAACGATATGGCGTATCATTAGATGTTACCTGATGGTGACGCCCAGACGATGAAACACAATTTGTGCATATTCTAATAAATAAAGCACTGTTTTCAATGCAACAATTTTCAGAGTGTAAAAATCATTCGCCTTGACTGGGACTCGAACCCAGATCCCTCAATATCCGGTCGAGTGCTTTAGCCACTTAAGCTACCGAGGCGTCCTCTTAAACTCTGAAACTCGGGGCTTTTAAAGGTTTTAATGTTGCATTGAAATGCACATTAGCGGATGACTCCGTTAAAAGTCACTGTTGCGGCATCTCCCGCAGTTTCTTTGGAATTTGTCAAAGTGAAAACACCATACGTGTTTAAAGTTGGCTTTAACCTCGTGGACAGTGGCGCCTCCCGCACGACTACGAATGCATGTGACATTGTATGTACGGTATTTTGTCACAACATCTAGTTCCTTTAAAAGCCCCAAAATTTCAGAGTTTAAGAGGACGCCTCGGTAGCTTAAGTGGCTAAAGCACTCGACCGGATAGTGAGGGATCTGGGTTCGAGTCCCAGTCAAGGCGAATGATTTTTACACTCTGAAAATTGTTGCATTGAAATGCACATTAGCGGATGACTCCGTTAAAAGTTACTGTTGCGGCATCTCCCGCAGTTTCTTTGGAATTTGTCAAAGCACTGTTTTCTTGATTTTACCCAACGCTGCTCCGTCACGTCACGCCGAGCATTGTTGAATTCATTTATGCTGACTTGCAGAGAATCGGCAGCGGTGAAAACGTCGACATAACGAACGTAAGTCGGCGTAAAGTTACTGTTGAAGGGTTCAATGGTGCTTTCGAAATTGTTCACAAAGACAGTCCAGCCAAGAAGAGGGGAATGATCGGTAGGACACACAAAATCATTCTTATTCCCGTTTGCCACCCTACTCCGAATTAGGATTGCGGATGACCTTCCGGGGATGTGCGTGTGGGGTCCTTCGTCAGTCGATTAACCATCGAAAGCCCTCCCCCTACCATCTCCTGACGCGGACCGAGGCAGGGTCCCCAGGGGGGGCCGCGGGGGGAAGGGGTGGGCACATTCAGTCAGTAACCTCGGGGCGTGGAGTAGTCGGCCTCGTGGCGGCGGTGACGACCACTGCCGCCGCCGCGTTAATAGGAATGTCCATTCTAAGAAAGCCCGTGTTTGTGTGTGTGGTCTCCTGCCGCACGAGAAGGGGCCCTACGGAGTCTCGGTGCGGATGAAAAAGAGCATCGCGGCCTTCCAAATGTCCATCTTCGCTTCGCAGCCGCCCGGAGTCTTTGATTACATCTTTCGGTTTGCAAGACTCCATTCCAGCCCACTCCACCCCCCACCTCTCTTTCCCTCTCTCGCCCCCCCTTTCCATTTCAGTCGCTTCTGGAGCATTTTCTTCCTCTCTTCCCTTTTGATGGAGTCAAGTGGCACGACCAATGATGTCTCCTGCCGTCTCGATTGGGACTACTCTTTTCGACGGCTGTGAATGTCGTTAGACTAGGCGGTGGTAATCTCCTTGGTTTTTGTATTTTTTTCCATTTCCGGTTAATCGGTTTCCGCTTCTTGGAACATGGTATGTGGTGACAAGGCATTTCGGACTGTTATATATCTTACCAGGCGGTCAAATCCTTCAATTCCGCTAGTCTTTCAGAATTAGTCATTTTTCATCCGCTGGCACTTTCATTCGTTAACCGTGACGCTAAAATAATAAACCGGAGTAATAAAAGGCATCCTTGAATATTTCAGTCTTGATTAAAGTCGCAATATTTTTAAATTAATATAATTGCCACTGAAAACAATTCTTGGGATATTTTTCTTGTTGAGTGATTAAACCTACCACTCCATGTTCCCACATAATTCCTTAGCCCAACACCGTCTTGTTAATATCCAACTTATTTAGATGTATTCCTGTATTACTCTGAACTAGTATATTGCTCAAAAGAAGTTTCTACCTGGTGCTGTCTGTCTTCACTTTGCTCTAGGGTAGTATTTGTTTAATTATGTGTCAAAATGCCTTTTATGAAATAAAATAACTTGGGCAGTGGAAAGGAATTAATGCTAATTGTTAAACTTCTAGTGTCTTAGCCTATTACGCAATATACATGTACTGTTCTATACCTATGAAACCTATACTGATCCGAAAAAACAGAGTTAACCCTTGAACACTTTTTAGTTTTTAAAGTAAGTGCATTGTATGTTTTCAATGATTTCGGACGCCTCGTCACCCTTGGAGTTCGTTGTCTTTCACATTTTTGAGACGAGTGCGACAAGACGTCTATAGAGGCCCTATTTTGGCGTCGGGTCGTGGCGGGCGAGTGCGGTCTCGGGCGGGGCGGACGCGGGGAGTGATCGGGGCGGGGAGAAATGGAAAACCGCTGGTGATGGCTGGTGGTTATTGGATATAAGGTGTTGACGTTGAGTCGCCCGATGTGTTCGAGCGCCATCATCGACGCCATTCAAGGTCTCGCCACAAGACCTTTTGCGGTCAGCCAGCCTCAGCTCGGGGCCGCGGCTCGTGAAATATGGAGATTAGGAATGGCGCTGGACCTTGTTCTTGAAAGACTTTCTTTCTGACGTGTGGCAAGGCGAGAAGCAGTCGGGATTACGGCTTGGAGGTCGTCGGGGAGGAGAGGGTTGTGGGAGGGGAAGGAGAGTTTTACGGCCGATGTTAAGTTGAACGTACGCGGAAAGATCGTTATACGTACGTGGTGAGGTTTTTGTTTCCCGTCCGAGTTCTCCTCCATAGCCTCTTCGTTTTCTCCATGTCTGGTGGAAAACGTCCGAATTTTCTCCCAGCCCACTTCATTCGCCGCATTAATAACCTTTTCCACGTTCAGCGGTTTACTTGAGGGCTCGACCATATGTACGTGTTCTGCGGGCCTTAATGTGGGTGTGGGTGGAATGAACGGCGGGCGTTGCCATTGAGCCCGTGAACCCGAAAGGTTTGCGAGTTCATTGTTCATGCAAGTTAGATGAAAGTAACACGAGGTTTACCATAGTTGGATGTTGAGGTTGCCACATTTTACGATGTCATAAGTATCGGTTGTTTGGCACAAGAATGGTGCCATTTTCTCATTTTGAGGCGTAGGTACAGTTCCGTTTGAAAACTGATATCCTGCTTTGATGAGCTCTTACATAATTAATTGTTGTGTACGATGGTGTCTCTCATTAAAGAATGTAATAAATATTTTAAAAAACATTATTTGGTATCACATGGAATGAGACCTACTTCTTTTATTATATTCCGATCTCCTAGTCTATTAGCAGATAAAAACTGATGGGACCTATTTATTTCTAAATGGTATTAATTTTTACTATTTTTTACTTTTTAAAATAGCCGATACACCTTTGGTGATGTCATTCAACCCTAGATGTGTCTAAGAAAGGAAATTAAAGTATATACCTGAATCAACGTCGAAACCTTTTTTTAAATATAAATTAGGAAGTCTTTGATTACCATGTAGTCAAATATAGGGAAATGTGTATTATATTATCAAAAATATTGAATTAAAATGCGCTATAAATGTTTTTAATTTACCGTGGTCAGTAAAATGAGTCTTTTCATCTGTCACTCCAGTCTTTATATAGAATCTAAGTAAAAGGAGGAAGCTTAATCAAGTCATCAAGCCGGTCATGAAATTATTTTAACCGTCTCACCATCTAATGCCCTAATTTTATCCTTTAAGGATTTAATTATTAAAGTTTAAATTTCTAAAATTCTAAAGCATGGACATAAGTTATAGCATTTCCGCTCGTCCAATGATTCGACCTCATATCGTGTTGTAAACTGCTACATTTTTTATTGGCAACGAATGAAGTGTTGCGGCTGTAGAAATTATTTCATAATATGTGTGCAGAAATTCTCTTTTGTTTCTTTCTTTTATGATTCTAAGCCTAGGTTTATATTTAAACAAATTTTGGGTAAAACCTTTGAGAACAGTCATGACTTACCGACTACAGGACGTTTTAAAATACCCATCACATGAGAAAGTTAAACAAGTTGGCGAAATGTGTGGCGAAGCATCCTTATTAGCAGTCATTTTTGAAGAATTAACTTCAGGGACTCTGGATCTGGGACGGGAATAAAGTAAGAATTTCATGCCACAAACCTTTTCGTTCGCTGGAATAATTGGCGAGTTTACCCAGCACTCCACTCCTCCTTTAGGGTCCAAGTTATACGTGCGAATTTTTTTTCGATAGGCCTACCAAAACTACATGTGATGTGGCCCAAAAATTAAGTGAGAGTAAACTGTACGTACCACGAAGCGCATTTGATCGACGAAGTGATTATTCAGTTGGTCTCTGACAGTAAGGAAATTGCAAACGTGGAATTATATTAATTATAACATTTGGTTCGTGATAACCGATCTTTTGCATGTAAACCTCACAGGCGATCGCCGTGTCGGATATCAAAATGTTAGCATAAATGGAGAACATGGACATCAAATAATCCTATTCCCAAGGAATGGGATTATTTGATGGATCCTGTGTAAATCCTCTTAACAACAGTCTTAACGCTAGGATATACGCGCCCATTCGGTCCGAATCGTCTGGGCCCTCCGAGGCGCCCCTTTCACAGTTTCTCTTGGCCGATCATTTAACCTGGACTCGGGGGTCGTGACCCCCCCGTCTCGGGACCAGGGTCCAATTTGGGCCGAGGAGCGCCGCGAAGTCGTCAGCGGGCGTTGAAGTCTCCATAAATCCTTCACCGAGGTAGCGTGGAAATAGGATCTAGGGCGCCGAACTGGAGCGCGCGGGGATCTCTGGTGAGGGTGCGTCGGCCTGGGAAAGGGGCGGGGTCCGATGGCGCCGGGGCCTACGGGCACCGCCTCCTCCCGAGCATTAAGGGACGCTCGGTGCAAAAAAGCCTTAAAGGAACTCTAGGCAGAGGAGCGGAGTGGGAGATGTATAAACACATGTAATGACGCTTAATTCCTGTGGCCCCAGGGGCCGGAATGGAGGCCCCCGCTGGCACTTCCTCTTCCCCACCCCCTTGCCCCGAGACTTTTGCCCCAGAGCGTTAATTTGGGACCTTTCACGTCCTATCCCTGCACCCTACCACCCCCCGGCCTTTAATTCCTGTCTTCATCGGAGCTCTCCTGCGACGCCGCTCTGCTGTGGCGCCCCTCTTTTGTTTTTTCCTCCTCGTGCTCACGCTCTTATCTTCCGCGATCACGGGGTCGAACATTTTTTTCACGATGCCATTAATGTAAAAAGCGCACTTTCCTGGAATTATATCATTGATTTGACCTGCTCATTTCTTTCTGCTCTTCTCGGCCAATGAAAATCTCTTTGAAGGATATTCATTAAAGGATGAGATTTTGACGTTTTCTGTTTTTCTTTCCCTAACCGGACTTTTCAGTTTCGTCTGTGTTTTTTGCGTTCCAATCATTTATGATAACCGTTCAGTTTTTGCAAATGGTGAATCCATTTTGAGTCGGACCTTGTATGTTCCTGCGTTGATTTATTTTAATAACTTGTTCGAGTACATCCGCGAAAAGTCGAATAACTTTACGTACAGTGAAATCACACTTAATCATTTAGATTGACCGGCCCTCCAACTCCGGTCGCGGTATTAAACTATGTAATCAAATTAATTGTCAGTACATAACGCGGTAGGTATTACCAGATGTCACCTTTCAAAATTTTGCAGGTTTTAATTTGTCGTGTTTGCTGAATTTTTGTTGAATTAAAAGGAATTTTGGATAATATTGTGAAACATTTTACAGTACAGATTCTACCGTAAGCATAGGTCACGAGTGATGTCTTATACGGCGAATTCCGTGTCTTCCATTCAGAGTGCTGTAGTATATTCTGGACATTTATTTTATTTCACCATATGGTGGTGTGAATGCTCCCGTGTAGTAAACAAGGATACATTTTAAGATTTACGCGTGTTATGGTGGAATTGGAACATAGGAGTAGTTGAATAAAGCATGTTGAGTTATTCATTTATGTCCAAGAATACCCAAATTTTATATTCAAATTGTGCGAATCCGGTGTTATTCCGCTGTGGAGAGAGTGTATTTGGTCATCCGCACACTTCCCAAATCCTACTCAATATACAATACCCTATTTATTAAGTAAATGAGTTTGTGAATGATTCATGTTGAAACGATAGTTTATCATAGTATCGGCGAAATACAGCGTACCGAACTTATACCTTTCGAGTCATCGGGACCTACTACATATATTCAAAAGTTTACATCAACAACGAATCTTCTTGGCACTATCTTAATTTGGCTCTTCTTTATCTAACGCCCGCCACGTGGCTGCCATGCCATGAATTATCCTAGTATGAAATTTAAATATAATGAAAATCAAGATTTATCTCCGTAACAGTTTGAAAAAGCGACACATTTTCCAATCTTTCCATGAAAAATTCTCGATCCAGCGGCATTCGGGATAGCAACTGCAGGGTTACACATTGCAAAAATTCCACTTCTCACACTCAGCGTCTAGGGAATAATTCGTTCTACTCCATTGTACACTCTACACTACACTACACTAACCTCGTGTTACACTAACCTACAGCACTCTACACTAACCTCGTGTGGTTTGTTGTCAAAACGCATTCTTTCCGAATGACCTCATTAGTGTTCTGTTCGTATGTTTTAAGTCTCCCTTTCAAACCCTCGTCCCTCTCCGCGGGGGGACCCACCCGCTACCTGCAACGTTGGGTCGCATACCCTGCCTTTCACAGTCTCCTCGGGGGGTAGAGCGTTTTGTGGTGCATGTTCATGTGGTATTGGAGTTTCACATTCTTGCTTGTTATGTTCTGGCTTGCGCGTCGTTGGATGGCTTTCGTACTGCATCCTGGGGTGCAGTTGTTTGTTGGTTTAAGGTATATGCGTTTGCATGAGTGCTGGATGAAGGAATTTTTGCATGTGTGCGTACGCCTCTGGGGTTTAGTTTTTCATGTTGTTGATTTTGCATTTGGTATTGTTCCTATTTACGGGTGGTGACCTGACAACCCCCGCCACACGCCCTCGTGGCGGCTTTGGGGGGTATTGTGTAGATGTAGATGAGCGAAACATATCGTCGGTGAAATTGAAATAATGGCTATTTGAGCGTTACGTATGTAATTTCCAGTGATTGTAAGATAATGTTAAAGTATATTAAGATTCAAAGTCGTGAATGGAATGTGATCGTACGTGGTAATTTTTACTTTTATTTCTTCCCTTGGGGACCAAATATTTCCAAGTTTTCTTGCAGTTGGTGTCTGGAAAATTGCCAGATCCAAAGTGGATTGAACCATAACTCCCACATAGGCGAATAGTTATGGCTTTACCAACTTTAACATTAATATTACGTATATGCTTGGTGCACTGCTATCGAATTCATTTTCCAAACATAATATATCCTGTTTTTCTGTCGAGGAGAATGCGTTGCGGTCTCGAAAATTATTCTAAGAGTTTGAAATTTATTATGATTTTCTACTTCCTTTGTTGAAAAAAAGTCTATCAATTCATTTATGTTCGTAATAAAATGCAATTCATGTACTTGGCAAATATTTTAGCCGAAATTGAGCGTATCAACGGGGATTTTAGGCGAAGAAATGCGTTTGCGAAAGAAATATTTGCAGCAAGAAAATTGATAACTGTTGCGTAACGTAAGGATGTGACGGAAAAATTGACAAAGGCCCTAATATGGAGCTTAGCGCTCAATGGATGTGATATGTAGTCGCTGAGGCAAGAGGGTGAGCTTAGATTGGAGATGTGGCCGTTACGAAGAATGGAGAAAGAAAGTTGGACAGAGAGGAAGGCAAACGCTGAAGTTTTAAATGGGGTGGTCGAAGGAAAGAAGTTGCTGGGGAAAAGCCAATGGATTCAGAGAAAGTGAGTGGAGGAAGCGTTGAATGGCTGGAAATGATGAAGATCGTGTTAGAAGGGAGAAAGTTGGGTAAGGATGGTGGAGGAAGAAAAGTGTAGACAAATGAAGGCAGGCAATAGTGTCGAAGGAATGGAAAAATAAGTTGTGTAGGGCAAATAAGAGGAAGTTCTTATGATGCGTAGAAGTAAGTAGCTGTTAGGGACCGCCGAATATGCATCTTTAAATTGAATCTTGAATGAATTGAAAATGCTCCCGTGTGGAGATATTATAGATCCGATACTCTAGACCCTAAATGTGATCTTCATGTAAATTTCCAAAGATTAATGTGCTGCGGTTTGAAGGGAATAATGAGTATTGTTTTTAATGTATGGAAAAAATAAAGTAATGATTATCAACTTTTGGCATCCCACCAATATGAAGTTAACTGAAAGGAAAAACTCGTAATTAATATTATTTAAATATATATCAGTTATTTACAGAGAAATTAAATATAACTTCTTTTTTGTGGTTGCATATTAAAAATCTTGTTGTTCCTTTCAGATTCACAAGACTTTCTAGACGTTCCCTTAGACTTATATTTTATGCCCCTGATTATAAAATCAATAACTTATAAAGACTGTTTGTTTGAAAGGAAGGTTGTTTCGTCTATAAGGAATTAAATGACACTTATATCTTACCAACAAAAATACCGAGTTGTCCAAGTATGAAAGGGAAGCGTAGAAACGGGATTTTATAGAAACAGAATACACATGATTGAAATTAATTACTCCAGGACACTGAGGTAATCGCCAAATTTCGGCTGCTACTTGACTTATTGCCGTTAGCTATTCTTGGTCATACTTGGAGACTGGAGTGGCGAGAATAAATAAACTTTAATTTTTAAGCGCTTTAGTTAATAATTTATATATTTTCACGTGAAAGAGCCGTCCGATGATGCCCACCGTAATGAACATCATTTTACATCATAATGCTAGAGAACAACAATATGGAGCAACAATTGTGGCATGGCAACTGCATTTGCAACTTGTGCCACATAGGAACAGTATTCTCTCATTTGTTTGTTTGAGTAGTTAAGGGGAGAAACACGGAAATTCATCGATTAATGAAAGTTGGTGATTCATCCCTGCCACTCCAACTTACGAACTAAGCAGTTCCTAAACAGCATCACTTCTCGAAGTGACTCCCCTTGACCAGGCCAGGCACACCAAGTATTGATATCGTTGGCCTTAGTAGCAGTTAAAGCTGTGGTATTTCTAGAGTTATCGTGAACTCCCAAAGTATTGAAATACTTCTATTGCACACCATGAAGAGTCCATATGAAAATAATATATCTGAGAATATTTGGTATTCAAGAAATTATGAGGTTGAAAATGAATAATTTACTAGGTTTTCATTTAACTCTCCCTGGTAAGACTTTCGGGGAGAGGTCATATTTTCCCTTACGACGGAATATTTTCCCTATTAACGGAATTTATCTACGAGTATTTATCTCTCGTATTTCACCGAATCATTTATTTTTTTAAATTGGCAGATATCAGTTAAATATCAATTTCGATAAAATGCTGTGAGGATAATAATCCTTTCTACACTCTATATGTACTTTCGAGTATTCCCCTTGCGACATGAAATGCCTTGATGTCATGCACTATCATATGGCAATCGTCCGTTCGTTGACGGTGCATCTTGTCCGCACTCGGTAATTCTAGTCCAATCACCGGCTCTCTCCCCCGGTTCTTTTTGAGGCGCAAGGGATGGAATGGCCTCACCCTAGCCGGTGCAACGTCACCAAGGGGTATGGTAAAGGGTTTAAGGATTCGCGAGGAAAGGCTCTCCTGTTTCTCGTGCGAGGGCCGGGTCGACTAATTGCTGGCGACGGGCGGGGTGCGGGGTGGGGTCCGCGCCGGTGGGCAAGGGTGCGTGGGGCGAGGGGGAGGCGGGCGCGCCGGCGGCCTCTTGTCCGTGTTTCACGGAGGGCGTGGGTGGATGGCGATGGAGCTGATGCAACAGGCGTGCGAGGGTCAAGGCATCTAATTGCCCACCTGCCTAGTCAACATCCCCAGCCCTTTCCGCTCAATAGAACGACCTTAATTTCTTTCCACCTTTTCGAGTCGTCTCCGTGGTGATTATTTTTTTTTCTCGCCCATTCTCGCGTCCCCTTATGTTCTCCCTCGTCCTCTCGGATGGTTGGAAATTGGTGACCGGTATATTTATACTTTTTTGCCTCCCGTACTCCTCACCCCTTCCATCCTCTCTTGGGGTCAGGGGAGGGGTGACTTCGGTGTTGTCTGCGGTGTTTCCCGCCTCGTGTTCGGGTGTGTACAGCTGGCTTCCATAAACATGAGGACAAAGTGGGTAGTGAATGAATTCCCTTCCTTCCCTGGGATAGAGGGGAGGGAGGGTTTGGCGTCGTCGTGTGTTTCTCTTTTATTAGGCTGAAAAATGGAGCGATAATTTCACAAAATTTATGGGTGAAATTTTTCCTCTCCTGAGGTGTTCACAATTTGTATTTCAGTGGGCATTTTCCCGCAGTCGGAAGAGCTTGAGGAAATTTGGAAAGCCCTGATCGAAAGTGCTAGATCGAAGGCGTCGTATGTATCATGATCTTGTTAATTTGCGAAATTATTGACTTCCGTAACCCAAGTGGCATTCATGTGAACAAATTTAAATATACGGCCAGTGGTTTCTTGCCTCTACCATATACTTTTCTGCAGTGCTATCCGTTGTGATAAGAGAATAAATTGCTAAAATGATCTCTTGTAGTAAGAAACTTACCTAATCTCATTGAAGTTAGTTTCTTAAACAATATAATGTCAAACCACAAAGCCATGAATCACGTCAAATGAAGTGGTGGAACTATTTTTAAAAAATGCAAAATACTTGAAAATCTAAGCTTGACCATACTCTTCTTTTATGATCGTTCCCTCTGTCGCCAGTATGAACTATTCATTGCATGCTTGAATGATTATTGCAGCATGGCTATGGAATTAATGGCAGTTGTATCTATAGAACGCGTTTAACTCCCACACATTTGAAATGTATTCTTCCCTCTTACTCACGACAAATGGTCTCATTTTTGGCTGTGAATGTATTCCGAAATGTAGGTGAGAGAAAAGTTCATCTTAAATTATTTCCAGACCATCATCCACTTGGGCAGGAGGAGGACTTGGTGAAAACGTTTGGTTTGTGTCAGTTTCACCCATATATCCGTGGGTGCCTGGCAGTACTACATACCTGCTTATTATTCTTAGTAGTAGTAGATTTTATGGGGGGCGACCGACAGCTAAGGTCATTTGCGCCATTAGGGATGGATGGGGAAGGATGAAGAGTGGAGAGAAACCCGGCGTCGGCATTAGCCTACTCTTAACAAACGGTACCAAGATGTCCGCGGCTAAACGTCCCATCCGACGGACGCACACTCAAAGTGCTCTCCACAAAGTACCTCAAGTAGGATCGGGATACCACTTAAAAATATCTGCCGCCGCCGGAATTCGAACCCGGGCCCTCTGGATGGGAAGACGTTAGCCACTGCACCATTCCGATACCCGCGTAATATATTTTCGTACTCCCGCCTATTGCGCACTTAAAACTCAATTGTCTCCCTCTCCCACCGTCCATCCTTCCCCCTTCATTATAATCTTCCTCCCCCGCTAATTCCCTCCCTCGCACTTCACCGTCTCCCCTCCCCCAACCTCCCTCCTCCCATGCCCAGTCGGAATGGCTTCCCTGGTTTTCACCTACCCCGCGCCTACTTTATCCCTGAAGGTTGCCGGGTAATTATTAATCTAGGCCCCGCACCGCTTGGTGAGGCAGTTTTCGGAGGGCCGCAAAGACGGCGAAAGAGGAGGGGGGGTGGGTCGGTGTCTGTGAGTCCTTTTCAGCGGAGATGGGTGGGGTGCTCTTGAGCCGTGCTGGGTTCGCCGAAGGTGATGGGTCGCTCGCTCGTGGGGTGGTGGGGGCGGAGAGGTGGGCGCCAGGCCTGGCAATTAGACCTCCGAAGTGGGGTGGTCGTGGGGAAGGGAGAGTTTTTATTTTTCTCCGGGGGAGGTTTTCGTGTTGGCGGCGGCGGTGGGAATGGGGGATGTGGGGGAGGGGGTTGGGGGGAGGGATTGGATGGGCGTGAGTTAGGATTAAATGGGGAAGGGAGATTCCGTCGCCCGGGTCTCGTTTTTCCTTTCTCATTTGTCGGACCAACTTTTACTCTTCCTCCCGAGTGTCCGTGCGTGCGTCTTCCCGCCTCGCTCTGCCCTCCTTTCTTTCATTCCGTCTTTGACCGTCCCCTTTCTTCGAGAATGTGTGCTTGTGTGTGTGTGTGGGGGGGGGTGTGTGTATCATGCGTTCGGCGTTTCCGATTTGTGTGAATTTTTTTTCGTGAAGGCAGACGTCTGCCTGGGTTTGCCCTAACCTTTCTTCAGGGGGGCCTTTTGGTGGATTAAATCTTCTGTTTCCTGACCATAAGGTTTTCAGAAATGAGTCCCCGTGGGCATTGTTTTTTTTATACATTTGAACCGCAAGTGTTCACAAGAAAGGCGGCTCAGAGAAGCAGGTTGTCGGCGTATCATCCGGAAAGGTTTACAAATGACCTCGTGTGATAGCTGCTAACGCTGTTTTCATGGTCATATGGCCAGTGTTAATCATTTTTTTCAAGATTGAAATGTTTCAAATAGTTTTCAATGGTGAAGAACCTCCAAATAAATATGTAAAACAATATTTTGTGCAATAACATACATTAATTATAATGTTGGTTAAACGATAAATAATGCCCCAGAATGAGTGATGCTGTTTTCAATAAATATTGTTTTTCTTTTCGTTGAAATATTGTGAAAGGAGCCGTTGTTGTATCTACGTGTATTACTATTAGGTAATCTACCGGTTAAGGTAGGATTTTGGTGGACACAACTACCAAATACATATTTTGTTTCTCCTAAGTAAACAATACCCAACATTCTACTCTACAACAAGTCCATTTTCATCTTCATATATTTCCTTCCGCCCGTCATTCCATCTTACATCCCTGTCCTATTCCTGCCCTTTCTTCGTTTGCTAACATTCCCACGTATCTTATGGTCTTCAACATCCCACTGCCAATCAATACGACCTTCATCCATTTTTTCTGCCTCCTTAGGATTTCTCCCAAAAATCCCCTCTCCTTGCCCACCATGCCTAGCACTTCTTCATTTACTTTCCCTACTGTGGTGGGTTTGGAGAAGGATGGAGCAGTTGATGTGGATCACCTTCTCAAATCTTCTGCAAACCATTTCAAAAGCCTATTATTCTGCTTCAGTGGCCACGCTTTCGTGCCGTACATAACTACACTCCATATCAAAGCTTTGGCGAGCCTTTTCTTGACATCCTTACTCAACGTCCCTATCATCGCCTCCCTCCTCCTCGTGAAAGCCTCTTTGCCTAGCGTATTTTCTTCTCCTTACGTCTTCTCCTTACCTCTTCTCCTATTACTTTGACCATTTTGGACCAAAATGCTTCCGAGATACGTAAACTATTCTCTCTTATCTAGTTTTTGCCCTCCTATTTTAATCTTAAGCTTAGCCTTTTTCTTTCTGGAAAATCGCGATGACTTTGCTTTATTAATATTGATTCTCATCCCATATCTGCCGCACTGAGATTCCAATTCACTCATTAATGCTTGTAGTCCCTTGGTTGACTGACAAATTAGATAGAGCTTGGTCATCAGCGAACCTAACTGGTTTTACAAATTCTCCTCCAGCATTCATTCCTACCTCCAGTTCTTCCCATGCCTCTTTAATCATTCCCTCCGCACATACGTTGAACAGCACCGGTGATAATGGGCAACCCTGCCGGTAGGTACTACGAATCAGTCAATAGACTAAAAGCGTAGACTTCCTCCCACATTTTCCTGCTTGAAACCCCTTGGCTGACTGACGAATTATAGCTAGGTCATCAGCAAACCTAACTAATTTTACGGATTCCTCGCCGAATTTCATTCCTATCTCCAGTTCTTCCCATGCATATACGGGTACAAGTATACGTGTGTGTAGTGTTAATTGAGCTGTTAAAATCGTCTGGCGGTCGGGGAAGCAGACACTTGTTCGATTACGATTTCCGTGCTATGCCAAATATATAACCAACATTATCGGGATGCTAAATTTCATGAAATTCATGTTGTTGCACTGATTTAATTAAAAATTGGCAACTTTCCACCGAATAAAATTTAATGCAACCGGTTTCAGTGTAACTGCATCTTCATTAGGGAAATTGCCAAATTTTAATTGATGATGATATTCCACCATATCATGCCTGAAACGTTTCTTTTTATGTTGTTCACGTTTATTTTTTTAATCTGCATAATTTTTTAATCGTCGTAAAATACATGATATTTATTACATACGAGGGTCATCCGGAAAGTAGTACCCGTTCGTGCCGCATGAAGTGCTGACGACGCGAGTAGCCGCTGGACGAGGTCAGATAGCTTCAGTGGCTTGTCTGCCTTCTCTGAGCCAAGTTGCGTGACGCTAGCATTGCCTGTGTTGTTTCTGTGATTGTTTACAATGTTTAAAAAAATTGAGAACGCCGCCAGTTGTGAAGTGAGGGCAGTGATTAAATTCCTCAATGCAAGAAACGTTCGCCCATGTGATATTCATCGCCAATTAAAGGAGGTGTATGGAGACAATGTAATGGACGAGTCGTCTGTTCGGCGGTGGTGTCGCAACTTCAACATGGGGAGGGGGAACACACACGACGATGAGCGTTCGGAGAGACCGTCTGTCATTACAGACCAACTGGTGAGCTCAGTTGACGAATTCGTGAGGAACGATCGGCGCGTCACAATTGATGACATATGTGAGCATTTTCCCAATGTTTCTCGAACAATTGTTCATGAAATTGTTAAACACCATCTGCATTATGCAAAAATTTGTGCAAGATGGGTCCCTCGCGTATCTCAATGAGCTGGCGGCGAAGGACTATGCAGCAGGAATACAGAAACTTGTCACACGTTATGACAAATGCCTTAATTTGCTTGGAGATTATGTTGAGAAGTAGTTTAAAGTATCCTCTTTCAAATAAAATTTTTTATGTTTGTTAATATTTACTTTTGTGTCTTTATTTCACGAACGGGTACTACTTTCCGGATGACCCTCGTATGTTTTGTATCATTAAAAATGGTTCCTATTTCCACCTTGAAGGATCTTTTTAAACGAAGGGAAAGCTTCACTTGATGATTTGAGAACCTAGCACGAGGGATACCGAAAGCACAGACATTGCATGCGAGACCGCCGCAATATAAAGCCGCAGATAAATAGAAGTCATTGGATTTGAACGTGAACGCAGAAGGAATAGGGGCGTTGCGGTGGGTTGAATGGTGAGACAATGGTCCGAAGTGAAGGGTAATCGACTCTTGGAACTGATCGACATCGAAGGAATCATTTTTCTCCCATCGTGCATAATTCGAGAGACCACGTCACGAAGCACGCGCCACAATGTGTACTTCCGGAGTGCCAGTAGCCGCTAATAAAAAATTATCCTGATGGCTGGTTGCGTTGGTTGCTTACACCTTTGCTTCTCTTGCACCCTATTGAACCCTTGCACGGTAAGATCCAAGCCATGTGCAAGCACCGCCACAATTACCGCCGCTCTCGGCTCGGTTTTCCAATCGACCAGCGCCTTCGTGTTGTCATGCATCTTTGTTCTCACGTCCTATATTATTTATTGATTTCCGCCACTCATTTAAATTCCTCTTCGTTTCATGTTCTGCATTTTCCCATCCACAGATTTCTTTCGCAAGCTATCGTGTCTCAAAATGTATCCAGTTAGTGTACCCTTTCCTCATGCCAGTGTTTTCGAGAGGTTTCTTTATCTCTAATTCTAAGCAGATTTTCCATTGGGTTTGCATGTATCTATTTGTTCTTGTTCCGCATCATCTCTTTTACTTTGTTGTCAATCTTCTTTCTCTGTTGTAGTCCTTCCAAGTCTTACGTCCCTAGAAAATTGATTCTGTTTGATGTTGAAGGTCAAGGGAGTGTGTTCATGGTCAAGGGAATAACCTAAATACCATATAAATGCTTTATGAAGTATTGATAACTTTCAAAGTTTGTATATCCTGACGGGAGTAGATTTTTTTTTCTTTTAGCTTGCCTTGCTTGTCTTATACAGGTATGTTGTTCTTTAATTCTTGATGTTTTTTTTATGTTTCTTGTAATCCTGCAATCCAAACTCTTCGGCTTCTTGTGGCATTTTACTTCTCTTTTTATGCTTGGGCTGTATCTTTCCGCAGACGCTCATTTTTTTATACTGGACACTACTGGTGTATTCTAAGCAAAATTCACATAAAAGTCTCCACCTCGGTATCATTTCATTCTTCGCCACCAAATCTGTACTGTCGGTAAGATTCAAAATTATTTTTTCTCCCCAAATAAAAATGCTTTTGCGGTATTTATTTTGATATAATTCATTGTTTGTCTAAATGAGGGAAGATCTCCAGATCCAATTACATCATGTGAAACATCCGCATGATTTCAACCTGTACGTTTTGAGGGAAAAGGGTTTTCAGTTTTCAAATGACCCTCGCCTCGATCTGTTGTCCTTTTTCTTGAGTTGTAGTCGTCATTAAGGTTCGCGATACCGCAGGATGGACGTCATACATTCCGATACCCTTCCGCCGAACGCAGTCCTGGAAGTCCATGTCTTTATGTCGGAATGTGGGTCGCTATCCTGCCATTTTAAGAAATTCCTAAATCTGCCACAGTTTAAAACGTTCTATTGAGTGGAAAATCCGAGCTTAAGTTAGAAAATTTAACAGTTGGTGCTCGTAGTATCGGAAAATTTTCAGCTGTATACAACAGATGGTTTCACTTTCATAGTCCATTGATGCAACAAAATATTGTTTATTTGGAAAAATTGGAAACATATTAGATCGATGATAATACATTTGTATTTGAAAAGCCACCGAAAGAGGTCAGTCGAGTTGGATGACGTTCAGGACACATATGCTCCCATATTTTCGACATTACTATTGGGTAATTGAGGTTACACGTGGCCGTAACCCAATCAATGAAGAACATCCTTCTGGACGTCCTCTGGAAGTGATTCCCTCCGAAATGTTTGACAAACCCCACGGTATGGTTTTAAGTTATCTACGAATTAAAGCACGCGAAATAATGGAGGCCCCAGGCACATCACTTGGCTAGATATTTTCAATTTTACACAAATAATTGGGTGTGAAAAAAATGTCGACAGTATAAGCGATATGGATCAGGGGAATACAACATGAGCATCAACAAGAAGAAAACCAAAATCCTTGTGTGTGTAAGAGAGAAGCTGATATCGCTATTCGAGGAGTGAAACTAGAGCAAGTGGAATCCTTCGTCTACTTGGGCAGCAGTATAACATGGGATGGAAGAAGTTCGACCGACATCAAGCGAAGAAAAGCCCAAGCTAAGAATGCATTCATTAAGAAGAGGCAATTACTACGTTCAAAGAACTTAAGGTTGGAAACAAGGAAGCAATTCGTCAAGACTTTCGTGTGGAGCATGACGCTCTATGGTTCCGAGACTTGGAACATTGGAAAAGTGGACCAGCGGAGAATAGAAGCCTTTGGAAGATGGTTATGGAGGAGAATACCTCAAGTGGTTAAGAGCATCCGCCCGGCAAGTGGAAAGATCCGGTGTTCGAGTCCCGGTTGAGGAAATATTTTTACTCTTGTGATCCGTTCGATTCCGCCTTCCCCACCTCTATTGTGTTCGTCCTTTATACGTGTTCCTATCCCTTTTCCTTATATATGTTTCTGTATATATGAGTATTTATTCGCCGTTTGGCGGGATTTCGTGTTTGAATGTGTATTTGGCCAATGTGGCTCATCTCTTTCTTCTGGCTATGCGTGCCACGAAACGCACTGTTCTTTTCCTGTATGATGTTGTATGAATTCTAACCAATGTCCTTTCCTCTTGTGTATTGTCTATTTCTCCTTTGGTGGGTGAAACAGCCCCCTGACGCCATCTCTTGGCTAAAGAATCGGGGCGCTTGGCGACATATAAGACCCACGGATCTCAGGGTAAATTACATATCCTCGATAGCTCAAGTGGTTAAGAGCATCCGCCCGGCAAGTGGAAAGATCCGGTGTTCGAGTCCCGGTTGAGGAAATATTTTTACTCTTGTAATCCGTTCGATTCCGCCTTCCCCACCTCTATTGTGTTCGTCCTTTATACGTGTTCCTATCCCTTTTCCTTATATATGTTTCTGTATATATGAGTATTTATTCGCCGTTTGGCGGGATTTCGTGTTTGAATGTGTATTTGGCCAATGTGGCTCATCTCTTTCTTCTGGCTATGCATGCCACGAAACGCACTGTTCTTTTCCTGTATGATGTTGTATGAATTCTAACCAATGTCCTTTCCTCTTGTGTATTGTCTATTTCTCCTTTGGTGGGTGAAACAGCCCCCTGACGCCATCTCTTGGCTAAAGAATCGGGGCGCTTGGCGACATATAAGACCCACGGATCTCAGGGTAAATTACATATCCTCGATAGCTCAAGTGGTTAAGAGCATCCGCCCGGCAAGTGGAAAGATCCGGTGTTCGAGTCCCGGTTGAGGAAATATTTTTACTCTTGTGATCCGTTCGATTCCGCCTTCCCCACCTCTATTGTGTTCGTCCTTTATACGTGTTCCTATCCCTTTTCCTTATATATGTTTCTGTATATATGAGTATATATATATATATATATATATATATATATATATATATATATATATAGAGAGAGAGAGAGAGAGAGAGAGAGAGAGAGAGGGAGAGAGAGAGAGTGAGAGTGTGAGGTCACTCCCCTTGACTATTTCTGCCCACTTGAATCCTCCATTCGAATCCTCACAAAATCCTGCGCACTTAAAGCAATTAGTTTCCCTTTGCACTTATTCGGCATATTTCACATTTTGCGGTTAAAGCAGTAATTTGTGTGAATTCTCCAATGGCGTTTCTTTGACTTAGGCGTGTCGACATCATCGCCGGAATAAATTTTCAATTAATATCGAATGGGGAAAATCTTATTATTTCATTTGGAGAATGACTCATAATCGTAAGAGAATAAGAGAGCAACTCGCACAAAATATAGGCCTTCACAATTTCCACAATAATTTGGCACTCTCGCTCGGGTGCGTTAGTTGGTTGAAACCACTTATGGGAGGGGCAATTAGGTGCATGCTTTTAAGCGTTGGATGAACTCCCACGAAATTTTCACGGGACGAATCAGCCCTGGTAACTTCTTAAATAAAATTAGAAAGGCGACATCTGGGCGGGAGCAAATATCGCGAGTCATTTTATTTGAATGTGTGCGTCCGACGATGACAAGCAGTTTCTTGTCACGCGGATGTGGTCACCATATTGTGTGTGTGTGTCTCGCTCACTCCTAAGGAGAGCACCATTGTCACGATTTTTGACGTTATTTTTATGAAGAGCTCAGCTGTTTTGTCTTGCAATCAATTGCATCATTTCTTCGTCATTTGTTAGTTTCGATCTGAGAATTATTTGGCACCACCAGTAATAATTGTGTTTCTTAAAATATTTTAAATGTATCTTGGTTAATAAAATAAAAGCCGTTGTCTTTTCACGCCGTCATCAAATCGTGGCTTTCAATCGTATGGGATGGATGCAATGTTTGCTTGGAAAAATTGCTCCCAGGTCTTAGATTCGTGCTTGTTAGTGGCATTGATTTTATTTTCAAGTGGTGTGTCGTCTGGAAAAGCGGTAACGGCTTCCTGTCGTTCCTCCTCGTCAGGGCGTCTCTCTGGGCGACAACAGTTTCTCCAGCCATGCCGTCTGGCGCATTCAAGTCTGAAGTGACGATGCTTCGATTTTGGCCGTCTTTTACATGGAGAGTCAGAATGGACTCCCTGATTTGACGGGTAAATTGTTAAAAAGATACCTTCCAAGATAATCAAAATAGATTTTTATTTCTGAAAACTACATCTAATGCCATTTTTTTACATTGGGCTTTGAACATTATTTCATCCAGTTGACGACCTTGGTGTGCGATGCACATGTTGAGTTATTCAAAAAAGTTTTCGAAAACTCTTCTCAACATATCTTGCGTTATTCCAGCGATGACATCTGTGATTGCCTCCTTAAGAGCTTCCAAGGTCCTCGGTCGAACTTTGTAAACCTCAGATTTGAGATATTCCCAAAGAAAATAATCACATGGTGTCAAATCTGGGGAGCGAGGGAGCCATGGAACATCCCCTCGTAAGGAGATCAGGCGGCCGGGAAATTGTGCTTGCAGGATTTGGCGTGAACGACGGGCGGTAAGAGCCGTGGTACCATCCTGTTGAAACCAAAAGGCTTCTGTGTCATATTCCTCGCCATACTCCTCCATTTTGGGGAGTAAAACGTTCTCCAGCACTTCACAACAGCGGACAGAGTTCACAGTAACAGTTGATCCTCGAGATTCAAAAAAAGTAAGGCCCAATAATGCCCAGGAAGGACATAGCGCACCAAACTGTCACTTTGGACCTATGAAGAGGTCTTGAGTGAAGTTCGCGCGGGTTGTCAGTCGCCCAGTAACGAACATTTTGCTTATTTACTGAGCCGGAGAGGTGAAAATGCGCTTTATTGGTAGACCACAGCGCCCTCTGTGTCACCACCACACTATCATTGCTCTTAAAGAACGTTTCTGCGACAAAGTCTCGATGATCACCAGACTACTGCATGGTAACTTCTAAAATTGGCGTTTTTTTCGCCAGCTAACGCCCCTACACCCTCTCCACTAATTTACGTGCGCGCTCTTCAGTGATATTTTTAAACTAGGGAGTGCATTCTAACTCACCCTGTACAAGAAGAATGGAAACCTAATGTTGGCTCTGATCGGTCGCGCTGGGTGTCTGGTTGTCATTCCTGAATCTCTTCCAGCTATCGGCCAGGGTATTGCAGTCCTCCTTGTTGTAATCCTCGGATTTTTGGTGAGTTCTATTTCCTCCTGAATTAGCTTTAGTTAGTAGCGGCTCTCACTGCGAATCGCTTTTGCCTTATCGAAGTCCGCCGTGTGGCTTGGTTCAGATGCAGATACGTCATTGCGGGCTTTGCTGCGGGGGCTAACGTACTGGCTTCCCACCCTGAGGGCGCGGGTTCAAATCCCGGCGGTGTTGAATATTTTTCAGAGGTATCTCGATCCCTACTTGAGGTGCTTTGTGGAGGGCACTTTGAATGAGTACGCCGTCCGTCGGATGGGACGTTAAACTGCGGACCCCTTGGCGCCTTTCGTAAAGAGTAGGCTAATGCCAACGCCGGGTTTCTCTCCACCCTTCATCCTTTCCTGTCCATCCTCTATGGCGCAAATGACCTTAGCTGTCGGTCGCCTCCCCTCAAAACTACCACTACTTGGTTCAGGCAATACGTGCTCCGAGGCGACGAAACTGTTTCCTTTCCGTGGCATGTACATGTTCTCGTATCCTGTACATTTGATCGATTTTTCCGTCATCTCTATGTGCATGAGTGTTGGAACACTGGTAGGCTCCCTCGTAAAGCAAACGGGAAACGTGGCTGGAACCACGGAGAAAATCGCGCGAGTCCTTTCCAGACACATTGTGAAAAGAGATTCACCTGCTGCAAGAAAACGGGCTACCATCTTCCCATGCCTAGAGACAAAGTGATGGAGGGAGAGCAGAGCAAACGATTACTTTTGGGATAGTCAATTTGTTTTCTGGAAGAGGACAGGCACTTGTGATGCGGAGGCAGTAATGAGGGCACAAACGGAGAGGAATTTATTGCAAAATCAGGATGTATTTGTCTGTTTCGTAAATGTCGAAAAGGCGTTTGATGGAGCGAATCAGGAAGAATTAATGAATTTGACATGCTATAGGAGTAAATTGGTGGAATTGGTGACTTATCCGCAGCCCGTAAGTCTCAGCCAGCTCAAGTGCGAGTCGGGAATGGTGAGTTTGAATGCGTAATGTTAAGAAGAGGAGTAAGACAGAGTTATGCATTATCTCCCGTACTTTACAACGTAAATTTGGCGGAAATGGTTAAAGAGTTATGGGAAGAACTGCAGATAGCAATGAGAATTGATAGGGAATCAATAAAATCGGTTAGGTTTGCTGATGATGTAGTTTTAGTTGTCTTCGCTAGATTCGTGCTGGAACAGGCGTTTGGATTCTAGTTTCGATTTTCAGCTAATCCTTTCCTTTCCAATTCGCTTAACATTTCCTGAAATTCATTCTAGCATTAGCCCTAGATATCTTGTAATCATGATTGATTTCAGTCATTTTGTCCCTATACATATCGTGCGAAATATTTTTCGCCTCTGCGTGACATTTTAACGATTTTATAATTTGTTGTTCCATTTATGCTCGGCAATTTTTCTAATGTGGAAAAAACTTCTTCGTTATCGTTTTTCATCATCAAAAGCAGGCGTAGTTGAAATGAGCATGTTTTAACTTGTATTGCGACACCAAGACAGCTTACAACTCAAGCTTCCCTTGATCAGCATTTAATGATTATTACTGTATGCCTGTTTTTGGCAACTCGGATCTGGAATATGTGACGTGACTGTTGTAGAACCCCCCTGCCGACAGATGACCTGTTAATCTCTTCGTCTTTGATATTTTGCGAATAAAGAAAACCAGCTTCGCGACTTGATCATCCAGCCGAAAGCATAAAAGTTATCAAGTGTCGGAAAAAATTTGTCTGGTTAAGTACGTAAAACATAAGGGATTAAATAATAATCATTGTATGGTAATCTACCGGTTAAGGTAGGTTTTTAGATGGGCACAGCTACTAAATAAAACAATTTGTGTCTCCTAACAAAACACAAAATCCAGCACCCTACTCAGGTCCCTCTTCATCTCTTAGTACTTTCTTCCTCCCTTCATCCCGTCTAATATCCCTATCTTGTTCCTTCCCTTTCCTCGTTTGCCTAGCATTCTCCCCTCTATCACAGTCTTCAACATCCCACTGCCGGTCAATACCCCCTTCAGCCACTTTTCCTGCCTCCATAGGATTTCTCCCAACAAACCCCTCTCTTCGGCCACCATACCAAGTACTTCCTCATTTGTTTTCTTCTCGGTCCATTTCACTTTCTCCATTCTTCTCCACACCCACATTTCAAAAGCCTCCAATCTACGTTTATCCTCCTGCTTCAATGACCACGTTTTCGCGCCGTACATACAGGTAGCTACGCTCCATATCAACGTTTTTATGAGTCTCTTCTTAATGTGTGTACAAAATCCAGATAATCCAAATCCATTTGGAGAACTTGAAGATGAATGAATCTATCCTCCAATTTAAGGGGCCCGCCATCACAGCATATATTTTATGATCCCAACCGTCCGAGTGAGCATTGCATTGTAATTGATGTGAAACATAATGGATTAAAGTAAATTTTGGATAGGCCGTGGTATAGGTAAAAGTCATTGAACTGTGGAAATATTTTTTTTTCGTAGAATCATTATTTCAAACTAGTTTCTTTGTCAGCGTAAGGTTTACAATGTTTTGAATTCACTCTATATTTGCGCTCTCACAGTGTTATAAGCAAATTCTCTTATCATTACTTTGCTTGCACCCGTGTTAGGTCCCCATCTTTCACCTTTCGGTCATATTTTTGGTCAATTCTTCGCACCGTTTCTAATCCCAGTGACGCGCTTGAAGACAATTGATCTTGCATCTAGCTTATTGTACGCCGTAGTGGGGCTGATGAATTAGTGTGAATTCTCGCTGCACCATGGATACGTCTCGTCTTACTAATCCGGTTTTATTGAGTCGTTACATGAATCAAGCATTCTGTGAGCGAACGAAAATTAATTTTAGTCATTAGGTCGCCGATTGTTGCATGGAAACCAAATTTCAGACTGGCGATATAACCTTTTGTTCATCTAAATTTGTCCGCGAAGATGAATTTATCGCGGATGAGGACTGGCCGAGAGGTGAGGCGGTAAGATGAGAAGTGGGAGGGGGTTAAATGAACTAGACCCCCCCCTCAAATGCAAGTGAGCCATGAATACTGGAAACGAACACACGGATTTAATATGCATCATTCATTCCTCTCGTACATGTTCCTGATGGGGGCGATAAAGATTTCCCATTGTTTCTCAGCGGTATTTCCATAATCTCATCGCTGTCTTTCCAGAGGCTCCCCTTGGCCTCTGACATACACACACACACGTTCTCACACAATTCGTCCGTCCATCGTCCATTTATATATTAGCCTCGACTCTACGAAATTTTTCCTTCCGTGCGGCTCTTATATTTTCCCCTACCCTCACCCCCTTCATTCTCCCCAATTCCGAAACTCCCGCCCCTGTCCCTCGCCGCCATCTCCTCCCTCACTCGTGTAACCCGATTGATAATCCCCAATCTGAAATTTAAAAGCAGCACGCCTCCGCGCCGGCGATCTCCACGCCTCTGCCCCTCGAGATGGAAATAGCGTTCAATCTTATGTCAATGAGGGTTGCGGGTCGGAGAAGGGGGTACGCACGTCTAAATGTTCTTTTTTTATATCTCCCACCTCCGTCCCTCTCATTCCATCTCCTTGCCAGGGGTGTGTAAATTAGGGTCCAATTTGGTGAGTGCGTCGCGCCACTGGCCGTTTGCCACCCGCCTGCTCCGCACGGCGTCTTCCGGAAGCGTTCTTTTCTTGACGAACGTGGAAAGCTGGCCATCGCCGACCAAAGGAAACCGTTGCTTAGGAGACGTGGGTCTTTTTTCCTCTGTTCGCACCGATCCGCTTCCCGTCCGATCGTCTTCAATCCTCCAACATTTCCCTCTCTTCCCGCCAGCGATTTTGGCAAATAGTGAGTTTCTGGTTTCGTCGCAGCTGCCAAAAGCCAAAGCGGTGAGATTTGGCGAAACGTCAAATAGGGCGGAAGAAATTTTTGTTTAATCCTTTTATAGAAACGCGAGGGGCATGCAATGTGTGTCAACCATTGGGTGTTTGATTTCGCTCATTTTCGATGTGTGCCGTCAACTACATGGTGCGGAAGATGCCGAACAATTGTTTTGATAATACTATTGCCTTATTATGTGTAATACGTCGGCAGAGAAGGAATATTATTTTGTTATGAGACTGCACGTGTGTTCTGTTGGAATGAGAAGTAGTAATTTTGCATGGCAGAAAACATCGGCGTCTCATTTCACTTCGTTCCTGAAATCGTCATAGAATATTATAGCCAGAATATTTAGTTTTAATGCTGGAAACTGAATGGATTCAATGATTTCAATGAGAAATAAGTTCATTGAATAATAATAAAAAATTTTCTAATGCTGAAAAATCCCTTCGTCTCACATTTTTACGCATCAAACGCTGGATAAAATCTCGTGGGCTGCTGGACTGAGGGTAGTCTGAAATGCTTTTGGTTACACGGATCTTTCACTAATTCCTTTAGGAAGCAAACAAAAACCAGCAACATATATTTTTTATTTTTCAAAATAATCTCTCTTTAGCTAGATTTTACTCTTCTCAGCGTTTTTCAAACTTTTTAAACCGCCCAAAAGGAGGATTTTGGAAGGTCCTCAAAATAGGCATGTATTAATAGAAATTTTTTTTTTCTTTCCCAAATGAGAACGTTTTTTATTGATTTCCTTCCTCAACTGTTTCAATATCGAAGTATGATACCCTTCGATTATCCTTTGTCCTTTTTGCAAGTAATCGATGTGTATAACTCTGCGTGCTTCCCAAAATGACGTGGTCGTCATCTTACCAGCCGATTTCACCATCTTCGCCTTCTTCGGAGCCGAATCGACGTTTAAAACCCACTGGTTCAACTGTTCCTTTGTCTCTGGAGTGTAATAGTGTAATCATGTATTTTCACAGTTAATATTCGACGCAGAAACTAGCGTCCGAATTGACCGTACGATTGCGTTCATTCTCAACTGAGGGCAAACGCGGCCCATATTTTTTTCACATCCAATTATTCGTGTTTAATTGAAAATACTGTACCTGACGATGTGCTTGCAACCTCAACGCTTTCGCGAGCTTTGATTCGTCGGTCACTCGTTGACATATCGGGGATTTTGTCAAAACCTTCGGAGGAAGTCACTTCCGGTGAACGTCCCGGACGATGTTCGTCATTTGTGGATGGGCGGCCCCGTTAAAACTCATTTTCCCCGTTGTAAATAGTTGTAAACACAGGGTTAGACGTGCCGTGGGCTTTATCTAATTCGGCGTTGATCTCCTGTGGTGCCAAGCATTTTAAATAGAAATTAATCACCGCACGGACCCTTTTTCCATTTTTTTTATATCAGCAAAAGTGTTTTGCTTCAATGGACTATGAAAATGAAACCACGCGATGGAAATAGTTGAAACATTAACGGCAGTCTAGTGAAAGATGAGAATTACTAAAAGCAATCCTTTTCCGATACTGCGAGTGCTAAGGTATTATTGAACGGCCCACGTAATTATGTTATCCCCTATTAGCTACACCAGGTAATATTAGTAGTTTTAGCGGAGGCGACCGACAGCTAAGGTAATTTCAGCCATTAGGGATGAATGGGAAAGTATGAAGGGTGGGGAGAAGCCCGGCGTCGGCATTAGCCTAGTTCTAACGAAAGGCGCCTAAGGGTCCGCAGTTTAACGTCCCATCCAACGGACGGCGCTAAACCTGGTCCATTTTTATATTTGCAGTCCTATGACCGCACGTATTCACGCAGTTACAAGATGAAATGCAGTTTAAAACATCCTAACAAAATAGTGAATACGCTTATTATTACTGAAGTCCCTACCGTTTAACATTTAGGCTCGCTGGCATTTTTAATTTTATTTGATTTAGCTGTAAGGATATGTTCATTGAGCCAGTTGAGACAAAGAGTGAAGTAATTAGTAGTATTCTGCTGTTGAAGATTGGTTTGTGGTCGATACAATGAATAATTAAGTACTGTAATAATTCCAAACCCAGATTAGCTCACACGACAATAAATATCCCACGCTACTTTTAAAAATTGCTTACACATACCCACTTCTTCTCCGTCTAACATGTGTTCACTTTTCTTAGTCCTACCTCTCCCATTAATGATTCTCCCCTCTATTTCCATCTTAAAATTACATTTTCAAAGAATATCCCCTGAGTCCACTATTTGGCAGACTTCGTTTTTTTCCCCATAGCCTTTCCTCTTTCCCCACCATGCCTATTACTTCCTCCTTTTTTCATTTCACTCTTTGATACATATCTCTCCACACCCACGTCTCAAAGCATTCAGTCTACCATTGAGCTCTCTCGCATCTGCAACCAAGTTTCCAAGTGGTTCCTTATGTTGTTATCTTTAACTTTGTTACGTTTAATTCACATCTCGTAGGCTTTTTTAATTTTTTTAGTGATTTTCTTCTTGATTTCGGAAAAAATGGCGTTTTTCTACAAAGATTAAATGGAAATCGAGTTCTGAAATGTTTGGCGTAAGTTCCTAGCTCGCCCTGCGAAGGACTGCTTTTTTCGTGTCCTTCGCTTGGACCGAACAAAAATCCCATCCTTTTTCACGATCCGAAATCGGATGTCGATTTAAAAACCATTAGATGTGGCTGCATGCTCTCTTTGATTGAATTCTGAAATTAATGTCTCCGAGACCTTAAGTGCCTTGCCTATTATTTTCACCAAGCACCCTTCGCGAGTGTACATTTTTTCGGTGTCATTCGTTCGGGCTATGGTGGGAAAATCCACTGATGTTTCCTTGTGAATATTCTTGCGTGAAACCTTCGAGAAAGATTCACTCGACTGGGAACGGTATGCGGAACTGAGGGTATGTTCCAAATGTGCACTGGCACTGTCGCTCCGCGCTAGGGTATTGTGTCGACCTGTGGCACCACGACTGAATCGCCCGCTTATTGCTTATGGCGTTGCGCATCATTTGTAGGACTTAACGAGCCTTCACACATGTTCAGAATATGAAGTACAACCTCAAGATGAGAGGATTTCCATTAGAAGAAATAACAACTCGCGAGAAAGTAGCGCTATGATGAAGCGATATGTTCATAGTTATATCTGGAATCTACTTTTCGACGGATGCGAGACTTGTATGATAGGATCAAGAGAGGGAAGGAAGAGGATTGAATGCGATCGGGATGTGTTGCAACGGGAGAATGCTGAAAGCAAAATGGACAGAGAGAGAGAGAAGAAATACTTCGATGAAGGAGGTGAAGAGAGGAGACTTCAGAAGAAGATTGATTGAACATATCGTGTGGCTAAGTAGCTTATTGAAGATCATAATTGAAGAGAAAAATGGAGTGAAAGACTTGCAAAGGAGGGCATAGGATGAATTAGGAATTGAAGCAGGTGATGGAAAATGTCGGTTCAAGGACCTCTTGAGGGAATGTTGGCAATGAGGGCAGGGAACAGAATTACTGATTGTGGGAAACTGATACAAACCAATACTCGGGTTCATAACCCATGATGGCGATCGCCTTTGAAGTAATTCGAATATTCACTCATTCATTCTCCCTGTTCAAACAATCCGTGAAAGGTAAGTTTCCATTCTGTTCAGGATTCTCAAAGGTTGCTCATCTTTGGATGCAAGTGATAAGGGAATGAAAATTGGTGACCAGATACTGGGATGTTGAAGACTTTGATCATAGATGGGAGGAAGATGGAGGAAGAGGCATGTTGGACGGAATTAAGAGGGTTGCAATGCATGCGGAATTGAAGAATTTATTGTAACATTGGGTGTCAGATTGTGTCTCGTTAGGCGAGGCTAAGGAATGCAGTGTTGTGTCCTTCCACAGTTCGTCTTAAAAGGTAGACTTCCTCATGTGTATTTGAAATGGAGGCCTGTTGTAACCCTACGATACTCGTATATGTGTTTTCAAACTCCTCGGCTATTTCACATGGTTTGAAAACACGCTATAGATATGCTCAGCATATATGACCTGATGATTTGCAAATATGCTGAATTCATTTTATTTGCCTTTAGGTTGCTTGAGGTTGTACTTAGACAAAATAATCCCCAAATCTAAAACACCTCGTACACCTATGTGACTTCTTGCTCTGGAAGTCGAAATCTATTTATTCCGTAATTCCATACTCCCCATTCAACATTATTTAGCGAAAAGGTATGTGAGCGGTAAAATATTCCAATGATACTTTCGCCAATTGGAGCATATTATTGATTTAATAATCTGATGTCTTGAATTACGTGTATTTTAAGTGTCTATAAGGAGGATACCGTGCATCGTTGAAGAAATTAGTTTTTAAAAGATGCAATGTGGCTGCTCATGCCCTTTCCCAAATGTAATCAGGAGCGATTCGCTCCTGGGACCTTCAAACGGATGTGACTGAGAGTTTTAATGCGCCAGGCGAAAGTCAATGAAACGAAAACATTTCCGAGTCGTTAGGCCGAAATGCTACTTGGAAAATGATGGCTCGAAATGAAGGTGCTCCTGCGATCCGACAGATTTTTTTTAGAGTAACTCTGAAGAAACTAACGGTATTAGTTCCACGCTTTAAAATGACGTCGACGTAAAAAATAAATGGTCGAGTGAAAATGACGAAAGATATTTGCAAAAACGTCTGGAAATGTGGAGGAGGAGGAGGAGAAGGAGAATCGTATCCTTCACTATCACGCGTGACGTTCGGATATCACCAATTTCTTCTTTTAAAAATGCACCCACTTTGAAGTTGACTCGATTACGCTTGAGCTTAGTCATGTTCTGAGTAGTATGAGCGATTCACGTGTTGGTCTAATGACAGTAGTGTCTCAGAAGTAGATATTTCGTATCAGAAATACTTTTTCGAGTAATTATATCTTGCTTATTCTCTACCTTTTCAAATAACTGAGAAATGTCGTGGAAAAATCTGTCCTGATGAAATCGATACATTATTAGTTGTGACTTAAGAGAAGTTGGATATGAAAAGGCTTTTTCTTTGGTGAAATTCATTTTAAATTGTCCCATGAATTCAAGCATGTTGCCTTAGTGATTAATGCCCTCTTCATCAGCGTCCGACATGCTATATTCGAGGAAGGGCGTGGATTCTCTTCTTCAGTTGCCGATACTCCGTGGAGTAATTCTTTTTAATGATATAAAATATTTTTCTCGTCGTTCATGTGATGATGACCTAGTCTCTTTTATTTTCTTCCAGTGGTACGAGTGCCATCTCAACGAGATGCCGCCTCACCTGGCGTCGCGTTTTATCCAGATGGGCGTAGATGAAGGAACCGAAGCCTTCCTCGAGCAAAGCAAGGAAAAGTCAGAGTGGATCTTCACGCAACTTTGGTATTCCTTGGCGAGGCCCTTTTTTGGATGGTTCATGTCACAGACGTCCGTCAATGGGTTCGTACGCATCACTATGATTTAACAACTTTTCAGCATTACATTTCAAGCTGAAGTGATTACAAATATTCTTGTGTAATGAGAAATCTACCATCAAACATCTTAAAAACGTACATTATTGAATGGCAAAGGCAAAGAGTGGGTACTATTTCTGTCCACTGCGTGAAATACTTGTGTAAAGTTACGGTCATTGGATAATATTTAAGTATCCTCTCATCAGCGTTTTCTCAGAAATTAATGTATATTTTATCTATTTTGTAGGGTTGTCTGCCGTGCTTTTTATTAAAAAAAGTACGTAGCTTTTAAATAGCAATTGCCGTCCCATGTAAAATATTTTGTAACAGATTTTGTGATGGATTTTTTAACGTTTTAAATGTTCCACGATATACGAGTGTGTAATCGTTTGGTGTATGAACGGAACTATAGTATCTGCGACAGATTATTTCTTATTTTTCAACCACTGAAATGGTTTTAAAAATATTCTTTCTAGAATTATAAAAAAGTTAATCTCTTCCTTTGGTGAAGGTGCTTTGTGCCTTGAAAAGAGAATATCTTTGCAAAGGAGAAAAGGGACAATATTTTTCATATGCGTGCTTAGGTACAGAAACGGACTACATTAAAGGTTCCTATTCATATGTCACCGTCGCAAAAGCAACTTACGGAGTACCCGTATTAGTGGTATTCAGGGGAGGTGACAGACAGCTAAGGTCATTTGCGCCATTAGGAATGGACAGGAAAGGATGAAGGGTGGAGAGAAACCCGGCGTCGGCATTAGCTTACTCTTAAGGAAAGGCGGCAAGGGGTCCTCAGCTTAACGGGGCATCCGACGGACATCGCACTCAGTCAAAGTGCCCTCCACAAAGCACCTCAAGTAGAGATCGGGCCACTGAAAAATATCTGTCACCGCCGGGATCCGAACCCGGGCCCTCTGGATGGGAGGCAAGTACGTTAGCCACCGCACCAACAAGATCCCCATCTTCTTTCGTCAAAATAATGAACGAATGAAATAGGTTAGCATCATTGGAATATATTTTATGTGGTTTTAAGGGTAGGAAAATTTACACAATTGAGCCCTTAACGGAAAACGTTTTTCAGGCTAAGTGTTTTAGCTTGGATTATGTAAGGCAATAGAAAGAATATTTTAAAACCCATTCACCTCATTTTTTCCCTAAATTATACAAACCTCCCTTCTCCCATCGATTCCTCCGTTCCACGTGCTTCAATATTAAACGCAAACTCGGTATCCGTATCCAAGGATCCATAATTTTATTTGCTAAATTGAGAGCCGGAAGTATCAATTTGAAGCGTAGTAGCTCTAATCGTCGGGTCGTTCGGTCGCTCTTTTGGACAATTTGGGCCTCTCTTTTATCAACAAGGGCGTAATGCGTCGCGTGAAAGCAAAATCGTATTCGCTGGTGAAGTAGCCCGTCCCCGTGAGCGGAATCCTCGCACCATCGAATACTCCGAGAGGGGCATCAGCCCTTCCCACTGCCCGCCGCCCTCTTCTGCGCAGCTCCTGGCCTCCCTACCTCCACTCGGCCTCCCCATTGTCCAGTGCCTCCAGGTTATCACCTGGAAGGGAGGAGTGGTGAGTAGTGGGCACCAGCTGCGGACCGTCGCAGCCCCTCCCCCTCAAGATTCCTAGCCCATCACCTCCTCCACCCCGCAATCATTTGCTAAGCAAATCCTCTCCCGCGCTTGAAGCCCCTCGAGTCAGGGGAGGCCTCTTCATGTTTTTAAATGCAATTCCCCATTATGGCGGCAATTCCCCATTATGGCGGCCATCTCCGACCCCCTCCCCCCACCCTCGTAACCCCCCTTCGCCATTGAAATCATAATCGCCAGCGCGCGGGATGCCGCACCACTCCTTCGATAAGGCGAGGAGCACACCTCTTCATCACTTTGCGTGCCCCATTGTATTGGTCTCAATTTACGGAATAATTGGACACCGCCATTGATGGGCGATTGAGCGGAGCTTGACCGGAAGGGAGAGTGTGAGCTCGGATGATGCGTGGCCGGGACAAAGGCTGTGTTACCAAGAATTCGTGTTCCATGAAATCTTCCCCTTCTGTCCACTCAATGATTGATCATCCGTGTTTTATTCTGAGATCAGAGCTCACTTTCTTACAATTTTGAATTTAATTGATGTCCTATAAAATTTTGTCATCAGTTTGCCCCTTTCCGGAAATTAGTTAGAGCAGTTAATGTTACGCATCGTTACAATAAGCTGAATCATTGTCTCGTCACATTGGGATGTTTAATTGCAATATTTTGTCGTAAATTAAAAGTATGCAGCTACATAATCACCTTTGCTCCTGACTTGGAGTAGCTCAATATATCGCCACCATGGGCATAGATTTTAATTAAAAGTTAGGGCACGATGAAACAAATAAACTTCATATTGCTTATGCCCATCGTGCTTACACTCCCTCCCTTATTTTTGCATATGTTTTGGGAACAAACACCGTATATGAAGAAGTATCACAATGTTAAAGCAGCATTTAAGGCATCAAACGTCTTCGACGACTCGAATTTACGATGAAAGATGGGGTAAATTTCCTGGGACATCGAGGGAAGTCTCCGGATTCTCCGTCCGTGATCCAGAGCCACAGCAATCACGAGCACCTCGGGACAAGTTGGATTTAATTGCATTCGGTGGCGCGCTCGCAGTCGGAAAAGTGTGCGTCTCTGTTGAGGGCAGTACGCCGGTCCTCCCGAGGCGTAAAGATTCAGAGCAGTCCTTCTCGCGGTAGCGCGGCCGACCATCTGAAGCGGCCCCGCACCTCGGCCCTCTCGGGCGGGCGACGAGCGTCTTTGGCGCTCGCCAGCGGGGCGGGCAAGGCGTTCTCGTGTTTTCGGGAGCCGCCGTGGGCAGCAGCATGGGTCGGGAGGTCGACGGGAGGAGCCTCCGAGTCTGTCGGCGACGGGAGAGCCGCAAAAAACTAGCGGCGTCGGGGAGTGGGCGGGGAGGGAGGCAATTCCGTTAAAGGAGGGAGTTATATCTGGGGGCGGCGGAGGAAGACTAAGGGGCGGACGAGTGTAAGGGGAGAATTCTGATAGGGTTGCGGCAGTGGGTTCGGGCGGAAAAGAATAATCAAGAAAAACGTCTCCACAAGTTGTCTTGTGAAATTGGGTGCATCAAACCCCTCCTGTCGTTTTGATCCGAAGAAGTTGTCCCGGAAGCAATGCTCAAACAGTTTATGTTCAACGAATAATATACGGAGGAAATTTCACCCCCTCATCTGGAGGTATGTACCCATCCTAATGTTTTCCAATTTTTTTCGGAGTTCTATTTTTGAAGTACATTGGAACCCTGAATAGATCCTCAATCCCTTTCCGAATTTACATGTTATTTTCTATCCACGTAAGATGATTTTACGTGGGTAGAAATGGATGCCCGTTGCCATTCAAGTAATGAGAGGAATTGTTTTCGTATTCAGTGATTCGTAAAGAGAAGTGCAATGAAAACTATTGCTAAAACTATATTATTAGAAAAATATTGCCGAATTTTAAAAATAAATGTACTTCATTAGATGGAAATGTCGTGAACATTTTTGAAAAATTTAAGCTAAAATGTTTGCAGAATTTCATTGAAAAGTTGATTACCTAGAGGGGCATGGAAATATTTAGTATGTGACATTGCTTTCAATACTTTCACTGTCAGTCAACGAAGTCAATTTGGTTGAACAGTTTACTAGTTGAATAGTGTGATAGCCAACTGTAAAAATAATAAGAGGATCTCTTTTTACGACTTTAATACTTACTGCAACTTAATTTATAGGCTTAGTTTTTGATCATTCTTTGTGTATTACACGTTTTTATATTGCCATTAAATACCTGTCCGAGCGTTCAGAAAGACAGAGCGGTCAGCACGTCAACGTTAATTGTCAATGTAACCGTATAAATAAAAATGCGAGCCGCCTGGAATGGAAGTGAAACATGCAAATGGTGGGGAGGCTGGAGTGAACCGTGGCCGCTGGGAGAGTGTGGGATGGGCGGAGAGGGAAGCGAGGTGTATGTAGGTAGTCTTGGCGGGAGAAGAAAACGAGGGGAAGGAGGAATAGGGGGGGGCGGCATGATTGGAATAAGGGTGGCGGGGCGGAAACTCCCACCGAGAGAAATTCCCGACTACCTCTCTTACACACCTGTATCCGTGCGGGCCGTCCCGGACGACCATACGTGCGGCTGAGAGGGAGAGACGGCTGCCTCTGGACCTTAGAGACAAGCGGACCCTCCCGCACGCCCCTTCCCGATCGCCATTCGCTCCACACCCCCTTCCCCAACCCTCCCATCACGCCTGTCCATAATCGTCATCCTTTATCCGCCCCCAACCAACCGTCCGCGGCCCCCTCCTGCCCTCTCCAGCGGCCTCTTGAAAAATCGCCGGGATCCGCACCCCATCCTCACCCGGGGAGAGGAATTTTGTGTGGGCACGGAGGTGTGCTGAAGGCTAAGGGTAGGGGGGGAGTGGTGTGGGCCCGGGTGGTCAACGTGGTCTCGGGTGGGACGGAGGACAATAGAGCCATCGGCTTCAAGGATGCCTCTCGTTATTACGCTTCACGTGTCCCTCATTTTGTTCTTCACTTTTTCCCTCCTTCCTCCCCAATGTCTCCTTCTGCGCCCTTAACGCTCAGATACCTATACTCACCGCCATTGCACACCGCCGTCGCCCCGCCCCACACCCGCGTGCTCCGCCGCCCGTTCCCGAGGCTGGCCGGTCGGGGTGGCGAGGCGGGTGTGGGTGGCGTTGTCGTCTTGTGAGACGCGGTCACCCGGAGGATTTTCCTCCCTCCGTCCCGAAGCTTTGAGACGATGGAGAGATTGAATCGATAGCGTTTATTGGCGTCCTCTCCTTTCTTTGCTCGAGCGACTTTTTTCCACTGGTGGAAATAGATTTTTTCTAGACTGCCGAAGAAGTATTGAGAAATTGCCTGGGTGAAAAGAATTTGTCGGTAGAAAAGAAAGTTACATACTCTTGAAATGTACATTTAATATTACAGTACTCAAACTGGTGATTTTCTTTAGTCTTCTTGCACGATACCTAAGGTAAGATATTGTATTTAAAGAAATGTCAATTGCTAATTGTTTGCCTCGGCTACCGCCTTTACACCTAGGTTTCATATAGATAATATGTGTCCGTATACATATGCAATTTACCAGCATGCTTGAAATATTGAATGCACCCTTCACTTCAGGTACAGTTTTAGAGATACGCTATGCTCCCTTAGCTGGTTAATTGCACATGGCTTTGATCCGAAGTAATATAACACGTTTCCCTTATTATGTACGCTAACGGTCCGTTATCGCAGAAGGGGCTCCAGGTACAACATCTTATCGCTCTCCGGGTTTTACGTTCTGGATGGTCTTCTCTTGGCCAAAATTCGTCTTTGGCAAATCTTCTCACGAGGAGCATCGTCCTCGACATCCCAACAATCCTATTTTCACTTTCAAGGTCTCCCCCCTCCCGTCCTTCGCCTCTTCCCACCACCCCTCCCACTGCATTCCGCACCCCACTCCCGAGGTCCACCCTTCCCATACCACCGTCGAAGTCTCCGCGACTCATTGTCACGGCTACCACACATTCTCCCTTTTTTATTCACACCTTCCAATCCTGGAGTATCATTAATATCCATTATGCGCTCCGGGCTCACATTCCTCCTTCCTCCCCCCATTCCCACCACGTCCCAACCTCCAAAGCACCTACCTCGGCCATCTCTGGGGGGATTAAATCTTTACGCTTCGCCCGAGAGGCCACGGGTTCGAACTCTTCCAAGAGCACTCTCCCCTTTCGCTACCCTCGGGAATTCGACCCGCCACCTCTTTCGGTGTCCCTTACTGCCGGCGTATCCTTCGCACGCCCTCGGTGCATCCATTGCAAGACCCTGACCTGTTGGGGATGATGGAGAACGAGCCTATTCCAGCCGCCTCCAGTTCTTTCAAGCCAAGGATATCGATGAGGCCTGGGATGGAGTCCCTATTATGGTCGGACTCCATGTAGGAAATCCATAGGTCGTTATGTATCATTTTTACCAGCGTCCGCATTGTTTGTGAGCCGTACGCGTTTTTATCTTCCCTTCACTGCACGGTCTATTGGTCTTTTGGATTACATTCTTGCTCGGGATTGAAATTCGTTTTTTCTGCATTTTACAAATATCTCAACCCGACGACGAACGTTCATTACGGGTGAGTAGTTGCGTGGAATGAATCATTCGGTGAATTCCTGTATAATTATAAAACATCGTGCAAAATGACGGTGCCGTCGCCGAACGCTCCGGTGGTTGTCGTGGTGGAATGGGGTGAAACATTAAGGGTGCCCGCCTACATTTATAATCTCTGATGTTGGTAAAACAAAATGACATTTTTGCTCAAGGTTGTAGAAGGTGTCTCAATTTTAATGAAAGCACTTGAAAAGTATTAAGCAGTGATTTCGGTTATTGGGAAAAGTGTTCTGTGTAGTACATTTTTTATTTGATCGTGACTCGAATAATAAATGCTGTGGTCGGTTTCGGTAATTTTGGCGTAGATATATTCTTAATTTCCTAAATTACGATATATATATATATATATATATATATATATATATATATATATATATATATATATATATATATATATATATATATTGAATTGTAGTAAGATTGTGCGAAGTTAGTTTCGATTTAGTCGGAGAAAATAAGCATTCCAATATGAAATATGATTTTATATATATTTTTTAGCCGTATCACCTCTGAATTTTTATTAGAATTACTACTGCGGTCAAAAGTAATTCCACGGCGGCTGAATCATGAAAAATGAAATTTATTTGTTGCCATTTCGCGCAGATGACGTAATTGGGAAACATTCTTAAATTCGCAGCCCGGCATGGCCTCACCGAAAATTTTGATGAATAATGGTATCGTGTAATGGGATGACTGCGAACACTTGTCTTTTAATGCTTCCCGTCCCCCTCTCCTCCCTGCCTCCACCTCGCCTCTCCTCTCCCACCGTTCCCATGCCAACTGCCGCGCAATCCTTCCTCGGACCCAGCCCCCCGCCTTCCCCGTCTCTCCCCTCCCTCCCACTCTTCACTCCACCGGCCATCTCCACCAATTTTCAATGCGGTAGCAACGAGACTGGAGAAGCATGTAAAAAATGATCCATGTCCCAATCTTTCCCGCCTCCCTTCCACCTCCCCTCCCCCCCCACAACCGCCCACCTTTCCCGACCCCCCCCTACCCCCCCCCGCTCCCCCACCCACCTCTTCCCTCTCTCGACTCACCGTCCGTCCAACACAATTCCATCCGCCGCCTCTCCCTCGCTCTCTCCGTCATCTATATCCATCCCCGTCTTCTTTTTGCCCTCCCTCATTCTCTCCATCGCTCCACGAATTCCGTCCGCTCTCATTCGCCGCCCTCCTCCCCCATAGAACAAAAGGCGAGATTGAAAGAGTGGCGTAGTACAGTAGCCAACAAAGAGTTTAAATCTTGGACCCTCCCATCATCATCATCATCATCTCCTCCTCCGATCTCACCGCTTTTTTTTCATCTCCTCCCTTTTTCGCCCCCTCCCCCCCCATTCCAAACCTTTCACCCTGCTGCCTTACGCTGAGGTACTGTTAAGGACGAGACGCTCGAAGGGAGATGCCGTCCGGGGAGGCTCTCCTCTTTTATTATTATTTGGGGGGCTCGAAAGAGGCGGGGGCGGTTTGGGGTGGAGGGAGTCGGGTGCAGGAAAGCGGGGAATGAGTGACTAAGATGAAATGATGGCGTCTCCTTTTTTTTCTCCTCACTTTATGCCTCGCACGTATCGGTAAATTATGACTTTATTAATTTACTCCGGGAGAGGAAATGCTTTGCCACGCATGACCAAAAATTGAACTTCTCAATTGTGGCTGCGGGACGCGCCGTGGTTTCGGATCCGGGGGGAGGGAAATTAAAAAAAACGGGATCTCTAAGCGGGAATGAACTTGCGTAATTTGAGGCGGAATGACCCGAAATTGACCCATGCCGACCGAGTACCGAATGTTTTATGATGTCCGTGTGCTGCATTGGGAGACCTGGAATTGTGTCGTGCGAGAGCGTAGAAGATGCGTTCGATCGAAAGGCTAATTGCCAGTTCGGATGGCTCGCCTTTCCTCGTCCTGTTCCTCATTAAAATTCGAAACTTTCTCTTGCATTGTTTCCATGCACAGAGGCGTTTTTATCCATCTCTGCTGTATGTTTTCCCAGAGAGCAGTTCAGTAGTTACTCATTTTTTAACTAAATTCTCTCTCCCAACCAACTACTCCTCTTGAATATTGTAAAGATTCATAATTTTTATGTAATAGGTATTGATTAACGAATTATCTGCATTGCGCCTTACCATATTCATTTCAGTAATTTGAATAGGAAAGCAGCGTGAACGGTGTTCACAAAAACAGTAATTTCGTTTCGTCACGAATACTATATATTTTTTAAAATATTATTTTGATACATATGAAAGCTAAAACATATTTTTTTAAAGATACTCATTCGATTAATTTTTGTTTTAATTTTATTCGGATCGTTTTATCGTTTTGTTCTAGGTGCTTGAATTATCGTTCTTGTTGATTTTGTGCCCATCCATATAATTAGTACGGTTGCGGTACGTGTCACGGGCGCAGATTTATTCGACCCGGGCGTTGGAATATGCGCGGTCGTTACCTAACCTCGTATCTTATTTAACTCCGGCATCTCATCACTGCCCGCCGTGTCACACATCAGCCGTTTTAGCATCACTTAGGACGGCTTGCGCAACTCCCTCACATTGGGTTCGGAATCTGCATGTGAAGGTTTAGTTTCTCTCTTCCTGTTCCTTTATCGTCGTCAACAAAATGGTAAACATCGTTTCATTACCTGCTGCTTATTTATGTGGGTTTATTCACGTGGGATATCGAGTTTGGCCTATTGTGTCGTTACTCGTCCCTAAACTGTTCTATTTATTGAACATGAAGGCTACTAATCAAGGATTAACTTCGTTAGCTACTGGAATGATTATCATTTTGTACTCTTAGAGACGTAAAATGATGCTGTGTGGATTTCATAATTCTCGTGCAAATTTTGTGTTTTCTGGGGTAGTTAGATACTTTCCACCCCGACCGAGCGTAGTTCCATTCCCATGACATGGTTTTAGTTTCGTTTCTCTAAGTTTCAATCTGGAACTCAGAAGCTCAAGAAAAGTCGCAAACCCTGAGGAAAATATCTAAGATATTGTTTCCGTTCGTCCGATTATGTCTGATTTCAAGAGATTTAGCTCTTAGTTGAAACACGGATTTACATGTAAAATTGAGGCATGAAAATGCTCAACAGTCAACAAATACATTAAGTCATTATAGACAGGCATGGAAACCTTGGAAATACTTAATTAGCAATCCATAGAAGTCTTGTTAAATGTGTAGGTATTTTCATAAAAAATAACGTCCATATTGATGCTGTCAAATTGAACATCCGTCCACAAGGATGGCTAGTTGAGCAACGCACTGGTTTCCTTGCTAATTAGTTTGAGAGAGGTATAGTGTTTACTTCGCTAAGCTTTCGTCATTTTAAATGGGAAAAATATAATATGAAATTTCTAATCGCCGTTCAAACAAGGATGTGATATTTTACTCTGCCGAATCTGCTTTTTTGGTTAAATGGTAGGCAAATAATACAAAATATGTTTGTTATAAGTTAGAAATCCTTTCATAAACTCTCTAGTGTATTAAATTAGAATCAGAGCGATAGTATTTACTGGCGACTATTGATTTTATGGATTATGAACGGTATGAAATTGTAAATTGGTTCTTCTTATAGATTTTTTCCATAGACATCCCATCAATGTAGTTCGTAGACCCCATTAGCGTAAGCGGAACGTGATGAGTTAAGTATGTGTTCCCAAGCTCATTTCTGTGCATCAGCCGCAAATGCTTGGTGGGAAGCAAACGTTCTCCCCAGAATACATTTCCGAGGTTGAAACATGGAACTATTTCCCTACTGTTGATTTTGGAAATACGTGTCTTCATTCTGTTTGTTTTCCTGTAAATTTCCTCTGTTTTATTTTTTTGTCATAATTAAAAGCTTTATGATCCGCAACTGATTTGACCCCTCGAGATTGAGTTATCAAGCCGAGCTTTTGTGTCTCGACCCTGAAGTGATTTTCTAACCCTGCGTTGCGTCTTTTCTTAGGCCTAACTATCCGTGCCAAGTGTCATTTTTTTAAACCTCTCTTTCGCCCCTAAAATTAACCATCGATTTATTCTCGGTTCACTGGCATGAGTTGCCCGCAGAGCTGCAAAAATCTGACCGCATCCTTTCCCCATTTTTCCTCATTTCCCATCACCAATTTTTTCCCTTCGTCCGCTAAACCTTCCTGTAAAGCTCACTCTTTCTCCCCGTTGCTACAACGCTTTTAAGTTCTCGGACACGCGTCATTTACTACCGCGGCGGCAACAGCATCGATCTTCGACGCCTCGGATGACTCCTTCCCACCGCGAACCGCCTTAGACGACTCAGTCCTCTCATCACGTCACGTCATGTCATCCCTCAAACTCAAGGAATCACGACCCGGGGTATTTTGGAGGATCCGGTGAGCGGGAGAAAGGAGCCAATTCCGAATAAGTGTCAGATTTTAAAATCTTTGAAAAATGGATTGGCTGTTGCGGTCCTTCATGAATAATTCCCGCCTTTGCTGCTTCTGGCGAGGCTGTTGGCGAGTCAGCCGTAACTGGGCCGAGCGCCGAGCCACTGTCAATGTGTCGCCGAATTCATATATTCGCTGAGGTAATGAAATAAATTACTATTCCCGATTGCTCGTGGTGGTGGTTGGGCTCTCAGGCACTGAGCAGCAGTTAAAATAAAATATTAATTACAAAATAATTTATCTTTCCGCCGATTTCGAGGCCATTACTTCGGAAAGCATCGCCGGTAAAGCAGAGAACTCCAATGAAAATTGGATAAATTTGAAAACTGAGCATATTACTCACATTCAGATAATGTGGCCGGGAGTTCGAATTCTTTTTTTAAATTCCAAGGTAAGCAGCGGACATTCTTCTGTAAGATTTTAAACCTTTTAGGTATCTTCCATATTCCCTTCAATATTTCGATAATTTGCCTTTTTCCAATCTATAGTCATTATCTTTCGGGTGTAAGTCGGGATCAATGCATTTGCTTATTCATTAATTTGGCATAAAATCATTTGTTGAAAATACAAATCCACATTTCGATGACCACCACAGGCTTTGTACGATAAAATCCAAAGGAATATTTATGTAACATTATAACCAAATCTACAACAGATTTTATTCTTTCCTGTACCCGGACATGAGAACTTATATTCATGAAAGCTGAGTCACCTGTCATCCTTTCACTACACGGTAACTTGGAAAGCGTTCATTCGGAAAAACTGAGTGATAATTGATTGCTATCATAAAGGGGTACTGAATGTTTTACTGTAAAACAAACCGTTTTCAAAGAGAACTCCGCCGAAAAACTCTTTGAAAATCTTGTGAATTGTGTAATGGAATTAATTGCCATAGCTTATCTCGCTTAACAAAACATCGGCACGTGAAAGCGAAGAGTTCTGGAATAATTAGCCATCAACTTTGTGGCATTCGCTAAAATATTTGAAAACTGGCCGTAGAGGTTGACTTGATCGTAATAATTGGACAACACACAAAATTTCATAAAATTTCAAAATTGTGTGTTCAGAAAACGTTTTCTTGTTCTTGTGAAATCTGGTAACAACTTGATGTCAGCCCTGCTGCGACGTGTCTGGCAAAGTGGTGGTCATCATTTTGGACTTGGAAATATATTATCGTGCCAGGCTCAACTCGGCCTATTTGAGTATCATCTACTAACATCGGCCGAGTGCACTAAGCTACCTATTATCATCATCAGTATATCAATCCTAGGATTGGTTTACTGCAGCCCTCCATTCTACTTTTTTTAACTTCAAATCCCTCAATCCTTGATACCCTCTCTGTTTTACGTCCTATGTTCATGTCTCTTGGTCTTCCTCGTGGAATCTTCCCTTCTATTTTTCCTTCTATTATATTCCTAATCAATCCATTGTGCCTCGATGTATGTTCAATCCATCAATTTTTTCTTTGCCGTAGAGTTCTCCATATGGTCCTTTCCTTTTCTGCTCCTCTATATACTTCCTCGTTCCATACTTTGTCTGTCCATTTAATCTTCAGCATTCTCCTCCAGCACCATGTTTCAAAGGCTTCTATTCTTCGCTTTTCCACTTTTCCAATACTCCAAGTCTGGGAACCACAGAGCGCTATGCTCCAAAGAGCATCAAGGTATGATAATATCTTTTGCTTGAATTTAGAATAGACGTTTGGCCATATTCTGCACACTAAACACATTCATAAATAAGAAATCGATGGAACGGGTGAAATATTTCATCTTTGAATACGATGAGGAAGTTTTTATCCAAGGAATGATTTCTTATAATTTCAGTGTGTTGTGTGCGATGTCGCTTGAGGAAGTATAGTTCCATTTTCTCATGCCTGGAATTATGTTGGTTACAGTAAAAAATCTTATTTAAAGACAACGGAGTAATTAGCAGAATTTAAAACGTAAATGATTAATGAATTATAACTAATTCACGTGGTAAGTTTTAAAAAAATGCTTTCATAAATTTAAAAAAATATTCCGGAGTGATATGGTGAATTATTGCTAAAATCTTATTATTGGACCACCATATGAAAAATGCTTAGCTTAAGAGTCCATGGAATTTACCGAAATTATCGTTAGCATACAGAAGTAAATAAAAGGAATATATATAGTCATCATCTGACACCGTGAGGTCGCTTTTTTGCCATGAGCGCAATGAGTGCATTATCTTTCAGAACGCAGTTTCATTTCTGTCATACCTCCCTTCATTTAACATCTGACACCCCGAATCGTTGAAAAAGGATATGGAAAAATATGATGCGTCTTTAAAAAGGCATATATGTCGAGACTCATCCTTTAAAAGGGTTTAACCAAGACTAAATAATTGAAAACAATTATGTGAGTCCACCGTTCGAAGTCCCATGAATTAATCAAGCCGCAATGAATATTTCAATGGGGTCGCCAAATGCGATATTAGAGAAATAGATGATGGTAGCAATTTATTAAGGGAATTCCATTTCCATCGAACGATTATTGATGGCAATGACGTTTTGCTTTCCTAATTTCTTAAAACACCATTCTCAGTCGCTTTCCGTGTGTGGCAGAGGTAAAGAGAGAAAGGTTCTAAAGTCAAACATCATGAACTTAAGAGCTCCCTGACCAACGAATGTGGCTGTTGTATGCATTCATCATCAAGTATTGATAGATTTTTTCCGCAAACATTATTTCGATTATTTGTCAGTTTCACGGTGATAGGCCGTCGGAAGACTCATATGCATCTGATGATTACCTATGTCGGCAAAATAGTATGGATTCAATTTTACCTGTGGTTACTCTATGTTCTGTTAGAAATAAAGAAACATTTGGAGGTACATGGTTTTTATAAAAAGTATCGTGAAACCCGTCGGGAAAAAGACATATACAGGGTTCGTCCGGAAAATAAGTGTACTGACTCCTGGGCCAGCACCGCTCTGACGGGCTGCGATTGGAAGGGGGTATGTTGGCAAGCGACGCTGAAAAAGGCAGTCGGCTCTGAGCTGTGGTGTAGTGAGGAGCTCTGTTAACGCGAACCTCCACGCTCGACCCACGTCACGGAACGCGATGCCGAAGTTTTTGGAGCAGCGTTATTCCATCAAATTTGCGGTAAAGCTTGGGAAATCGTCTACCGAAACTGTCGGTATGATTAACCAGGCTTACGGGGAGTCAGCCATGTCCAGAAACATGATCTTTCGGTGGCACAAGATGTTCGTGGAGGGCAGAGAAGAGGTCGACGACGTGTCTTCGAGAGGTTCCCGATGATGCCTTCGCGGGAGCGTTCCAGGAATGGGAACGCCGCTGGAACAAGTGTATCGACTCACAAGGGTCCTATTTTGAGGAATATTAGCTTAAGATATGTAAAAGTGTAATAAATTTTTTTCCTGAGCTCAGTACACTTATTTTCCGGACGAACCCTGTATTTCAGATATTGCTACAGTGCCCCTCAACATTCTTCAAAGCAAATCCCTTGAGCGTCGTCGCACACTTTTGCCAGCGGTTTTTCCACGACTCGAAGACACCCTGATCGGCGGATTCCAGAAGGTCCGTAAGGGTACGCGTGCAAGCTTCTTTGACGGCTCTTAGGGTCCACGGTGATGTCCTTCGAGGGAGGGTTACACTTTTGGGAATGGGAAATAGTCTACTGGTGCCAAGTCGGGACTGTAAGGGTGATCGCGATGCCTTTGCAGGTCTTCGCAAGCAGACACCCTACAGAAACTCGTCCCGGGGGTCGTCCGTCAAGACCCTCGGGACGAGTTTAGCGCAGATCTTTCGTAACGTCAAAATTTCAGTGATAATAGTATTCACTGTCATCTTATCAATGCCAATATGATCTGCGATCATGCGCACTCATAACCGACAGACACTTGAATTCAGCACTTCACGCAAACTCGCAGGGAATAAATTGTTACTGATATTTTTTATACAAACCTTGTACATTGAAGTTGTGCATCGGTGGAAAGGATGTTTTTAAATCTTTCTCTTTGCGTTTAATTGAGCCCAGGACTGCCCCAGTGCCTCGACATTCCTGTTGTTCCATGGGATAGGGCGGTGCGCAGAGCGGTGGCAAGGCAGAGGGGAAGCCCTCCTTCCCCTCCCGCCTCCCCCTCCCTTCTGCTCAACCCATCCCTGTCCCCCCCCCACTCTTGTCAACCGCCGGACATCTCAAACGAGGCTATCTGATCAGAGGTTCACGCACTACTGTAAATTCCCGGCCGGTCCCTTCCCACCCCCAACCCGACTCAGCCCCCGGCCCCTTCCCGCCCCATTTCCGCCCCCTTCCCGTCCCAGCCTCGAATTCTCCTCCCTTCCGCCCCAAAACCCCGCACTCCACTTAAGGCGAAAGTTCCCGAAAAGCGAATAAGCGAGATATGGCGAATTCTCTCCGGCTCGGAGTGAAAACCCTTTTTAGAACGAGTTCTCGCGGAGTGACGCCAGTTCAGCGTGCTAGGAAGCCCGTTCCAATTCGCACCTTGGGCGCTCATCAATGGGGAGCACCTCACGCATCACGCATTCCGACCTGACGTTGTTCTCGCGCATTAATAGTTCTTGTGCTATAAGGTGGCAAAGCCTCTGCCAACAGTTCACTTACCGGTGATGTTATTATAACCGTCGCTGTTTCGTTTTAGCTTTCACAGATGAATATTCTGCAATATAGGCGTATGTTACTGAGTGTGTAAAACGTGAGATAAACATGAGCACACTTGATGGAGAAGAGAATTCATCGGCAAATCTTTTGCTCTTGACTTAATGAGTTGAACCATATGTCATTGAACATCATAATGTTTTTGAACCGATTGACCGATTGAATGACTAATGAATGATTTGACCGATTGAATGACTCATTAAATGAAACGTATTGACTTACTTTCCGCTAAATTTATTTTAGAATTTCAGCGCTAGCTCGTGGTAATTTTCGACAATTCCGTTTTGGCTTTCTAGTATTCAAAACACGGGTGTTAAATGTTCAATTAAATTTGTAGAACTAGTAAGTAGTTTTCATATAAAATTATTGACTTCCCTCTATTAGCTATGGTCGAGATAAAAGGTTTGATTCGAGGTTGGCGGCTCCCACGTTATGTTACTGGAACTCAGTGAAATGAGGAGTATTTTCTCGTGTGCGAGGATAATCAGAAAGGGCTATTTATCCGAATAGCCACTGTTAACGTTTTGAAAAGGCAAGCATTAACATTTTATTTTTGTGTGCACGAAACTATTATACAGTTCTTGAAGTCGTAATGTAGGACTTATTAAATACAGTTTCACTCTTGATGGCCAAAATTTACTTGAACGAGGAAATGAGCACTCTAATTTGGACAGAAATATGCGAAGGCATAGAATAATGGTGATGGAAAAGGGAACGTTTAGGAGAATGAAAAGCGCTCCAGAAATGTGAATGTTGAATATGAATAAACCTGAGAATAGACTTCTGGGCTTCTTCTTAGTTCATCTTGAAATGCAAGATCACTAGTATGAGTTCCTTATTGAAATATTTGAAGATTAGTAAACCTATTACATCATTTAGACGCCCTGAAGGATAACTATTATTTCGTCACTAAAATAGCTTGCTATTGAGCTGTATTCGAGAGGCGCTTGGCTTCATTGCACTTATCCAAACGATTGCAATAAAAGCATTTGACATTTCAATAAATATTTATTGGTTGACGTAACATATTTTTCGATAGTGACTGACCAGTTTTAAATGTTTAATTATCGTTTCGTATTTTTACGGGTTGGTTCTTGTTTATGCTTTAAGCTGTTTGGTGGATTTTCAGTGTTACTGGATTAATGGATTTCAGTTTCTTTCTTTTATAGTCATGGCTGTGATTTTCCCTCTCATATTCTGATAGTTGATTCTCTGTTACCTGCGGCCGAATGATCCGGGACAGAGTAGCCTGAAGAAACGATTGGCAAGTATTTTCTAAAAAAACTGGCGAAAAACATTAGATGAAATTCACTAGGTTCAGGTACTATCTATGGATGGTATCTAAATTGGCATTTGCTCTTCGAATTATTTTCATTTTACGATTCTTTATCAATAGACCAATGTCTTAAGGTTATTTAGTCTTCTGTCAGTGTTTTTATGCGAATGATTTTTACACTCTGAAATCGTTGAATTTTGTGTCCAGTTAGTCCTTAAAGTCCGCTAAGTCCGTCAACATTCCAGTTTTTCGCAAGGTGAAAAAAATTAATGTTAGTTAATCGATGGAAGGACATTCATTCATTGAGATCATTGGCATTCAACTTTCGCATGGGGATCAGCGCAGATGGACAGCTCGTAAAATAGTGCTTCCGATGTATTTGTGACACTTTGCAATCTAAATGTCAACCTGAAAAAAACCTCTGGAATGGAATTTCGAAGAAAACGCAAGCAATTATGAATTCTGCAACAGCGGTCTTGAATTTGGGAAAAAATATCCGAATAATTCCATTCATCATGGGGCGGGGTGGCTCTAGTCACCCAAGGACCCATTCCAGCCCCCCCATGTTGCTCTGCGCCGGGCACTTACGTGTCGCTCATTTTTCAATAAGTAAATCTTTTTTCATTCATGTTCCGATGACGACGTGCTAGTTATTTAGAGTTTTTGCGTAAGCTTCCTGCTATTGTCTCTAAAATACCTAATTAGTTATAAATGGAATACAAAAATCTTTTTCATTCGGGTAGTGGACGCGGATTACTGCGTTGGTCGAGTTCGAGTATTGATTGGCTCGTGAAAAAAGTTGAATTTTATTTCGTGCGGGAGATATATTATTCTCTAACTATCAATGGTTATTTTATTCCATAAAAGGGCAGAAATGTAAACGCTATATTATTGAAGTAATCTCTTAGAAATGTGATAATTGTAATGTTATTTTCCCGGTGGGCAGTTTTTGACATTCGGTTATTCAGAAAGGTACCTGTATGTTTCCTCTTGGTGATTGGGTGGGTGCTTGACTTGTCATTTAGTCGGAGAGTTTCTTCCTTTCTTTCTTATTTTTGTGACATTTGACGGTTCCTTTATTCTCTTCTAAATCCTTATTTGCGCTATTTGTCTTCCCTTTGTGCCCTGCGCTATTGTTATGATGCTGCTTTCTCGTAATGCCCATAAGCTTGCCTCTCTTACCTTCATCACTCATATTTTATTCAACCCTTTTATCTTTTCGTCTGAATGTCAGCTCTCTTTTGTTTCCCCCAGTGAGACGCCGCCGAGGGTTCCTTCCGAGCCCTAGAGAGGGAATGAGTTGCCGCCGGGGAGTAGTTCCTTTTATTCCCACCGTCTGGCTCCGCGGCGCTTGGTCGCGCTTAGCTTTTGACGAGCTCCTTCCTGTGTCAGGCGAGGTCTGATTGACGTCACAGGCAATTACTCGCTTTTCTACGTTTTGCTCCTTTTTCGCAAACGTTTGAGATATCTGCAATGTGTTTCTCCGTGTATACACTGGGTCTCATGGGTCAGCTCCCACCTCTTCTCACATTACGAGTGCAAACAGTTCAGTGGTAGCCATTGGAGATGTATTAGTGCTTAAGGTCGTGATTTTTTTTAACCAAAAGACTTTTCTAATAAAATTTTACCAAGTACCTGGATACTTTTTCGGGATGACATTTCATAATCTGATTTTTTTTACGTGTGGTGGATTGTATGGCGTATAATTTTGTGTACGACATGTTTTAAAATTAATCCATCGCCGGAATTTCTTTATGATCCGAAACATTTAATAAATAATACAATTAAAAGAATAATTATTACGATGGGAGTAAAGGTCTTTTGATTTTCTTTGCATGGTCGTAAAATCTTAAGTTTTTTCTATCAAGTAATTTTGTGTTCTATTCACGGACTCGTAGACAGTGATTCGGAATTGTAGCGACTCATGATTTTGTTCGATTTTGAAACTTCCAAAATTCTGAATGTTTCTCTATATTTTACCTTCAGGAAAATTTTTCCTACAAGCCTCATAAAATTTCGTACTAATCTCACTGTTCATATCTACATCTACATACTACCCCGCAAGCCGACGCAAGGGCGTGTGGTGGGGGGTGGGGTGCCAGGTCACCACTCGCGATTAAGAATAAAACCGCATGCAAAGCCCACAAATTCATACAAATCTGCGAACACAAAATCGTACCCATTCATGGGAAACTGTTTATAGCTTACACTTATGCAAATACATGTATTATCAACTTACATACATGTGCACTTAAGAATATATCGTGTGTCTGCGTAACGGTTAATCTTGTCCTGAGATGTAAATTAATTGCCTTTAACATTTCTTTAGTGACTATGGTTCCTTACCAGTATGATTCCTGATTGTCCGAGGAAAGAGTGAGTATTTTTACCTATCTGTACTGGAATCTCATCTCCTTCATTTTATCTTTTGACCCGATCCACCTAAATAGTGTGAGGTCATAGCAATTGCTTTAGTGTCATTTCTTAACTCATTTGCTCTGAACCTTTCTAAAAGTCTCAGTCTCCATTGTATCCGTCTCCTTCCATCATATCCGTCTCATATCCATCGGGCAATAAAAAAAGAGAATGCAATAGTAATATGAAATTAATGTGGAGTTTTAATAAATTGAAAACTAAATACGATATACAATTCACCGCCTGTGTATCAGTGAATTCAAATTGATTTCGCACGCGGCATATTAAAGATAGATAAAATTTCAACTACAGCGTTCATTACTACTACATCGTACACTCAAACTCCTTGAAAAGCATACTGTATTCAAAAGATGATGCACCACGTACCTTTACCCTTAGAATCCGCACGGCATGTGTAGAATTAATGTGTAATAAATTATATTTTTCGGAAGAAGACGATTTTTTTCTCAAGTAGTAATTATAGGCAATAGATATTATTTCGTCATTTATGCAGTTATAAATCAATATTCGAGGCACAAACATGATGGTAGCGGCTTAAAAAGCCGATTTAGAAAACATGTCCAGACTTTTACACCGGAAAATCCCTTTAAAATATGAAATTCAATGGTAATAAACTTGATAACGTAAACCTGATAGGTTCAGTGGCAGACATATTCATTTCCGGTGGCCTTTTGAACAATTGTGCATTTTGAAGAGGCCCTTCGAGTCGTACCTCTTCTGGGTTGCGAAGTCAAAATAAAGTCTTATTTTTAACTGTTTCAGGAAAATTGTCACCTTTCATCTCTTCAGTACTGCCCTGCCCTTGCTTGCTTTTTGCTTGTGTGTGCATTCGTTTATGCATTGATTCAGACATGCTCGTGCAGGGTGCGTTCCGAAAGTTATGCAATTGCATTTTTTTTCTGAAACCTGGGTTTTTTAATACGACCCAGTGACAACGCCAACGCCAAAGGTCTAAGTTGCACACCGACCAGTCCCCCAAGCCGAAAAAGGCAAGAATGAGAAAATCAAAAGTGAAAACAATGCTCATTGTCTTTTTCGACATTAAAGGAGTGGTCCATAGGGAGTTTGTTCCTCAAGGACGGACAGTTAACGCTGTCAACTACGTGGATATCCTGGAAAGACTCCGAAAAAGTGTTATCAGGACTAGAAAAGACATCTCCGCTACCTGGCAACTCCATCACGACAACGCGTCTGGCCACATCGCGCTACAAGTCCGCGAGTTCCTGGCCATACACCGGGTGCCAACACTACCCCAACAGCCCTATAGCCCTGACGCCGCCCCAGCAGACTTCTTTTTGTTCCCTCGGATGAAGTAGCCCTGAAAGGAAACCGTTTTTCGTTCATAGAAGAGATGCAATCAGCCGTGACGAAGACCTTGCGAGAGGTCCCCGAAGACGCCTTTCAGGGCGCGTGCCGGTCATGGCATAGTCGCTGGAAAAATGTGTAGATGCCCAAGGAGAGTACTTTGAAGAATTTTAAGAGTTTGTGAAAACCTGTTCGATAAATTAATGGAAAAACAAAATTATCACTTTTGAACGCACTCTGTATGTGGTCGCCAATGACGCTACACTAAAATTTGACATTGAATTTACACCCTAAGGCTTGCTGAGGAGCTACTCAGCCACTATGTGTGCGTTTATGGCATTATTCACCTCCATCACGCGTAAAAGTTGCTTCGTCAATGAAGTAATTCTGGGATAAAAGTCCAGAATTCGTTACTAACCAATTGAACTGCATTATTATTGGTATTTCAGTCAACATTGACACTCTTCCATTACCCTCCCTATTCGGTGTTAAATCCCTCGCCTTCTGACACGAGTACACAGCTTCTCCCTTTTACTTACTTGTTTATTCTTCCAATTCACTTGCAAATTTGACAAATGCAAATTTATTTCAATTTAGATATTTAAAAGTCCAATAAGACAAAATAGTACGCCAAATCGAGGGGAAGTGAATATTGCTTACGACAGAGTCAAACTGTATTTAGCTGATGAGATTTTATCGCCTTAGCTGACATTATAATTCAAATACTAACTAGGAACTCACATAGTATTCATGGAACAAGTTGGCGAATGCAAAGAGCAGAAATTGGCAACTATCGTTCTTGTGAAAACATTCCCATAAAAAAAAAGCATCCAGCGTCCATATCGATTATCGCCAATTTGGCATTTGACGTCCATTAGACATTCGTGGAAATTCGATCGTTTACGGAATTATACGATAAAAATTGAATTCCACATCATTTCCAGCACGAAGGCACGTAGCCGTACTCAAGATATCATGGTAAAACAGTAATTTATTTGACTTCGGCATTGATAATATTTCAAATTGGGTAAAATGTTTCACAAATTTGAAGTCAATAAATGTGAAATATTACCTATACGAAAGAATGAAAACACTGTCACACACCGACTAATTTTATGGCCCTTACGCAGTTGGATCATTGGTCCTTACTTCATGACATGCGGCGACGTCTAATTTAAGTAAATGACTTCATAAAGGACTGGCGTAATAGTCCTCAAAAGCGTGTGTTAATATATGCAGACAACATAAGTCTGGTGGGATCGAGTCAATTTTTTAGCGAAAGTGGTGTTTTCCCTGTCAAAGGGTTTGTCGCCGGTTTTCCGCCGCCTGAGTTTTTTGATTTTCACGAGACAGGGAGCCACTTCAAAGCATACGTCACCGGTAAGGAGAATCAATTATTAAATTAATTCGCTTACGAAATGAAAACGCGAAAGCCATGGTCGCTAACGTTAATCCTTGGACTGCATATTCGATCTATATTCCATGCCCACATTCTTTTTGTGCTTTGAAGACTGATTTTTTATAGCATTCACCCCATTCGGATATTCTACAGTAGTTTTAAATTACCCCACGACGACAAAACGCATTCATCCGAGCTCCTTAATGCGCACGGACGACTTCAAAACACCAGGAGACCTCTGGTTCCGTCCTTTGCATTCCCTTTGGCTTGACGGTGGGTCTCGGCTGCTGGGTGACAAATCGGAGTGAAGGCAAGGGGTGGCATGGACAGCCGTAAAATGATTCCCTAGTGCCCAGCAAAGGCGAGTTGGTCAAAGGAATAGGTGTAGCTAAACACGCGGGTTGTGCGACTCCAGTGAATTTTCGGATTCGGATCGGAATTGGCGGACGGAAAACGAATTGTCCCAAAGGAAGAAGAACGAAGGATAATGGATACAAGGAATAGAGACAAGATGAGAAGAGGCACAATAAATTCGTAGGTAGGTAAACTTAAGGTTTTGACATCGACGTAAATACCCCGCGATCCACCAAAAAGGCGAGTCGCAGGGGGTTCAAGTATCAAGTGGGAAGGAAGGGTGTGGGAGAGGAAGGGAAGAGGGAATACATACTGGAGGTAGACTTAATTCAAAACTAGGTTTAATTAACCTTATAAATAAGTTATTTGCAATGTGAAAAAGGGAATAAAAATTAACCACATACGGACAGGCCTCCACCGCAACAAGACAGGTCATGCAGAACCGAAATGTAAGAAGGGGAACTTCTTCTACTTGTACGTGGGCATGCAACTCATGGTCTCCGCCCCCGAAAGACATAGGTAAAGAGGGAGGGAATGTGACTCACCAGCTGATGGCGTAGTGGCGGATGGTGCCTCCCCCACCCCCCCGCCGATAGAGAGAGACGAGGGATGGAAGGAGAAAACAACAGAGCAATACTATAAATGGCCGTCCAATGCGGTGAGGTGGGATGTGAGACATGTGTGATGGAGGATTATGGAGATTATAGATTTTCCAATGGTTTGATAAGGGTGAGGCTGTTCACAATACGCTGGCCTCTTCATAAATAGAGACAGTATACATTTGAATTTAAACACACTTGTGCTCGTAGGGGAATTTCATTATTTTACGGAATACATATCGCTTGTGGGGTTTCTTCCTGGACGAAGTCCCTGTCAAGGTGGACAGATGCCGAAAAGAGAAATAGCATGTTGGGTAATTAGGAGTGTGGGGAATGTTGTGGAAAAGCTGAGTTGGAGATGTAAAGACTGGGGATATCCAACGTGGAAGTGAGACTAATTAAGTGGGCAGGGGTCGACGACTTCTGGAGGGATGAATAGGGGGTGAAAATTTCAGGAGACAATCGGAAGGTTGCTGCATCATACTCGACAGGAATGGACATGGCGACTAAAAGAGTGCTGACAATACAATAACAGGATTCTGATGATAGAATCAGAGGGAAAGTCTACGGAAGAATTTCTAGTTCAAGGGTACAAGGTTTGTATTAAAAAGTATCGGAAAAATGTGTTGGAAAATATATTTATTTCAGATATAGCTACAATGCCTCAGCATTCTTCAAAGTATATCCCTTGAGCGTCGAAACGCTTTTGCCAGCGGCTTTTCCACGGCTCGAAGGCTCCCTGGTTGGCGGATTATGGAAGGTCATTAAGGATACGCCTGCAAGCTTCTTTGGCGGAACTTTGGTCACCATGGCGGTGTCGTTGTTGGGAGGATTTCACTTTTGAGAATAGGAATAAGTCTGCTGGTGCCAAGTGGGGACTGCACGGGGGTTGAGGAATCGTGGCGATTACTTTGCAGAAGATACACTCGACTCTGCTCTTGGTCGTCCGTCAAGACCTTCGGGATGAGTTTACCGCAGATTTTTCGCATTGCCAAATTTTCAGTGACAGTGGTGTGCTCTGTCATCTTTTCAATGCCAATACGATCTGCGATCATGCGCACACGTAACCGGCGGTCTTAATATTGCCCCCCACGCTCACGTTGCACGTTGTCGTGGGTTCTTGTCGTCGACGGCCGTCCAGCGCTGGCCTCGTCCATCGCTTTCTTTCGGCCATCCACGAAGAGCTTGTGCCATTTAAAAAGTACAGTTTGTGACATTATTTCATGTTGAACACTTGGCGAATCATGCCCAATGTCTCCGTGCCTGATTCCCCCATTCCAGCTCAAAATTTGATAATGTACCGCTATTTAATCCTTCGCTGCATTTTGTGCTTGCATCGACTCACTCGACATGGGTCCACTGAAAACACGATCTAGCCTGAACGAATGCTCGCAGGCGACTGGCGCTTGGCGCGTGCTCAAGGTCAGACCTCCGCCACCTAGCCTACGTTGTGAAAGCGCGCTGCGACATCGTCACGTAAGGAAAAAATTTTTCCGAAACTTATTGAAAAAACCTTGTGTTCCAATGCCCAGCCATTTAAAAGAGGAAATAATAAGTTCTGAATAATTAAGCTGCACCGTGTAATTTCTCTCAATTCACTGACGGTGGTGCTGGTTTCAAGGCATAGGCATTTTCTTCAGAAATATGATGATACAGATAGTGCTCGTGCCTGTAGTGTCTACACGTCATTTGTGCCTTAGGTTGACGCGTACGCGAGTAGATTGGGGAAAATTAAATAGTAGCACTAGTAATTCAGATATAGTTGGAATCCTATTTTTGCACGATTTTTTCTATCATTCCTTCCGAACTAATTCTCCTTCGAAGGGAAACTTTCAGGCGAATGGGTTGGTGGGTTTTAATTTTAATATAAGCATTTGATCATTTGCAGGAGTACTTTTCCACATGCTTGGGTCATTTTTATTTATTTATGTACGCTACAAGCCACCGCTGGGGTATATGGCAGGGGGTGAATAAAAACCAAATTGAGTCCACGACCCTACCGCGGTCGAACAATGTTATTATGATCCCCTATCGTTCGTGGGAAAAAATGAAGTCTTAAATCTATCTGTTCTACACTTAATCTCTCTAATTTTACTATCATGATCTCTCCTCCCGTAGTCCGATGGGGGTAATAATATATTTTCTACATCACTGCTAAAGAGACGCCCTTCCAATTTGTGCTAGAGCTTCATTCTGTAATTTAACCTTCGCTCCATGAAGTGATTCCCAGTCTAGCTGCTCTAATATGTTGGATACGCTACTAAGTTTACCATGGCAACGTTTCACAAATCCAGCTCCTTAACGCTGCGTGCGATCCAATTCGGCAATCAATCCAACTTCGAGAGGATCCCAATTACATGTAGCATATTCTAAATGAGGCCTAACCAGGGACAGATAACATTTCTCCTTGACAATTTCATCACTTTTACCCAGTACTCTTCTAATGAATACTAATTTTCTGTTAGCTAGTCCACATATCCCGCGTATGCGTTTCACCCAGGGGATAGCGTGGGTGAGGGTAACACCTAGGTATTTTATTTGAGTCTACTCATTCCATTGCGGTGTTCTCAATGTAGTAGGCGTTCAGGAGGGAATTTCTCTTTTTCCAAAGTTTTGTCGCTTCGCTCTTAGTATAATTCTAATTGCCAAGTGTCGCACCAGCGTTGTACCCAAAAGTATGTGGGTGTGGCGTCTGGAATCACTCCTCAGGGTCGCGCGGGGGCGTCTGGGCGGGAGGAGTGGGCGGAAGGGGACCGCCGTCGAGACACCCCTGGCGATGGCGGGAAGGTGGCAGGAGGGAAACGGGGAGGGGCGCAGGGGGACGGAGGCTTCGAGAGAGGCGGCGCGATCCGCGGGAGGCTCTAAAGATTGCCGAACAGTAAAAGGATTCTTTTATGATTCATAAGAATTTCTGCGGTTCCGCCGTCAAAAAATTAAAATTCATGTCGTGGTCAAGTGTGGACTATCTCATAACTCTCTTTATGTTATTATTTCATTGTGTCGTTCAAAATTTCCCTCCAACTGTGATGGAGTCCGTGTCTCATCTCTCGCATCGCGGACTCAAGTTTGATTCCTCAGTTTAGGGGGATTTTTGTTTGTATTCAGAGCCCCATGTGGTGTGACGCAGAGAATAATTTAAGGGGATGCATTGCAGATATCGCCCGTCGGAGTGTTCACATTCGAACTGGTGACAGGCTTTGCTGATTGTGGGATAATGCTGCCGTACCTAGATTATGCCGAATAACTTATACTCCACCAATTTTCCCTCGCTCATCCATGTTAATCGGCCTGGACAGTAGTTTGGGTAATGGGTTTTATCCCAAATTATTTACTGTATATGTCGGGGATGGAAATACGAGTAATATGGAGTGTCGTTGACCTTCGTTCTGTCGTAGTTGTGACGTGTGTGACATTTTTTGTTTCATTTCTTTATCCAGTTTGACATGTCGCTTCTTACTCCAAAAGAACAGCACCATTGTTAATCTACACGACTGCGGTGGTAGTCCCAGTCATAATTTCAGCGATTTGCATTTGATGGACACTTAAACTATCTCTATTTTTACGTTCTTATAGCTACTATGCACTTTGAATAATATCTTGAAAATGATCCTGAACTGATGATTTGCAATAAAAGTGGATTTTTTAAATTATGCCTTCATTTTTTTCAAGAGTACCATGGAGTAAAATATAATGGAATTAAATGTTCGCACCATTACATTAATGCATGCTTTATAATTATGGGTCACATATTTTCGTTTTATTCTGCCCTTTAATTATTTTCTACTGAATTTATTTTACTGCGTATCCTCTTGAATTTAATATTTACATATTCAAGGTATTCTGTTGAAATCATGAATGCCTCAGTCATTCATATTTTCAATTGACACGCATGCGTTTCCTTCTCTGCACCGCTTGGTCTTTTGTTCAGAGTTACGGTATGCATTGTATAGTTTTTGGAAGTTTTTCATCCGGGCCTTTATTGATGCCGTCATATTGTTTCAATTTCGGCCTTAACATTGCCATTTCTCTCGTTCAACCACTGATTGACATCAAGTTTAGGATCCCATCTGTTGCGGCATGCGACCGTTTCAATGGACTTGTGATTCCGTTTATTCGGATCCCATGATGAGTCATCTTAGGAATGGCCGTTCTTAGTCGCGCGGCTGTTTTTGCCTGCACGCAAAGGGCGGAAGTGTGTCGTGTCGCGTGTCTTTTTGGTCAGTATTCCACCATCTCCATTTCATCGTCATTTCAATAGGCGAAACTGTGATCCAACGGTACTGCCCTTAGGGCGACTCCCTCTAATTGTCCCGCTCAGTATTGTGATTGGACGATTGGCCATTATTCCCTCGGTCGCTACACAAGAATTTAACTAACTGTCGTAAGAAGGCAGGCAATTGTAATTTACTTCGATATTTCAGTTTTATTGAGTTTTCCAATTGTTACCTGAGCTCATTTTTTCATTTTTTTTATTTTTATATATTTATTTAGTGGGTAGTCTTTGGGTCCAGTGGGTAGAGCTTTGGACTGCTGACCGGAGGGTCCCGGGTTCGATTCCTGGGCAAGGCTCTCTGGGCACCTGCAGCTCCACCTAAGCTATGTGATTTTTCGGGTACCAGATCTTCCTGGGAAACCATAACCGGCACAGGGAAAGGAACTGGCCCCCCTACCCTGATGTGTGAATTTTCACACGACGTATAGGACTTAGTACTGGGTGATCTCTACCATCACCTACTAAACCGACCTTCGGGTTGATTACTGTGTTTATGGTTTAATGGTTTTATATTTATTTAGTACCTTGCGATCCACCCCTAGGGTGTGTGACAGGGGGTGATTCCAGACTACACTTGACCCAAAATACATTTCCCTCTTAGCGCGGTCCGAAAAAATTTAAATTGATTTTTGGGTGTTCAAAATTTCTAATAACATCCAGCGAGGATTAAAAATATTTCAAACAATGACTTTTTTCGACCAATTCAATGAATCTACAGGAATGCCAAGTAATTGAGGCGGAGTCGTCCGCCGATGTGTACACGTCAGTCCTTCGTAAGTCGGAAATCGAGGGATCCAGGTTCGAATCCCGGTCTACGCAGGTGAATGACTTTTTTCACCGTGAAGTTTTCGCTTTGCGAATCACTTCCTGCTCTGCGTATGCCGTTCGGGATCTTCTTACGTTTGCAAGACAGGTGGCCGCCTGGACATGGAAAAGTTAAAAAATATTTATCGCTTAGGGTTGGCCAAACAAGCAGCTATCGACAGTGAGTTACTAATTACTCTTAAACTGAGTCCTCTTGTAAGGTAGTTACGCCGTACTACGTATCGATGTCACTTAGAACTTAAAAACTTAATCGTAACGTAAAACGGCACCACGCTAAGGAATAATAATTCTACAGTATTTTCTATGAAAGCTAGGGTTTTAGGAATAATTCCAGCCCCCCTGTTGATTCCACCATACCTCGAATGTGTTGTCTAGGCCTTTCGGTGTTTGCAAATTTACTCACGTCAAATATTACTCGAGACCTTCAACCCATTGTTTTTGCAACTCATCCTTTTTCTCTTTATTCATTTTCTTCGTCCAAATTAAGACATTGAGGCTTGGCAAGGAATCATCCATCTTTTATTTCCTTGATTCGCGCCTTATTTTTTAATTTTAATAAGTCTTAAACGATCATCCGAAGTATTTATGCTAGCACTGAAGTAGCGGCGAAGCTTTACATATGTAAGTTAAAAGTGGCGACTCTACCTTCGTCTTAAGTGAGTAGTTATTTTAGCGGAACTACTTTTGGGTTCAAGTTACTTCAACAGCAGCAGTGCTTTTGAATATTGTGCCGTTCAAACATGGAATTACTCATGCGGTCGGGTGTATTAGCATATGAATCATCTGTAACAAATTTCGGGGTAATTTTAAGATAAATGATGTCTATTTTTACTCTCCACCCTTGTGACAGGAAATGCAGTAGATAAAGAGCGCTTTTGAAAGTCCTGGTCGGAAATGCTCCCGGAGATAGGTGTTTATATTTGTGCACGATTACAAAAGCGACAAATTCAGCTTCGAGGCATTCCGGCGAAAGGAATCAATTCCATGTCATTGACATTCGTGGCGTGATTTTTTTCCCCAGTCCTTATTTATGAATTCCAATGATAAAAGATTCGAGTGATCAATCCCCGATCGTTTAATGGACTGCAGAGCATTAAAAAAATAAAAATAAAATAAATTTCTCCAATCTCGCGTGCTAATTTCTGATTCTCGAGGGTCGATTCCCATTCGAAAAAAATCGTGAATAAATCAGTCGATCCACGCGTGTCACTTATAAATGCGCTCTCTATAAATGGGCGGACGATCAACATCGAGGACCCTCTTTCTCTCTCTCTCTCCCGCCTTTGGGTTCGTTCCCGGCCACACCACGAGAGGGAAAGAATGCTCTCCCAGACCTCTGAGCAGCAGCACTGCTCAGAACACCCCCCCCCCCTCCCCGCCGACTCGACCTCCCTTTGTTTGTCCCCGTGGTTGCATTCCACTTTCATCCCTCGCGACGATAACGGTCCCCTGAACCGAGCGCGCCAACGCCTTATTCCACCCGGGCGGATGCCAAACCCCTGATCTCTCCCTCCACCCCTTCCCCTCGCGGCTTTAAGGGGGGGGGGCGAGATTCTTTGCCCCCCCCTCCCGACCTCCTCCGATGTTCCCCGGGAGAGGGAGGAGGCCGGGATTCCCGCACGTGCTTCCTGAGGGCGGGTGGGGATGGCGGTCGGTTCTTCCATTCGGAGGGAGCCCCTCTTAAACCACCTGGGTGCATTCGACTCCCGCGGCGTCCTCAGATGGCATCGTCCCCTCATTGTTGCGAGGCGGGGGCATCTCTCATCGCGTGTCCCGCGTGACGTGGCGGGGACGATGCGAGTGGGATTGGCCGGTTGGCGGTCGGTGAGTGGAGCGGGTCCATCTTCCCGAATGGGGAGTGCCGTCGACGTATGGCCGGAGGAATTTATGCGAGTTTGTTTGGTGTGGGGCGAGGGATTATTTATCGCCCGTGACATGAAAGTGGCGGGTGCGGATGTGTCGGGGTACTTAATAACCCATCGGAAATACTTTGACGGTGGATTTCGGCGAATTTCTTTGGTTGCCAATCGGGACGGGGTGATCGATTTTTATTGGTGGTGATTGAATACTTTGGAGAATTTGTTTTCGTAGTCAATTGACGTGCGGTGTGGACGTGGCCGAATGAATTCCAGATCAAGCTTGGGTCACCATAAAAACGGAATTTCATCAGCCACGTTGGTAACTTTTGATTCTTCTGATTGGCTGCCTTTATTATGCCCATTCCAAGTTTTTCAGCGTATTATTTTAAGCGTATTTTCATTGAAAACACAGGACACATGAAAATATGCATTTGTATCTATTACATTTTGTTTCGTAAGTTATCTTCAATTAAAATTTCGGAAGGTTACTCCATTGCAGAATTAGTCCTTTTAAATAATATTTATATGTATAATCCCAAATTATCAACATACTAAATAATAATCCCTAAATGTATTAAGGTACAGTCAGCAAGAATTAACTAGTAATGCCACAAAAGGATAAGCACCGAAGAGCACAGCCAACGTCTTAAAATGCCTCTCACTATGAGGGGAAACGAATAAATTTGTAAGTACTCCTCGTTATTCTAATTAAATCGAATGAAATGTTACCATAAATGTTCTGCGGTTTTAATTTGATTTAAAATAATGCTAGTATCCTTTTTTTCTTTTCTGTTGTTTGTTTTGTGTATTTTTTGTGGACTTTTCAATTAAATTAAATATTGCCAAACAAATGATTAGCTTTATTTAATCTGGTCACCAGTCTTGAATTTTAACATTCATTCCGTCAACTCAAACACATGCATCAGGAATTCAAGAAGTACAGAAAAACAATGTATAATTGGTTAAGTCCGTTAATACTAGATAAATGACATTTTCATCGTTCTGGTTGCATTTTCACAAATAAATTGGTAAAAAAGGGTTTCTTAGAATTATATTTATCTTCCTTAAATCGTAAACATTAGAAAATGTAGAGGGCAAATTGTGTGTTGGATTGTCCTGAAAATGGAGACTGGGCAAGTGCCTAAACTATTTTTGAAATATTTTTTACTCACAGTGTTCTCAAAATATGAGCATAATTTGATTAATAATCGCACTTGTGGGGTTTAATCACTTATTTATTGTATCAAATGTGTACATGAATAGCTCATCATACTCCGATCATCACCTCTTCAGAATGCAGCTCATTTCCTTTTTGACCCGCCATTATCAAACACTCTTGTTAGTTCATCTCCATGATATTGCAGTGAATTTAGTTCTCCTTTTTCAATGAATTTACTTTGAATGGGTCATGAGATCAAACCACTTATATGAACTTATCTAAGAAGGAACAAATACATGGTGTTATCCAAAAGTAATGCAATTATTTTTATGAAGTAATTTATTGAGCAGATTTGCACAAACTCTTCAAATTCTTCAAAGTACTGTCCTTGGGCCGTAGCCATAGAGGTGGGTTCATACAAATGGATTTCTCTTTCTGTTTCCACTCCGGCCTCACTAGAGCGTATTTCACTCATTGTTGACCGTATCTTTCACCACCCCGAATACGTTTTTGTAACCGCCAGCCTCGTGGACCCTGCATGTATACGCAAATGGAATCTTTAATAAGGTAGTGATTATCTCAATAATTAATGAATTTTACCTGCAAATAATTTTGAAAATGAATGAACGGAGGACAACGGATTACACATTGTGTAATCTGTTTGTTCCAAATGTTCTAACATTTCTACACAGATATGGACGTTGTTGTTTTAGGATTTATGCTGGAGAAATTACATCCCGTCGCATTAATGCTTACGCAGGATGGTTGACTGAGCGTCCGTCGGATGGGACGTTAAGCCGCGGACCCCTTGGCGCCTTTCGTAAAGAGTAGGCTAATGCCGACGCCGGGTTTCTCTCCACCCTTCATCCTTTCCTGTCCTTCCCCTATGGCGCAAATGACCTTAGCTGTCGGTCGCCTCCCATCAAAACTACTACTACTACTATGGTTGACTGAAGTCAATTTCCCTGGACGCGCAAACCATCGACAAAGAAGAGGTATGGTCTCTTTTCGGGTCAGAAGCGCCGTCCAAATCCGTTTTAAGAATGCGCAAACCTTCTTTTCCACCCGCATGGAGGGGAGCACGCCCCTGCCGCCCCTTGTCTAGAAACGAGACCGGGGTCGGCGAGAATTGAAGCCCTCGACTCCCATTTCCTTTTACCATTGTGCCAATTGCCTAACGTAAAGGATGCTCATGTAAATGCTTAATCTGTGTATTAATAGATTGATGGTATAGTGTTATATTGCATGAGGTAATGGAATCATGAAGTAATTTGTGAATCGGATGAATTGATTCTGTATGGTAGCATTTTACATTGGCTAGCTCAGGTAAAAAAGAACAAGCAAATACGATTACTATTCATCTTTCGAGTATAGAGCACGATCCTTAGGGTCGAAGTTTTCTATATCTCGGAAACAGTCGCTGAGAGAAGACGTTAAGTGTAGGTTGAAAGGGTTTTATACGAGGATCGTTTCCTTTTTGTGTTGTTAAAGGTGATTCTCCAAAATTCTCGGTCCTCATCCTGTCAGTATAGTTGTGGTTTGGTCGACGAAGGAAAGAAAACGGCGGAAAATAATTTGTTGGAGTATACGCACCTAAATAATATTCACTGTTGAACTTTCCAGGCTTACTGTATGCTCCTTAAGAAGGGCTAAATAATGACTGCTAGATTTGGTGATTAATTCTATGGTTGTCCCTCAGTGAGTAGACCAGAGAGCGATTTCGGACAATTGCGATTTCCTCCTTATGATTTTTTTACGATTAAATTCATACTGGTTCCATTTTATTATATTAAAACATTCTTATAAGGGACAACCCCATTTTTGTTTTTTATAATATTGAATTATTAATTCAAATCAAGTTAGTATCTTCCACGCACGCAAAATATATTATGAATCCCATGAACCCCGTGTAGGCACATCTCGGTGGACCCTATACGCCAGTCGGCACGTATATAACCGTTTACCCATCTCCATCGTTATGACTTCTTTTGGATGAACTTCCAATGAGCTAGGAGAGTGATTTTACTTGACCTGCCAAAAATAAACTCTGGTAGATAAGGGCTTGCTCGTCCTTCTGGCGAAAAAAAACAGGAACTGTCCGTCCATATCACTCCTACACAAACTAAAATATATGAGAAAAACTGCACCCTCTAGTAGTAATGGCCCTGCTCTGTGTTGGTTAGTTAATTTGTATGAAGGATGCCGGCAGCAGGTAATGATGCTACGTGTTTGATATGCTCCCGCCCCTGAATATCTAGAATTAAAAGAGAGAGATGCCCCCCCATGATTGACGCACTCTCGATCGTTTCCCGCCCCCCTCTCCTCCCCCCCTACCCCTTCTCTCATCAGTCTTGTTCTTTACTCGAACTTTTAATCTCTTTCCTTTTAAGTTTTCGTCATGCTAGCGTTAACCCTTTTCCTCAGAAATAACTCCAGCCACATTGGCAACGGTAAAATATCCTTACCCTCCTTCCAACCCCTCACCTTCCCAGCGCTAGGTCCGCACCCCCCCCCCCCCGCCCCACCCTACTACCCCCGGTGCTCTCCGTCCTTCCCCGCCCCGCCCTCTCCGAATTCATCCCTCAGCGTTTCTCACTTTGAATTCTTAATTGGAGGCGGCATTTCGCTTTATCGCAGCAGAGAGGAGCGAACCGCGCCCGGCTCGCTCCAACGGGAGTATGCTTGGCCTGTTCAGGTAAGGGTTGCCCCCCCCCCCTTCCCACAGGGGATGGAGGAGGGAGTTGGAGAAGTATTGAGTTTCGGAACCGCGCTGAATTGATGGGATTTGAGTGGGGGTTGGGGGAACCCCGGGAGTGCACGTGGGCACAGGGCCGCCAATTTCCACCCCTGGCGGCACGCGACCTTTTGGAAACAGGCAGGTTGGCTGTTGGCAGTACGAGGAATCGTTGTCTTCATCAGTATTTCAGTATTAATATGTATTGGTTTGGCAATAGCCCTCCATACACCTCTATGTAGATTAAATTCCCTCGCCTCCTGATTTCTTCTTTGTTTTACGTCCTTCCTTGTATTTATTTTCCCCGTTTACTTGTCTCGTGGTCTTCCTCGCTGGCTCTTCCCTCCTGTTATGTATGCTTATAATCGAATCCATTATGCCTCAAAGGTGTGTCCAATCGACTCAGTTCTTTGCTGTAGTTTCCCATAGAGTCCTTTCGCTTCCACTCTCTTATACACTTCCTCATTCGTTGCTTTTTTGCCCTTTTCATCTTCAGTATTCTCCTTCAAATCCATGAACCAAAGACTTCTATTCTTGGGTGGCCCCCTTTACCACTGTTCTATGTCTCTGATACATACAGTTCCATATATCGTACGAAAGTTTTGACCAACGTGCGTTCTTGCCAACAACCTCTGGTTCCTAGGGCGTAGCAGTTGCCGTTTCTTGATGAATGCCTTCTTAGCTTGGCTATTCTTTGCTTAATTTCGGTCGAACGTGTACTATCCTAAGTTAATGCCACCATCCAGGTCAATGGAGGGTTAGAGTTACTTCCAGGTTCTCTCGCGTTTCTGTAACTATAAATATATGATGATATGATGATATTGTATTACCCTGCAAGCCACCGCTTGGGTGTGTGGCAGGGTGTGAATACGCACCAGACTGAATTTTGACCCGAATATGACCCTACTGTGGTCGGACTATATAATTCTGATCCGTTATCGTTTGTGGGGAAAATAACATCTTAAATCTACTAATCTGTTCTACACTTAATCTTTCTAATTTTTCTGGCATGATATCTCCTTCGGTAATACGATGGGGGTAATAATACATTTTCGGCATCACTGCTAGAGAGACGTCTATCCAACTTACGCTGGAGATCTTATCAGTTATTTATGTTATCTGTTTTTATCCGTAATTAATGTTATTCCATTTGACTTTGCCAAAGGCCACCTCGAGGATCACAAATGCCAAACATAGTGGCTTGTTTATTCGTATTATTTTTCAGTGGGTAGTATTGTTTCTCTTGTTCCTCGGTTTTTGACGATTTCGAAGTGGTTTTCTACAAAGCTTTCCTCTATCTTTCCTTCTATTCATTGGATCCAAGTAAGTATATTCGATGCATGATGCCCCGGTCTCAGTGTTCAGTGTTCTTCGCAAATCTCTCCTCTCGGTTTCATCAATATTGTAATCGTCACACTCTTCCTGAAGTCTTCTGATGTTTTGCCACTGTCGTAACCCTCTTTGATTATTCCAATGAGAGTATCCTTTGCTTAGGCACCGAGTACTTTTACTATTTCTCCGTTTATTCTTTCGGTCATTTCCAAGTGCTTCAATGTACTCCTTCCATCACTTCCCCATGTCTTCATTTCCTATCGGTATCTTTCCATGAGCAACTCGGACGTTTTTGATATTATTTTTATCTTCGAATTTTCGCTTCACCGGCGTTTATTGTTTCGCCGTTTACTTTATTTGTGTTGAAGAAGAATCCTTACGGCCATTGGAGTTTTCTTCCCCTTTCTTCTTTATTGAGAGGCCGTAGAGCTCATTATTTCTTGTTATTTGTGTTGTTATACTTACAATACAACAATTTTATTGCGTAAAAATCATTCGCATTGACCAGAATACGAACTCAGATCCCTCGGTGTCCGGCCGAGTACTAGGAAGGAGTGTAAGAGTGACGTCTCGTTGGCTTAACTGGCTAAAGCACTCGGCCGGACATCGAGGGATCCAGGTTTGAATCCCGGGAAAAGACAATGATTTTTACACTCTGAAATTGTTGCATTGTAATGCAGATTTAACGGATGACTCCGTTAAAAGTTACTGTCGCGGCATCTTCTGCAGTTTCTTGAAAGTCATCTGTCTATTTCCAAACTCAAGACGACTATTAATATTTAAATGAGTCTCAGGAACATAATAGCAGGAAATTAATTAACAAAGGCTGAAGAAGTATGCAACGACGGAGCAGTTTGTAAGAGACTGAAGAAAGAGAATAATTGCCCAGGAACGACTTAAAAACTCTCTTAGCTTCGCCGTAAGGGAGCGGCTTGAATACGTACATATGCATGTGCTCATATCTGGCCCGTATCCGTTTGTTACTTACATGCTAGATCCGATGCAGGAAAAGAGTTTATTTCACTGTGTTTTCATCACTACGAATGACTTTGGGACCTAAGTGTACAGTTGCTTGAACTTGTCAGGCATGTTGCTTTGCCGATAGACGTACTGAGGACATAATTTTTTTGCCATGGTTGCCCCCGTGATGTGGCTTTAAATGTGGCATGTGGTCGCAGTCGCTAAATATCGATAGCTCTCGGCTCTAATCGATGAATTTCAATCTTAATTTGTGTCCCTAACCGTTTGCCCGGCTTGCCATTTGTGAATTACTGCTACGCCATTGGAAATACTGTTCATTTCATAAATACGTCATTTGGCTCTTCTGTAACAAACCCCACCATCGTTACTGTGCATTTAGTGTCTTCTTTCGTGCCATAATGTAGGAATTCCATCGTTACATACAGCATGACATTTGATTGAATTTTAAAAGAGTCTTGCCGTTACGTTTAACCCCTGCTCGAAGCTTAACTGGTAGCTAAAAGCATGCGCTCCACGTCCTTGCCTCGGCTAATATTTTGGAACTTTTTTAGGATGAGTATGACCATTTTAACGTCATATAACTCCAGGGGAGTGTAGTAAACACGATTTTTTTCGCGATCCTGCTGCTGCCGAGCTATTTGCCGTGTAAAAAAACCTCGTCTCGCCGTGGGAGCCCTCTTGCCGAAGTGGAAAGTGACTGAATGACGGGCAGTTCACTTTAAGACTTTTACACCGCGCCAGGAGAGCGAGAAAGCATTTTGAGATCGCAATTAACTTCGGAAAATATATCGCCACTCACATTTCACGCAAATATTGTTTGTCGTCAGAGAACGCCTGTAGCCTGTACGCATTGTTTGGCAGCCGGTATTTGCATGCGTGTATATGTATTTTGATGCGTGTAAAATGGAAGGATTTTTGCACGAATGTATGCAGCACTTTGGGTATGGGTTTGCATGTATGTGTTGGTTTTGGATGTGGTTTGGTTCCCTTTTACAGGCGGTGACCTAACACCCCCCACCACATGCCCTTGCGGTGGCTTGCGGGCAATTTTGTAGATGAAGTTGAACACCATTTAGTTTTAGGCTATCGAATGTATGTATATTAGATTGTGTAATGAAATGACATACTTACTGGGTGACATAAAGAAAGAAGAATTGTAAGTGCATGGAGAATTACATATACATAGACTGTGTTAGCAATCCTGCTCGTGGGGTAAGATTCGGATTTTGAAGCAATGAAACATATTAGTGTGCATTTATCACCACGGTTTGTGAAATTGAGGGAAATTCAAATCTTTGTTGCCAAAAATAGGACCGAAATGAAATACCGTGGGATTCTCGATTGGCGATTTCTCTTGCCATTTAATTTTTCTCTGTTTTTCTTTCTCACCGGTCCTCTCCAAACAATTGTTGTTGTTTTATAAACGATTCTGATGAGTAAATACTGAATGCTGTGTTTTAAATACGGTGGGTAACCTTAATACTTATAAAAAACTGGACGTATCATCCCAAACAGCTAATCACCGTTATCATCTGTAATCACATATCGCCTATTCCTTGTCAAATTATCTATTTAAGCATAGATTTCATTCTCTTACTTGGTAGGAACTACCCCTTTTAAATTCTTTATCGGGATGCTAGTGAATGATAAAGGCTTTGCCGTGGCAGTAGTTTCTTGTAGCAGTGATTTATATTTTTATAAATACAGACCATATTTATTTTCTCTCCCAAAAATGTTTCCCACTCTTTGCTCCTGCAGTTACTCACTTTCCCACCGTATTACATTAGATGATTGACTGTAATCAATACACTGTCAATGTGTCCCTATGGCATCTTTATTATTTTTCAATTTTTTGTAATCTAATTTTTCAATTTCAATTTTTTTCATTGCATCTTGTTTGGGTTTTCTCAGATCTTCTTTGTGCAATAAAAAAAGTAGCCATCTAATGTCAAACTAATGTCAGGAAATGTGGTTCATTAAATGACGCGGTCGGGTGTTATTAATTAACACTTTATGGGCCCCAAACCGACAGGGCTGAGGGATTAATCAGCGGGCCGTATCGTGAGGGCCTGAGAAACGTCTTCCTCGAGGCTCCCTCGCTATTACCGTCCGGGGCAAAAAGTAGCGGATTCACCACTCGCCCTTATGTTCCCATCACCGAAACTCGAGCAGTGATGGTTTCGCCGGGTGATTCAGAGCCAAGTATACATTGTCGCTTGGTGTTCCCTTAACTTATTTTTTTGGTTTGAGTTTCGGATGGAGTCGAGTGGGAAGGGATCGTCGGGGGAGACCTGCAGAAATCTGCACGAGGGAGGGTGTGGGGGGTGTTGGGGGGGGTGAGTCTCCTTTGGTGATTGGATGGAGATAGGCGAGAGGAGCAAAAAGGAGGGGGCAGGCAGGCAGTCCGGGAAGAGAGAGAGAGAGTGATTTACGTCCTGGTTTTTACGAATTTCCTTTGTTGTAAGGTTTTTACGTTAAGATCTTTGACAGTTTAATGTCTTTCCAAGTGGAGATCGCTCCGGTGATAATGATTCATGGCGGGTGAATCAAATGCTGGCGGAAAAATGGGAGGGATTGCCTTGAAGCGCAAGGCCCCATGCCTTGCCTTTTTAAGTTTTGAAGAGCGTGCGTGGACGCATAGGGTTATTTCTTTTATTTATGTTTCCGACGTGACTTGTGTCGGGGTTTGGTGTAGTTCCGCCCCTGGTGCCGCGCCGTGATTTTTGCCCCAGTGCCTTTGCGTCCCCCATATGGAATGCGCCCTGCGTTCCTTCGAGAAACGAAGACTTCCTTTCGTCTCCCTCTTTCGCCTGACCCGCACGTAATTGTAAGTGCTCTGATCATATTGTTCTTTATATGAAAGGTGTGATGCTGTCTCCTTGGCAATGTACGGGCTCTATTGTACTTAATGCCGTTTGCTCTTGTGGCAGTATCGATCTGAAGTCATTTTATGAAATATGCGGTTGTCGAACGAAATGGTAAATACTTGAGTCCTGCTCAGTTAACGAAAAGGCTAAGAGGGTCTGCGGGTTGTATGCATTGTGATTCTTTATTTTATTAAAATAAATGTCTTACAAATTACGCGTTGAAACTGTAAAACTCTTTGAATCAGCTTTTAAATATTTGCTGATTTGCATATCGAAGTTATTTTTGTACTAATATGACAAACTAAAATTGTTGATTGCTTTCGATTAATTCACAATAACCTATGAAGAATGTGTTTTATCTGCTTGGCAGTATTTTATTGTGTATGTACTCCCATGTGCTAAAAAATGTATTGAGGTGTTGATGGACGCTTACGCGTTAAAAGCCTCCCATTTCCCGCTAAAGTTTTTTCTAATACCATAATTTATGTCCAAGTGAGTGCTTGTCGTGTGTGTGATGGGGTATGCTAAATACAAGAGGAATTACTTAGATATGCTCTTTCAGCATTCGATTCAATAATAAGCCCTGGGTTTACTTAGCACAAAACGACCATCAGAAAGAGGTTTATCATAAATTACACTCATTTGAATGCAAAGAAATAATTTCAGTTGGCTATAATTGTTGGATATAAAATGTCGTGTATCAGGTATCTTTTTTCATTGATGGAGTTTACATTACGTTTAACTATCTTGAGGCAAAAGATGATCGTTTCTCGCTGTGTAGATCATATCAATTTGTGCTCCGTGTTCGATCATTTTCTAAATTGAGAGTACATTGATATCAACGAGTGCATATGTTCATTATTGCTTTTCCATGGTCATTTTTCAACTCCTGTGGTTCCCGGAGTGATGTCCCTTGGACGTCTAACCGTCGATATTTTCATAATTGATTAAAAGCTGCGCCGGTTCCTGATCACGTGTGATTCCTCGAGTATTCCGCGATGCCCCATCGGGTCGATGATTGCCGTCTGCGATGCGTATCTCAACCACACGACAACTGTTATTTCGCTCTTTTACCCCTTTCCACTCGCTTCGACCCGTGCGCTCATTTCAGCAGCACGGTGAATAACCCCACGGCTGGACTTACATCAATGACCAATAATACTCCCCGAACTGAGATGTAAATGCGATTTCATTAGTCTTTATGGCACCGAGCATAACATCCTCTTGCGCCAATGCTGTCGAGTGCATCAAATTCCCTTGCCCCGCATTCCCTCCTCCACGGGGTAAACGGCCAACTTATTTGGGGGGACTTTCCTCTGAGGCTCGCGATATTGGTTTAGCATTGACATTGCTCCAGTCTTGAATATATCATTGACGTTAATTTAAACCTTCCGACGAGGTAAACAGTGCGATTGTCGTTCGTTCGTGACGCAGGAATCTCATGCAGTATGCATATGCCCTCGTCATCGTCCAGCGATGATTCTCTGTCACCGCCACTGGTCGGAATCGGTGTTTTATTCTCAGGAGGTGGAGATTTTCCAATGTTACTAATGACCAGTGGTCATTTCGTCTCTGAGCGCCTCGGCCGTTTCGCGGTCTTGATCTTAGTACGTAATTGGCTCGTGCAATTATGGGCGTCTAAGTCGATTTTTAGATCAAGTCAAATCAGATTTTAGATCATCTAATTGTAACTGTTTATCCTTGACTAAATTGATTCCCGGTGACACTTGCAGTGTCTGCCTAATAGTAATCTCCTCTGTTTATCATTAAAACTCACTTCAAACAATCTCGGAGATCTGGTGCTCAGCCTGTAAAACTCTTTAGTAGTAGCAATGCTAATGAAAAGTTTTAAGTCACCTTTTAATGCACTATTATTTAATGTTTTCATCACTTAAACATTCAAAGCACGAAGCTGAATAATTTGTATACGTTTCAAAGCTAACTTAGCTTCATTTTTGGACTTTTAATGCTGATAATGTATTTTTTTAATTGGTGTGTCAGATTGGAAACAGAACCTAACTTTTGCTTTATATGCAATATTCACGAACTGGCTTCTTAACCGATTATTAGGATATGGATAAAGTATCTGAAATCTCGGAAAATTGATCAAATAATATCTTCATCATCATGGTTATCGTGATATTTTTTCGAGACACTCTGCCGGCGCCTGGCATGCAAAATGTTTTGTCGAAAGCGAAGTAATTTAGTGGAATTTTGTCGCAGTTAACCTTATTGCTGTTAAATAATGAAAACTTCGTTGCAATTTTCCACAGTTAAAACTTTATTGCCGACCATGGTTTCGATACACTGTATCATCATCAGGTCTCGAACAGTGTATCGAAACCATGGTCGGCAATAAAGTTTTAACTGTGGAAAATTGCAACGAAGTTTTCATTATGTCTCGATTCCACAACATCACGCCTGACTCTTCACTTTTCTTATTGCTGTTGTCATTTTCTAGCGATTAAGGCAATCCGGCAAGCAGGAATCTTGATTCAGTCCACAGAAGTACGAATTTTTAAGCATTTTGGATTGAGTGATAAGAATCCAACATTTAGTCTGGTTTCAGTAGAGAGATCTCATTCTTGGATCCTACTTGTCTTACGTTAAGAATTGAAAACGAAAATGCGGAAGTTGATGGAGTACATAATGGTGTAATGTATTGGATAATATATGATGTTGACGTATGAATAATGGTTTTGATCAAGTGCAAGAATTTTCCTGAGGTATAGAGAAGAGCACGTAGTAGGTGTTGCGCTCTAGTGCCCCGGCCTCTTTTCTATTGAATGGGGCGCTTCAAGTGAAGCTGTAGAAGCCGAAGCATTGCCGCTGAGATGCCGCTCTAGAGTTCCCTCCTGGCGTCTTAAATAGATCTATTTTAAATGTTTTAAATATCGATGTGATAAACTCACCTCCCAAATTAGATCCAGCCGCGACCACGAGTCGAAATGGCGTTCCATTTGTATACCTATTTTACACATACTTTTAGATAGATATGCCATTCATGTATTAGCGTTCAAACTTCAATTTGATGGGTGGTGAAAGAAGTACACCAGTTTTGTTCCATCCATAACAATGAGATAGAAAACTATCCAAACAGTTTTTGCTTAGTATTTGTATATAAAAATTTCTTTGGTTGGAGATTTTCATCTCCTTTACATGATTACAACGAAAGGGAGTTTTTTTTTAAGTGTTTATGCGGAAAGAATTCAAAATTGTCATTACACATTTTTCCCCCCGCAATGATTTAAATCCGCATTCCGTAGATTCCAAGGCCCTTTTTTTATTCCGCCTTTCCCCGCCCCCCCCCCACCGCACCATTCCTCGCTTCTATAACCAGTGAGGGGGGGCTCTTTCACCCTTCACTCTTCGCCTCCCCCCCTCACTTCCCCCGCTCTTATTCATTCCTCGACGTGAGCCAGTCTCGTTTGGGGGAAGGAATCGCTTTAGGGACCACTCGCATCATCGAGGAACCAATCGGAAACATGATCCAGGGCCCCGCCAAGCTCTTGTGCTATGCTGCCTTGCATATTCAGATGAACCCTTTTTTTTAATGCCCTTCTAAATTTGCATAATCGCGCATGTAATGCTTCATCTTGGAGTGTAGCGTTAAATTTTTTGGTCCATCTCTCTTCATTTAATGTAATTTAACGAGAACAAGAAGGAAATTTGCCTTACATTTCGCATAGTGCTGGTGTAAAGTAATTAAATCGCTGTCTGATTCCTACTGCTGATGGCTCTATATGCAATGAGTAACGTACAAATATCACTGAGCAGTGAACTTGAATTTAATTGAGACATGTAGGAGGGGATATCATGCAGATCAGCATGCAAGAAGCGTCATATTTAACGTATTGCAGAGCGTAACAGAAGGGACTACAACAGACAACTACAGCAAGAAAATATAGCCGTTTCATTTATTTAAACATCCTGAGACAGCTTTGTGTGATCTCTCTTTTTACAAATTATTTAATACTTTATAACAGGCTCGCCAATAATTCAAAGAAATCATTGTGAATTTAGTGGAAGTAACTTGCTCCGGTTGGTATATGGCATTACACGAGTTCAATCAAGCATCAAATACACGAATTCATTATATTGGCGCGTGGGACTCTATGAATCGGACATGTTGACCATTGGGAAGGAATACTAGATCATGAAGCCTATTGCCATAGGCAGATGTTGAAAATCAACACTCACGCATATAGTAATCCACATCCGCCTTCGACCTGTCTCTGCCATGTACAAGTATTGTACTTGTACTAGTATAAATACTTGTATGTATGTACCATGAATCTAGTTTCTTTTTCATATGTTTTTCCTCTCTCCTACATAAGGTGCATGATCTGTATTGTTAATTAAAGCCTGCTTTTCTCTTCTCGATTACCTGCTCTAACCACGTCATCTGTGAACATGAAACATATTGATTTTTTCCCCATTTACATTGTTTCCTTGCTCCCACATTTTTCTGCCCCTTTTTTGCCGATTCGAATGAGGTAAATTACTTTATTGATCCATGTAATCTTTCGTTTACTTTCGCTACTTCATTTTCCCTTCTTTCCTCGCAGCTTGGCAAACTTACCGGTATGAAGTTGGTACTTGCATCAGAGTCGCAGGTGTCATTTTTTATCTAGCTTCATAACTAGGCAAAGTTTTCTTTCCCCAATGCCTCTCACCTATGGTTTTCTAAGACCAGACCAGACTAGAATCCCTATTGTCTGGGCGTTTGCCCTTCATTATAAATGCTGCTTCGGTGCGACAACGTCCACCCCTTCAGCGACAGTGTTTGTGCAATCGGCACATGGAAAACAATGGCGAACGAAAGTGTAATTGACGACCGTGTACCTTTCCAGTGTTAGTGAAGGAGAAATTGAAAGAAAGACCACTAGTGGGTTGGCAATTGGCCTTAACTTTAAGCAAGAACTAAAATTACCTTAATTTTAAGGGCGGGAACATTTTGCCCAAAACTCGTCAACAGGACGGAATAACATTTACTAATCCTAAAAAAAACTGAAAATTAACTTTTTTCTGATGCGTGTTTTCATTTTTATACCTTCGGCCTTGCGACTGCTCATTTGTACATCGATTTCAGCGCAGGTCACATTTTAGACTCAAGTTATGTTGTGGGGCTCTTCGAATGCCTTGATTGTCTTATCTTCGGCATCGCCATCTCAGCCCTCGATATGCTCCCTTCCAGTCCTCCCAAAGTCTTTTCCTTTAGTACAATTTTTTGATTATCCAAATTAAATTTTCACTTCCGAGTCATTTTATACTGTTTGCCCTGATTTTGTTTCCACCAGGCGACTTCTTTTCCTTCCCCTCGTCTTCCACTGCTCTGCGAAATTCGGTTTTCATGTGTTTTAGTCGTCTACGTTCAAATTTTACAAACCCTTCTTCCTTCCTTTTTGTCGCTTTTTGAGGGTTTTACATTTATCAACGCCATCGCAAAATCCTAATATTCCGTTAGTTTCTGTTGGGATGTTCTCCGCCCATTATTTACCTCATCAGAGTATGGACTGCACCCAATAAATTGTGGAGATGAATGCCACGTATAAAAACAAACGGGAGCCAGTTTCTAGGAGGTAAAAAAACCTTTTTTTCCGCGTTGTTCGAGCCTGCGTGTCCTACAGTTATCAATGAAAGTATCCATCACACATTTGCATCTGTCTTGGATATTCAAGTTTTACCCTCCGTGTTAGGCTAACTTTAAAGTTGTTAGTTTTGTGATGTGATTTTTGGTTTGAGAAACGGAATCCTGGTCTCTTCATTGCTGCATTGATGCAGAAAATGGAAGCGTAGGAGTACTAGATGAGAATCGAGGCGAGGTACCCGAAATGTGCGGTGGGAGGGGGGGGGGTTTGGGGCGGAAGGTAGCAGGGGGGCGTGGAGGTTTCAATGTTGTGTCCCCCGGGGAGGCGTGCGTGGGTGTCGCTCGCCCCCCACCTCCTCCCCCCCCCGCGATCGGACCGGAGTGAGCCCGCCTGCTAATCGCCGTCCCGTCTGGGATCGCTTCCCCCCGCCCGCGCACCCCCCTCCATCTACCGCGGCCGCCGCTCCCGACCTCTCCCTCCGAGAGCCATCCATACCAGTCGCATGCCGCGCGAAAACCTGTTCGCCAGTGATACCGACAGGATGGGCGAGTCTGCCTCCTCACCACCGCCCCTCTCCGCCTCTCTCTCTCGCCCCTCCCTCCCAGACGACCGGGTGTGGCGCTCCGACCCTCCTTCGAGGGTCCTTATTGCTTCTAGGGTGGGCCGCGAAAAAAGAATTCCCTCGAAATGCAAAAATGATACCCCTCGCGAAGAAGTGCTATATTGGGCGTGATGAAACTGCCGCGATTCAAAATCGGTGGTACTGTTTCATCTTCGTCAACTACATCTGTATAAATATCCCGCGATCCCCAAAAACAAAGTGCTTGGCACAGGGTGCTAGCAACAGGAGGGATACTTAGGGGATATTATTTATTATTATTATTAGCTAATCTACCGGTTAAGGTAGGTTTTTGGATGGACACAGCTAATAAATAAATATTTTGTATTTCCTAACAAAATACAAAATCGGGTGTCCTACTCTACATCAGGTCCCTCTTCATCTCTGAGTACTTTTTTTCTCCCTTCATCCCATCCAACATCCCTATCCTGTTCCTTCCCTTTCCTCGTTTGCCTAACACTCTCCCCTCTATTACAGTCTTCAACATCCCACTGCCGGTCAATTCCCCCTTCATCCACTTTTCCTGCCTCCATAGGATATCTCCCAACAAACCCCTCCCTTCCCTCACCATACCAAGCACTTCCTCATTTGTTTTCTTCTCGGTCCATTTCACCTTCTCAATTCTTCTCCACACCCACATTTCAAAAGCCTCCAGTCTACGTCTATCCTCCTGCTTCAATGACCACGTTTCCGCGCCGCACATAGTTACGCTCCATATCAAATTTTTCACGAGTTTTTTCTTAAGATCCTTACTCAACGTCCCTCTCATCAACTCCCTCTTCCTTGTGAAAGCCTCTTTGCCTAATGCAATTCTTCTCCTTACGTCCTTACTACTTTGACCGTGTTGGTCCAAAACACTTCTCAGATACGTAAACTGTTGTACCTACTCTAGTTTTTGCCCTCCTATTTTAATGTTTAGCTTAGCCTTTTTCTTTCTAGAAAATCGCATACCCTTTTTTTATTAATATTGATTCTCATCCCATACCTGTCGCACTGAATTTCCAATTCACGCAGCAATGCTTGCAGCCCCTTGGCTGACTGACAAACTAAAGCTTGATTATCAGCAAACCTAACTTATTTTACGTACTCCCCACCCACTTTCATTCCTACGTCCAGTACTTCCCATGCCTCTTTAATCATTTCCTTTACATACAAGTTGAACAGCAACGGTGATAATGGGCTACCCTGCCTTAAACCTCCTCCTAACACTGCCCATTCTGACTCTCCATTCCCCACTCGCACCTGAGCAACCTGAGACCTGTACAGGTTGGGGATTAGCCCCCTGTCCCTCTAATCAAGCCCTATTTTCTGTAATATACTAATTACTGTTTCCAAAATCACTCCATCAAACGCCGTTTTGAAATCAAGGAAACAGGCAAATACCTCCTGGTTGTATTCTATGTTCCTCTCGATTAATAATCTCATTTCTGCAATGGCATCACGCGAGCCTCTCCACTTCCTGAACCCAAATTGGTTATCCCCTAAGTAATCATTTGCCCTACTCTCTATCCTTTTTTTGATGATTCTGAGAACAACTTTAGCTGCGTGGGATATCGAACATATTGTTCTGTAGTCCTCACATGATGTAGCCTTTACCTTTTTCGGAATAGGAACTAAAACTGATCTCACAAAGACCTCCGGCCAGATTCCTTCCTCATACATACTACGAATCAGCCCATATAGCCTCTTCCTCCCAGATTTTCCTAAACATTTCAATAGTTCCGCGGGAATGCTATCCACCCCCACAGCCTTATTTAGTTTCATCTCCGTTAATGCCCTTTCTATCTCATTGTCTAGTATGCCTGAACATAAGCTATCTTCCTCTTCGTCGTGTTCCTTTTCTATGTCTAACTTTGTTGGTCTAAGGTCTTTACTACACAGTTCTTATATATATTTCTTCCATCTCTCTTGGATCTTTCCTGTGTCAACTATTATCTTACCCGCCTTACCTCTAACTGTTAGCATAAATATCCCTTTCTTACTTCCTGATAAAGATTTAGCTTCACTGTACAGCGCCAATTTCACCCTTCCTCTGCAAACTTTCCATATCCTCACACTGCGTCTTCCACCATTCTTCTTTTGCTTTATTCGTTGCCCGCCTCAATTTATTGTTTAACTGTTTGCATTTCATTTTGCCTATCCCTGTATTTACATTCTTCCATTTCCTCCTCTCAACCGTCTTTGTAATCATCTCTACCGTGATCCATAGTTTCCTAACCCTTTCCGCATTAACGGTTCCAATAGGGTCTTTTGCGGCTTTCGATAACCCTTTATTGATACTTTCCCATTTTTCTCCGATAGTACCTAGCTCTTTACCATCCTCCATGATGTCCTCCACCGCCTGTTTGTATTCCTTCCTTTTGAAACCATTTAATGCTTCTACATTGCATTTTCTAACTCGCCGCCCCTGCCTTATCTTTTTGAAACGGACGCTACATTTCATAAAAACTAAATTGTGGTCAGAGTCCGCATCCGCTCCTGGGAAGCTGTGCGAATTAGCACACTGTTCCTAAACCTGTGTATAACCTGGATATAATCTAACTGATACCTATCTGAGTCACCTGGCATTTTCCATGCATACCTGCGTCTTTTGTGGTGTCTAAACCAAGTGCTGGTGATTACTAAACCCTTCCTCCTGCAGAGCCCAACTGCTTTCTCCCCGCGGTCATTCCTCGTGCCTAAACCGTAGTCCTCTATTTCATAACCACCTCTTCCTACGCCTACCATCGCATTCCAATCCCTTATCACTATCAAATGTTTCCCTGCCGGAACACACGAGATTATGTCCTCTAACTGATCGTATATCCTATCGAACTCTTCTTCCTAATGGTTGTTCGGTGGCATGTATACCTGAATAATAACCAAGTTCGTCGGTTCTGCTTTTATCTCCACTAGTAGTATTCTGTCCGTTACCTGCGCTATGTTGACTACGCTTCTTCCTACCTCTTTATTCAATACTATGACAACCCCTCGTTCGCTCTCGTCCCCGCCGCTGTATATTATTATTCTATAGTTATCACTCCAGTAATCCCCGCTATCCTTCCATCTCACCTCGCATAGACCTATAATATCTATTTTTCCCCTTTCCATCTCTCGCTTAACATTCTCCAATTTCCCTGTCCTCATCATTGTCCTAACATTCCATGTTACTATTCTAACTAATTTGGTCTCTTCCTCCTGCGTCTTCTGTCTTGCTGCTGCTGGTTTTCCCTTGCAAGGGTTTCGTAGGATGACGACCGCGGAAGCCTTGCCTCCCCCGCTGCCGGGCACGACACACGGCCGATTGGGCCGAGCCCCGTAGTTGCCAGGACTCAAAATCTCTGAATTGTCCATCATTTACATCTTGGGAATGATAATTGAGGTGGTTTCCCGTTGCCTTCCTCAATAGTGTTTTTAACGTGACACAATCACTTACTGGCCGCCCCACTGGGGTCAGACGCCATTGCAGCCGCCTCACCGAGGAACAGACGCTGCGTGGACTACCTTTCGTCTGGCTCCTAACTTTCGACCTATCTGGCATGGGTGACCCTACCAGGAGCAATTATTATTACTCCCGCCAGGTCAGGTCTAGGGGTCATCGGAACGCAGAAACCCTTCCGCCACGTCAAGGTTGTAGTCCGGGGAGGGAGTTTAGGGATAATGGAAAGGAAAATGTATTTAAAGGGTTAGGTAGAGAGGAAAGAAACGTTCTCTACAAACCCAGAAAAGACGGACTAATCCATATGCATGCTGGAGGAAAACTTAGTTGAAACAAGTTTTGATTTAATTCTCTGCATATAAAAGTTCTCGGGTACATGCACTGAAAGGGAAGGGAATAAGAATGAAACGCAACTACTTGTACGAGAGACCACCATTACCAAGACAGGCCGAGCAGAACTGGAGAATTGTGTTAATCCATGGCCATGCGACTCTACGTTTGCTACATGGGCGAGTTTGCTGCCTCTCCCCCATCTCTCGTGGTTCCTCAGGTTACCGCAACTTCCTACAGAAATTACAGAAATCAACAAAATGTGTTGTCGTGGTAAAGAAGCCACCACATCCCCTTTTCAGACTAAATCATATCAAAATCATGTCGTAATGTCTCTTCGAGTACTTTACTTTCATGTCGTTTCTTCATGCTCGGCGTTCTTCAACACTGGCCCATGGATTTAGGCTAAAAGCGATGAAGGAGGAAGATAAGCGTTGACGTGGCCAAATTTTTATGCAGTTTTAATCGGTATTCAGACGCACTGGATCAGTCATCCGCTTTCACTCACATGCATGAGTGTTCGGGAGTGACGTATGATGGGAGTTCCTATACCGAACCGTGCTTCTTTCTGATTGCGTGTTGAATCTTTCCTTTGTTTCTTTTTGTCGTCATCATCACTACTCATCGATTCCAAGATTGTTTGGCACGATTCCACGACTTGGCACGGCGTCGTGTTTCAGTATTTCTTCGCTTTCACTTTTGCCGGTATTGCCGTTATGTTTTCCATTCGGCTTTTTCGTGCATTGGTTCGTCCTTTCATTCTCTTCGACCGTAAGCAGTAAGCGTGAGTGCGTTGGTGGTTTGTGAACGACGTCAAATGCACTTAAATTTCCTTATTTTTCGATAGCGTTAAAATTCCAAAATACGTGTACTATACTGTTTGGGTGCAAAACCTGATTAGCCGACAAGTAAATCCTAAACGAAACTACCAAGTAAGGGTGTTCTGTGATATGCAGGGGACTAATTTCGGGGTTTAGCATTACATACTGATTGTATACTGATTTGACTCTGTGTTTCGTTGCTCAAATGACTGTCACTTCTCCTAATACAGAAAGCGTAAATGTTGAACTGTTTTTTTTTGCACTCCTCCCCTTCTGTACTATTTTTCCTGTTGTGGGTGTTTCTTTCGTCAAGGGTAAAACCCTTCTTATTCCTTAGGTTTTTTCTACAATTTTGCAGATCTTTTTACAACCTTTTTAGTCGTGCATATTTATTGTAAATCGATTGTCATTATCCAGTTCTTTTTTATATCATTTAGCACTTACATGTAAATATATTGTCATTGAACGTATTTGACGTTGGGTTAGATGGAAGAAGGGACTGCCGCAGTCTCCATCTCGCCCGAATTAAGCCAAAATTATTATTATGTAGTTGCAAACATCTGCGCATCAACCTTCGAGTACGAGACATAAAGTTCTCGAAGAAGTCGTCATAAAATTGTCTTGAAATATATTTAATTCACAATCTGCTCTAATGGCTGATTTCTTTTAATGTTTTAATTATTTCGCTGTAAAACACTTAATATTTATCTACAACGTTTATCGAAACGGAAATGTGGCTCATCATGCAGAAGAAACACGCGACAAAAAAGAGACTTTTATTTTGATTTCGCATGTTCCCAGCCACCTTCAGCGAGAGCGAGAGAACGCACTGCTAAAGATTGATGGGAACATCGAAAATTGAAATAAATGCTAGAAACAAAACGCGCCGATCAAATCGCGAGGAATAAGAGCCGCCGGTTCGAAAAAACCGCTCTAGAGTAATCTCACTACTTTGGAGATCGTAGGAGTTTAAAGAACAAAAAACAGATGAATATAATTTTTATTATTTAAGATGGAAACATGTAGCATATGATTTGTATTAAAAAATGAAGCCTAAAATTTCAATATGTGTTGTAATGCAAATTTTTGTTTGAACCCAGAAAATGGATTATCGTGCAATGGCACTGCAGAGGGTCCACATTCGGTGTGTTTGCTTTCGCCAATATCGTATCGGTTCCTACTCTCTTAGCCACTGTTTAATGTAAAAAAACCTTTTTTTATATTTCTCAGGTTGATAGCCAATTAATTACCCTCCGTCATAAAGTAAAACGCAAGCGCGTTGGTGGAAGAAAGGAAGACTTGGGAAAGGAGGTCGTTTTCATTGGGAACCTCGTAGCTGTTTTTTTCTTAATTCTGTTGCTAATTTTGATCTTATTCTCAAATATTTTGCTACTTTTGTAGAATAATTGTCAACTTTAGACAACTCTCCCGAGTCTACCCTTCAGGTTGAAAAGACGGTCGTAGGCGAAGAAATCATCTGACCACCTTTAGGCGTCCATTCCTCATGAGGCCTTGAGTCTGCAATCCGACCTCCTTTACGAATTACGGAACTGAAAAAAATGGATCAAGATAATCATGACTTATATTCATTTAGAAAAATGCGAAAATGAGTGATTCCGTCCGTTGCGTCCGAGCCCACCACCCCTCTCCCCCCCCCCTCCAGTCTCTGCCCGTCCATCCTGCCCTTCCTTATGTGTGTCCCCTTCCTGCCGCTTCCCACACACCCCCCCTCCGGCCGACCTTTGCTTTCTCCAGTGGTCGCTCGGTCGGAGGAATACATTTGGACGCGGAAATCAAAAGATCGCCAAGAAGAGAGAGATTAAAAAATGAACGCCGTTAGTCAAGGCACACACACACACACGCGAGCGCGCGTGCGGCCCGCCTCGGTAAGGTGTGCCAGTTAAAATCGCGAGCGGCTGGCTGGACGCTTGCAGTCCACTAATTTACCAAGAGGTCGGCAACCTCCGGCAATACGTTGGGGACGAATGCCTCAGTTGTGAAGGGCCGCGGCCGGAAGCAATCGGGAGAGGACTCCCATTGGGGCACCTTGCAACGTGATTGGTGTCGTCCGCGTCATCAGCAAGCGTAGGATTTACTAAGGGCACTATTGCCGAATACTATGAAACATTTTCCTCCGCTGTTGGCGGATTAGAATAATAATTCGGAAATTATTGCGGATATTTCTCAGAGGAGAGTTCCCGCATCATTTCAAGCGATCATTCTTATCTAGCCGAAGGGGATTCAAGAGCTGAAAAAATGGTATTTTTATCGCTGAGAACGTATATTTGTAAAAAATTTAGTGTTTAGCACGAATTAATAAAGATATTAAGAGAAATCCATTTTCAATAATTATCGCACCGACTTGAAATAATGATGAGTTTACCGAAAAATGATGCGATGACTCCGTAATCCGCTGTTGAAGCAGGTTTCCCTTGCAAATGAAACTATGCAAGGACTATTGATTTCCATTGCCAGGTCTTGAAATAGATATAGGTGTCCATTTTAAATCAGATTAGGTTTTGCCTTATGGATATTAATGGTGCAGTACGTGTGAAATATACCAATTTTATGTAGTTTAAAATATTATCCAATGAATTTTTCAAATTCCAAAGAAACTGCGGGAGATGCCGCAACAGTAACTTTTAACGGAGTCATCCGCTAATGTCCATTTCAATGCAACAATTTCAGAGTGTAAAAATCATTCGCCTTGACTGGGACTAGAACCCAGATCCCTCAATATTGAGGGATATTGAGGGATCTGGGTTCGAGTCCCAGTCAAGGCGAATGATTTTTACACTCTGAAATTGTTGCATTGAAATGCACATTAGCGGATGACTCCGTTAAAAGTTACTGTTGCGGCATCTCCCGCAGTTTCTTTGGAATTTGTCAAAGTGAAAACACCATAAGTGTTTAAAGTTGGCTTTAACCTCGTGGACTGTGGCGCCTCGCGCACGACTACGAATGCCTGTGACATTGTATGTACGGTATTTCGTCACAACATCTAGTTCCTTTAAAAGCCCCAAAAAATTTCAGAGTTTAAGAGGACGCCTCGGTAGCTTAAGTGGCTAAAGCACTCGACCGGATATTGAGGGATCTGGGTTCGAGTCCCAGTCAAGGCGAATGATTTTTACACTCTGAAATTGTTGCATTGCAATGAATTTTTGTTTCGTTTCCCAAATTTCCTATTTTTAATTTCAGAATCATGACGAAATGGAAAACACATGCAATCAATAATGAAACGTATGCAATGAAATTAAAGAAAAATAATTCATGAATTGATTTATTATTTTTCATTTGTACTTTGAAGTTAACGTTTATAATTATTCATAAAGAGGAGGAATTATTTTTATATGTAGCGTCCACTTACTTCTACCGACATGCTATTAGATGCCGAAATAAAATTCGGTGCTTAGTAGCTGGTAAAAGATTTTCTTCGATGCTAATCACCGACTTGTTGCTAATGTTCATTTTTTCCGTAGACTTTCGGAATTTTTTGGATTCGCCCCTCTCAATATATTTTATGATTTTAGTCCGTTTTTAAACTCCTAGTGGAAGACTTGAATAAAAATACCGACTAACTGAAGATGCCAGTAGAATATACATAGGATGGAGTGTTGAACTGGACCGTAGCATTGGAAAGAATAAATATATGAATTCACCCACGTCCGCTTAAATTTTCATGAAGTAGACCAATCAGATCAGTGAAATTACTTACGCATTTGTTTCGGGGTTACTATTTTGTTTAATCGTTTGAGTTCTCCATGAACAAAGGAATTGAATCCATAAGTTTCTCTTTTCGTGATGAATCTGGGAGCATGTTTTAGCAACGGGAGCCAAAGCGGCCCCCCTACCGAAGACCCCCTCTGTTTCTGAACCTCATCCACTACTGCCAGCCCAGTAGTATTGTTGTCCCACACCTGAATCACATCATCAACGAGGGCGGTTCAATAAGTACCCGTGTTAGAAATGAAGAAACCATTTTCCCGAAAACATTTTTTTTATTTTTCAATATAGTCCCCTTTTAGAAAGATACACTTCTCCCAACGTTCCGGCCATTTTTTTAACCCCTCCAAAAATAGGATTTGTCGAACTCTCCAAAATACGCCTCTGTCTCGGCGATAACTTCCTCGCTTGAGCTAAATTTTTTTCCCGCAAGCCATTTCTTCATGTTAGGGAATAAGAAAAAGGGAGCCAGATCGGGTGAATACGGGGGGTGCGCAGCAATTCATTACGTAGTTCATGGATTTTGGCGGCAATCGCGGCGCGGCACCCATTGGGCCGACAATTTTTTCATCGCTAACTTATCATGTAAAATATTAATTGCCGTTTCGGTCGACACACCCACGGCCTCTGGTACTTCGCGCACTTTCGTTTGTCGATCAGCGAGAATCATGGCGTGGACTTTTTGAATGATTTCCTCGGTAACCACGTCTGCCGGGCGTCCTGGTCGCTGCTCATCAAAAACACATGTTCGCCCACGTTTAAATTCGTTGAACCAATATCTAACTGTGGTCATAGGTGGCAAAGTGCCCCCATAAACAGCATCCAACTTTGCTTTTATCTCCTCGCATTTCTTCCCATCTAAAACAAAGCGAATACCGAACGATACTGCTCTTTTTCCATCTTAGCGAAAATCACGAAACAGGTCTTACTCGAATGGCTGCCAAATACAAATTAACCTTTAAATCAGTAAAAATTTGTTTCACCGTCGTTTGATAGGTGGCAGCACACGATGATAACATAAACTTTCCTCAGGAATAATACCATTTGTCGTCAAACACGGGTACTTATTGAACCACCCTCGCATATAAGGACCTAGTGTGTAATATCTCTTTTCCTCGTAATTATTTCTTCCCACGCGGCTTGAGAGTGTCAATTCCTGTTGCTCGATTGCCATTAAATTGGGTCCTTTACTGCAGCGTCAAATGCAGACCCGAGAATGTAGTTTTCTCTCTCATTACCCTCTTCCTCTATGTATGTAGGCATGCATTAATTTTCTATCATAAATATTCCCCAAAAAAGCTTTCTAAATTTCCGCTTAATATTCGCCTTTCATTAGAACATTGGCAAAACACCGAATGGTGCTTGTTCTGCGTCAAATTAAGTGTTATCCAACGGGCCATTGAGCCACTAAGACTTTTTCTTGGACAAAGGTATGGTGATCTTCTTCGCTCTCGGGCTTCATTCTTTCTTCCTGGTTCTCTTCTCGGTTTTCGGTTGATCTCATTTCTTAACAATTTCTCACATTTTGCCCTTCCTCGGTCGTTCAGTTTTTTAGACTTCCACATCTCTGTCCTCTATTAGGTCCCGGCTCCTTGGTCTTCGTGATTCTCTTTTCACAGGTTTCCATCGCTCAGGTACGTATTTTATTTCCTGTTATCCGAAAATGCGCTCTTCATTTCTTGCTATGATTCTCCGATTGAGATCGCGTGTGTTGTGAGTTATGCCGTTTCTTTCCTTTCATTGCCCGTCGGAATGCCAACCTTCACTCAGTTCCATTCTATCTGTATTCAATCTGTCTTCGTTCTTTTCCTTAGCTTTTTTTAAATATGGGATGTCACTTCATTTGCGTCGATTTGTGGTCGCAATCATTATCTGGTCTGTTATCTTTTACATTCCTGCATTTAAATTTCTTCTTCACAAGAATGTAGTCAATGTGATATACGTGGTCTTCCCAATAAATACGCGAACTGGTGCAATCTGGCGGCCATGACGCGGACTATAGCCCCACCCACTGGCGGCGCTAGTTGCCTGAGACCCAATGAGCCGTCTGTGCTTGGCGGATCATCGAGCTGTGCGCACGGCGTTGCCAGTTATGTTCGTTTCTGTTATCCTTGTTTTTACTGCTTGCCGAAGAAAAGAAGAAAACATCCCTTATCGAGTGGATTAAGCGTTTTAACGATGGCCGACAAGATGCCACGGATAATGCAAGGCCGGGACGACCTTCAACCGCCTGTGTTGACGACAACATTGATCGTGTGTGATCCATCGTTCTTACCGATCCTCGGAAAGCTGTCCGAATGATAGCTGATAAACTGAATTTAGGAAAATCAACAGTTCACACTATTTTAATCGAACATTTGGGTTTAAAAAAATGTGTGCAAAAATCGTGCCCCAGTTGCATTGATTGTTCGCCAGTTTCTGGCAAAAAATCAATCACCATCCTTGATCATCCTCCTTATCCGCCAGATCTCGCCCCCTGCAACTTTTTCCTAATTCAGAAATGCCAAAATGTGATGAGGGAACATCACTGGGAAGATGTGATCACATTAAAGCAAGAAATGACGAGAAAACTGAAAAGCCTAACTGCCGAGGACTTCCAAGGGTGCTTTAAACAGTGGAAAAGAAGATGGAATCAGTGCATAGTGCCAAATGGAGAGTACTTTGAACAGGAGAAATAATAAATGTGGTCTAAAGTTTTTATTGCCTCAGTTCTCATGTTTATTGGACAGGGCGGTAGTTGTATATCTGGCATTTTCCTTATTTTGTTGTATTCGTGCATGGTTTTGTCACCACTATTTTGAACCTATTCTTTGCAGGTCCTCAAAAGCCATTCTCCACGCTCGTTTCGCTCTCCTAGGCCATGTATCCCCAATGCTTTTCCTTCCTGACCCTTTCCAAGGCTTCCATCCCAGTTTCCCCACTGTAGTTGACTTTTCTTCTTCCTTTACATTTTCATTCGTTCGGCGATATCTTCGTGCATATCCTCCTCTTCGTTATCAACATGTTCTACCGTCGGTGTGTAAACTTGTAACGCTACGTTATCTTTGGGGTTTTATGGTTGCCTTCACCAAAACCATTATTTAATTTTATTACAGTAAATTCTTCACTCCTTTTACAGCATTATTTCTCAGTTATGTACCCAATCCCGCATTTCCATTCATGGAGCGTGTCCGAATGAATGTGCTTTGCCGCCGCTCTAATTGTCTTCTTCTTCTTCAGGCCAAATATTTACACTTACGCCTGAAGATGTCCAAATCCTTTCTCCTCATCTCCGCCTCCATTCCATAACCTCCCGAATGCCATGAGTGACCGACCATTCCAAGTTTTGGTTCCAATACTGTATAGCAGTTGATATATCCTCTACGCTTCTGGTGGAAATGGTGAGTTCGTTATTCACGAAATATAAATTCAGCTCATGGGAGAGTTTTTATAAATTTTATTGCATTTGATGAAATTTATCTCTGAACCGGTTAAAGATAAAGCAATGACGATGTTCCTCCATGCCTCCTCCTAATTTATAGGTTTACTTCACTGAAACGGTTTTCTATTTTCTCTCTGACAATTGTGATTGCTTGCTTCTCTGACGCGAATCAAATTATCCTGTCCGGTAGTGATTAAAATTAACGTCTCCATTTGATCACGTATTCCCATCTAATCATTTTGTGGTCAATGAATCCCGCAGTTTGACCCAGAATCGGAGATAAAGTCAACGCTTCTGATATGCGATCGTATTTTTAAGGTGCACTCTTTAAAATGTTTTCATTGGACGAGTGAAACGCATTTGGCTCATAGGAATGAGAGAGAAACGCTTTTTGTGGTAAACAAATTGCGAGAGATTTGAATCCGGAACTCCCGACGCACGGACTAATGAGAGCGGCCGCCCGAGGTGCGCTCGGCGGACGTCGGTTGGAATAACTGAAAGAGCTGAGAGTGATGGGAGGGAGGGTTGTAACGAAACGAAGAATAGATAAACATGTGACTGAAGGGCACGTTTCGTGATTCCGCAGAGCGTCGGCGGGATGCCACGATGGCCACTTAGGGGTAAAAAATATCAATTCGGAATAATGAATGATTTAACTTTTGTGTGTGTGTGTGTGAGGGAGGGGGGGGGGAACGCGATAGAATGCGGAGACCGACAGAAGAGGTCGCTGAGCAGATAAATTATACCCTCCGACAATGTGAAAGTTTAGACATTTAAATCGAAGACTGGCAATTCTCAGCCATCGCACTTTGACGAACGTTCATTGAGAAATTAATCTGTTCGCTTGATCCCACGCATGCTTAGTAACGAGCATTGAAATTCCTTCTTGAACGCGGACAGTGTTTCCCGACGTATTCTTTTAGAAAACGGAAAGCTTAAACAAAGATATATATCGATAAAAATTGAAGCATCTAGACATTTGGTTAACGTTACATTGACATCTGTATAGTATAAAGCTAATAAAATTCGCAGTTCTCTCAACATTTTGTGAAATATCAGTGCCGGAGTATTTTGTTTAATCTGCAGGGGGACTATTATGTCGTGAAGGTATTGGTTTTTGAGGCGCGTGGGATACTGTGCCCGCTGCTGTCGGAGTTCCGAATCACTCATTCCCGGTGAAATAAAATGATTTTCCCCCGCGCCATTGTCTCGATCAACTCACCTAGCTTCACTTTGTTTTCGCCTCGTTTGAATGACGTCCAAAATGCAAAGTAGTGACTCGAGCGGTGCTTCTACTTCTATCGATGTGCATTTATGTCATTTGAAAATCGCGTGTCAGTTTACAATTACGTACCTAAGAATTAACCAAACAAAATCTCGACCTCCTCTTTCCCTAATTAGCTGCCTAACATTTTTAATTGCTTATAAATTTAAAATATCGTACTGCCTCTGTTTATCTACGATCCATCTTGCCCGACTTCTTCGGAATTTCTCTTTGAATATGGGTGCTCTCTCTCTCTCTCTCTCTTCCGTCATTTTCCAAACACCACGCTGCGGAGGCCTCGGATCCCATTCCCCTTCCTCCAAGAAGAAGCTTCCGTACTTATCATACAACACCGCATTCTATATTAATCTTGATTAATATTTTCCTCAATCCTTCGTAATTTACCGTGATTGTCTTCGTTTTTTAGTCTCGCCTTTTCGCGAATGCTTTTCGTTTTGATTGCGCTACATTCTTATAGCATAAACGTTTTGTTTGTGAAACTATTTTCGCTAAAATTCATGAAAATAATTTTCCCTTGACATTATTTATTTTCTAAATGCACTTCACTTCCAAAGTTTAATATCATTACTTTCCGCTTTTATTTTTTACATATCCTCCTTGATACTTTATTAAAATAATACCGCAATTTCTTTTGGCAGCTCTCTTTAACATTGTCAAAAACACCCTACGTATTCTACTTCCTACATAGTGTTATCTAAGAATGATAATGTGTGTTCCCGCCGTTTTAATCCTATAAGGGTTTCTTTCACATTCCGTCGACAAAATATTTGTCTTAAATATTTTCATTCTTCCCGTAACTTTACCATTTGGTGAGATTTGGCATTGGTAAAACGTTCAGCATTTTGTACTAGGTCCACTTGCTAGTTATTTGCATTGATCATAAAGCTGGACTTCAAAAGTCAGGGGTAAAAATGTTGGTTACTTGAAGAGCTATGTTCTTGCATGTTAATATTCGGAAAGCATATGACTATGTCAACATAAGTTTTACTATCGACTGCTGCTGTCACATTCGACCGAAAGGTGCAACCCCATTAATAGCTCTTGGTCGTTTATTATTTGTCTCTGGCGATAAAATTTTCGTAATTATGAATTTTAATTGCGCATACCTAAAATTTGTACTTTTACACGGTTTTAAACATTTTTTAATTAATGAACGAATGAAAACGAGTCACATAAACCCTAGTTAAGTGTTTTCATTATTAAGCATTCTAGGATTTTTTGCTATCATAATACATTTTATTCAATTGAATATTTGATGTATCTATAAAACCAATCATAAACGTATGACATATATAAAAGGGAAATCGGAGGTGCCGTTTCCAGCACAGGTACTCTATCATGCTTTCATTCCTTTGGCAGGATGACTGATTGCCAAGCACCTTCGTTCATCATTAAGGGATCTGGCGCAGTGGTGAAATCTTCAGAGCACAATAAATTGCTACTTTCGACATTTCCATTTAATATCCGCGGATTCAATTCTTTTTACGATGTCGAATGAGACGGTTTTAACGTATACTGACTGTTTGAACATCTGTTCCCGCAAACGGAGTTGAATAATATTTCAGCGTGCGTCCCGAATGTGCAGGCTGGATGTCATTTTGCCCGCGTCACGTCACCACTCATAAAGCACCAATCAAGGGCGACTCCATCCTCCCCCCACATCGCAGCCCGTGCCAGGTAATCAATTTGGCGGATGTCATTCGTGGAGGACAAAGGGCGTTCCCGGTTGGTAGCCCTGCAGGTGTTGGGGGCGGACGGATGCCGGGAGACGCGCTCCTTGCCCGCTGAGAGCGTCCTCGAGATGAATCTTTTGCATGCCAACTCGACTTCTTTCTGCCCTTCAACTCTCCACTTGTTCTTCATATATCTCTCTTCGTGTTCTACCCCTTGCCGGACGCCTCGTCTCCTTCACGTTCCCATCTCTCCCTTTCCTCATCCCTCTCCTTACTCCCCACCCCTTACTCCCCTTCGCCTCGCTGCGAATTCCTCTGGTTAGCCATTCCGAAAGATCTGCCACTCTTGTCACTGAGGAGTCTTAAAAGCGTCCATCTCGGGCTAGCAAATGTCTCCCGGAAATTAATCCCGCATTGTTGTTAAGGTGCCAAGGTTTTCATATGCGAGCGGTGGAATGTGCCGGATGAATTGCATCACGTTTGTTTCTCCGTGGAGTTTTGGCCCAGTTCTTAGCAATCCTTTTGAATTAATTTACGTGAAGTGTTGTGGAAATTATTTCCACAACATTTTACGTAGGTGAAAATCAAGGGCTTTTGCGTGCCCTTCATTTTATCCGTCACTGGTGAGTTCGAGTCGTCTTAATTGTCCCGGCAAAGTCGGATCATGACTTACTATATCATTGTGCATCGAATGTTTTCTCCCTTGGGATGTCGCGGTCAGTTTTTTGGCGTCCTGCTGTGGTAGTTCCTACGTCATCCGTCCTATAAATTTCGTTCTCTAAATCTTCTTGTCGGTTACGTGCCTTCAAGTATTGCGGTAATGAATGCTGTGATTGTGCCAAGTTAAGGTTACCGTTATTTAACTTTTATTTTGGATTTACTGTTTCGACAATCAATGGACCGGAATCTCATTTTAACGTGTTCTATCTTTTAAAATAAGGTCATAAAATATATTGTCAACTTTTTTTAATGTCACGATAGCTAATAACATCAGTTTTCTCGTTCACCGAATCGTGGGTTCATACTAAATGTCTGCTCGCTTGGCATACCGCACCAATTGCTTACGCACTTATTAGCAATATCGTTATTACTCTCGTTAAATTTCTTAAAGACTTTTGACGGTCTTAGCTCTCAAAGTTGATGAATGGTCTCTGTCAGTTGGGCGTAAGTATCAGGGGCGTTCCCACGGAAGGCGTCTCTTAAGATTTTGGTAGTTATTATTCTCCATCAAAACCTAAACAAAACCTGTGTGAATGAGGATTACGGTTTATGACGAGCCATGATCGCTAAATAGGCAGTTCCATGTTCAAATGGGGTGAACAAATATCAAATAATCATAATTTAAAGTGGCCATGGGAATTATCTCACACATTATTTCCTTTCGATTTCTTTATAATCCGATTCACGCTAGAGTATGCAGCGTTTAAGATATCTAAGTTTAATTTTGAAGAAAAAATTCCGCTACTACCATTTTATATTTATTTATTTAATTATTATTTTTTTCACTCAGGCCGTAACAATTTTTTTCATCCACTGAAGTATGGACATTTTTTTAAACCCTTTAGTCATGGTGGAAATATTTGCCTCAAATTTAAATACCTGATTATTTTTTGTGGAAAATTTACTGATGAAAGCATATTATTGAATGATGAACAAAGAATTAAATATTTTCTTGCTTCAATGACGGAATTTCCTTTGATCGCCGTCCAATAATCCTAGCAAGCGTGACGAGGGTTGACAATCGGTGAGGTATATCGGTGGAAATTTCCCCGACTGCTTCACAAGCGTGAATTTCGTGGCGTGGGAACATTAACCTGCTTAAGTTATGATGGGTGCATTTCCCATAAGATGGAAAATGGAATACGCGATGGACACTAAAGATGAAATGTTTTAGCATCTGGCTGAGAACCAACAGTAATCCTCGCTTTGATACCACCATTACTATATTTATAAATTCATGATGAATGGCAATAGTCGTTTTGAATTCAGGAATGATTTACATTGGACAATTGGCTGCCACATTTCTGAAAACCTTAAATCTGTGTGCTTCTACTAAATTTGCTAGAGTTTGTTTCGGAGTATCTTCATCACTCAAACTAATGGAAAAGAAACAGAAGGCATTATTTCCTGCGGGCAATTTCATTTATGAACTTTGTCTCTTTGGCTAACTTGATTTTTGCAGTTATTCCCCTAATCCTCACTATTCCCCCATCCCACCCGGACTCCATGTCCATCTTCATCCTGACATACAGGGTTCGTCAAGAAAATAAGAGTACTGAGCTCAGGAAAAAAATTTATTACAGTTTTACATATCTTAAGCTAATATTCCTCAAAATAGGACCCTTGTGAGTCGATACACTTGTTCCAGCGGCGTTCCCATTCCTGAAACGCTCCCGCGAAGGCATCATCGGGAACCTCTCGAAGACTCGTCGTCGACCTCTTCTCTGCCCTCCACGAACATCTTGTGCCACCGAAAGATCATGTTTCTGGACATGGCTGACTCCCCGTAAGCCTGGTTAATCGTACCGACAGTTTCGGTAGACGATTTCCCAAGCTTTACCGCAAATTTGATGGAATAACGCTGCTTCGGCATCGCGTTCCGTGACGTGGGTCGAGCGTGGAGGTTCGCGTTAACAGAGCTCCTCACTACACCACAGCTCAGAGCCGACTGCCTTTTTCAGCGTCGCTTGCCAACATACCCCCCTCCAATCGCAGCCCGTCAGATCGGTGCTGGGCACGTCTGGAGCGGCGGGAAAAAATCAGTAGTCAGTACACTTATTTTCCGGACGAACCCTGTACATGAGCCCCGTACGAACTTCATAGCTACCAACTTGAAAATAACTTAATTATCAAAAACAAGTTTGGAGAAAAAAATGTAGACTGTAATAAATCATCTTCACTATTCTCCTTATTCATGCTACCAAATTATGGAAAAAATACTGTTTACATATGAAATATGTTGCCAAAATATAAGTTGTTAAGAAATGTGTTATACTTTAATGACGGAACATGTTTCAGATGGTATTTTTGCCTGCTCTAACATATTACCATTAACTAGAGATATTCTTTTCCCTGATTCCGTAGGAAATGCAGCAGAGATGGTTTGAAGTATTAATGGCTTACTTTCTCCGCTGCTTCTTTGTCGCCCGTCACTGGGCTCCGTGATTAGGCTCTTCCACCCTGGTTGTGGGCCTCTCCTCGCCCCGTAATCCTCGGCGTCCGAGGGTAGGAATGAAACCGCTGCAAATTTAACCTCTGCGGAATTTTTATCAGTCATCTCTCCTTTACGGAAATTATCAAGTCACGTTCACCTGCATGGCTGCTGGAGATGATAAAAATATAAGCGCCCACCCCGTTGTCTTGTTTGCTGCTGCCTCCCCAGATCCCCTGCTGCTAGGGCCATTGTTCCGTTAGTTATCTGCTCTCATCCAATCAAGACGAGCGACGCCATTCACCCGATCTCCTTCCTCTTTCACGCATTTCTTTCGCAAATTAACATCGAGAATTATGTACGAACCGTGGGTCAGTTTAATGGCAATAACATTGCGATACTTTGCGAAATCTTTGAGTGTTTAAAACTCAATGTTTATGGACAATAGAGAAAAGTCGCCCCAGAACATTAGTTGTGCGACAAATGGAAGTTGGATGACTCTTGGTCGTACGGAGGCTCAAAAAAAGCATACAAATTGAAGTTTTTGTTATTTATTCTCATTATTATTACAATGATCATGCCTTTGTATACCCAATTGACCTCTCAATGCGAGTTTAAAAGTACTTACAGTATAGTGGAGGAATACTTTAAATCTCTCTGTTGCAAAAAAGACAAGTAAGGACATTTAATTTCCTATTTATTCAATCCACGGTAAATTGTTTTTATTGGAACGATCATTTCAGTTATTAGCTGTTTGTAGTAAATTTTTTATACTAATTGATTGCATAAGATTTATAATATTCTGATAAATATGTATATTTATATTTTTTTGTTGTCTCAGGCGTAACCTTATGGAATTTGCATAACATATTGAAATGAAGTGAAATGATTAATTCCACACACTTTTAAGTGTGAGGAATTACAAAGTCAATCATTTCATTTCAATATTCTAATATATATATATATATATATATATATATATATATATATATATATATGCTTTCGTAGACGTGACACGGAAGTGCCGAATAGTACAATACACAGTAACACACAATAAAGAAACACAAAAAAAGAACACTCGCACGTTATTTCTTAAGAAATAACGTGTGAGTGTTCTTCTTTTTTTGTGTTTCTTTATTGTGTGTTACTGTATATATATATATATATATATATATATATATATATATATATATATATATATATATATATATATATATATACATACAGGGAAAGGAACTGGCCCCCCTACCCTGATGTGTGAATTTTACACGCCGTCGGGCTTAGTACTGGGTGAACTCCATCACCTACTAAACCGACCTTCGGGTTGATTAATGTCTTTATCCGTATGTATATATATATATATATAATTATATATATATATATATATATATATATATATATATATATATATATATATATACCTCTCTTTTGTAATAAAAACGTGTGTTGCCAGGAAATAAGTTAAATTTAAACACAGGTTAAATTGAATGTGTGTAATAAACTATAAACTGCGTGTCTATCCTACTCTGGGAAATCTTAATTAATGGGTTAGTGATTCTTTAAATTAACGAAATGAATTCCCTTAAATACCTCGGGGGTTCCATAATGGACAACTCTGGTGCAGAGCATTGTGGCTTGCGTGCTGCACTAAAACTTGCTTGCTTGCTTATTTTGGCTGCGTTCCATTTTTAAAGAGAATTCGCCTTGCAAGGACATAGCGGTTTCAAACCAATGAACGACTAAATTTCATGGCTTCTCTCGTCATCGTCATAAACATTTGTTTTAGAGTTTCATTTCACAAGTACGGATTTTAATACTCCTCCGTTCATTCAATTATACTGTACCATTAGTAGCTTCGATGGTAGCATAAGCCAGGCTTTCTTGGTCCTGATTTAACGGGCTTAATTAATTTTTCTTCCATTAATTATTCATTGAGCTGATGTTTCCAACATGCTGTTTTATTATAATTTTTAATTTTGGACACGTGAAGTTACAATCAACGTGGTCTTTCCAGGAGTGATGGAATGCGTCATACCGTTCTGACAAAAGGGTGGTTCCCAAGTAGATGGCTTATAATAGGATGTGATTTGAATATTGCTCCGCAATGGGCCGAGCCGCCCTTATGTAGAGCAAACCATCAAACACCGTTGGAATGAGACCTCCGCGCGGTTGACTCCACAGTCGTTTGATGGCAATCCATCACCGGGGTTGTTATCTTCGGCACGAGAATGATGTCGCCGTTGAAAATAACATGTTACACTTTTAACAAACCCATGGAAGCTCCATCGTCCATGGAGAATTATGGCTCTATTGTCCACCGCGCATTTAAAAAAAAACACGATCGTTTTCCTCGCCGGAGGCACGCGTCCCCCGCCATCTGTAAATATAGGGGGACTGTTTCCTCCCATCCGATAAGCCCCCCCTGACCTCTTTTTCCCGTTCGTCTTCGCCCTCACGATCCCCTCCCCGCAAACACACTCGCGGGTGATTCGGCGAAGACCCACGTCGAGGCGGTCAGCGGCGTGTGCACTCAGAGCAACCAACCCCATTGGCCGCCTCCATTCCGGGGCGCGACTCTCATCTCGACATCCGCACCCCGACGTCCTCCTCCCTCACACTCCGGGGCCGCACTCTTGCCCCGTCGCCTCTCCTGAGTACGCGTGTGAGCGCCCTCGTAGATTGTTTCCTAGCCGCGGGGAGTCCTTTTCGAGATTAGGTCCGAGCGTTCATTTTCATTTTTTTTCGAAGGTGGGTTGAGGATGAGGGTGGGTGGGCGGGGGAGGGTGCTTGCAGAGCCTTACATTTGGGAGAAGGTGTGTGGGGGGGGGGAGGATAGGTAGAAAGGAGAGGGAGAAATATTTGGAGGAGAGAAATGGATAAACCCTTTGGTTAGTGTTCCACGCCTACGAGCGGTCGAGCTCGAGTTTGGCCGGGAGACAACGGGACCGACGGGGGGGAGAGGGAGGAGGAGGTGGTGGGTGTGGCGGGGGGCATGCGGGAGACGGCGGCCAAATGAGAAGTTGCCTCCCCCGGCTGCAATGAAGATGTGAGATTGAGGGGGAGGGAGTGGTGCTCCGTAATTGAAAAACGCCTCCTTCCCCTCCCCACCCGTCTGGGAGTGGTGGTGATCCGTCGCGTCGGAGTCAGTCCCCGCGGTCAGCCCGCCGCCGTCGCTCCTTTCCCTCGCGGGGGGAGAGAGAGGAGGTGGGGGGGGGGCCTTCGCTGGGCGTGGTCGCCTCCGCGTCGGGAGTAATTGGCGAGTGGGATCGTGGGGCCATCGCTGGAGCCTCCATCATCTTCCCATGAGAGTTTTATTTCGGTTGCGTTCGGTTCGGCACTGATTTAGGTCCAATTGGCTCGATGCCTCTTCTCCGCACCGAGCGGAAGTTTTCTCTGCACGGTGCCCCGTCGCTGCTGTGGATGGCCCGCATGGGCCCACTCAGTGATTGAGTGCCTCCGACTGTTGCATTTCCCTTGTCCGGAGCTATTCCAGGGTTGATTTAACCTCGATTTGTGCCGTTCTTCACGTCCGGATCCCCGCCCACGGGATATCGTAGGAGCGGATGACGTGAAGTGATCGGTCTTTGGCGCCAAATTAGTGCGCATTTTAAGGAGACCTGCGCGCCCGGCTGAAACTGGATTTTCTTTTTCATGACCTTGACGATAGAAAATTGCGAGAAATTAAACGTTATAATAGTCGTTGCAGCTATTTTTTTAAATAATGCCAGAAGGATTAATGTACAAATAAATTACAACTGGAACGATATCGTTCGTAGAAAACACGAACGTAAATAGCGCAAACGTCAGCTTATTTTTGCCTTTTACTAATTCAGTGTCCAGGCCAATAAGCATATGCGAGTTGTGTTCATTTATCGAAGTTGTAAACAGCAGTATTGAATGTTGCGTCATTGCATCACGGGCACGCCAGCGTTAGTTTCGTCACTATGGGAATTGACTATGGCGTCTTTTCATCTGTCATCTTAATTCCAATTATCCTCATATATAGGGACGTACATAGGGTCTGCCCGTATTCCACCGACAACCTTCTCGCTAAATATGTTTCTATTCACTAGTATCGTCTCTTTGATCTCGAGTTTCACGGACGCCGTGTCACTTGACTTCAGTGTATCCTTAGATTTCTGTAGCGGTTTGCCTTTTTGAAATTGTGAGCCATCTGAAACCCATTAAGACGGAATAAAAATAGTGATGTAACGAGTGCCGTCTGAGATGGCGTGCCTTTTCTGATTACTGTATGCTGTTCTGGTGCTTTCTCTGATGAATTTGACAAATAGCAGCTGTTTTCGCAGCGGTGTGTCCCCGGCAAATTTATTCATTCAAATATTCAATGCCAGTTGCGCGCGCCACAGTGGATAATCTTCATTTTTCATGTGTCTGCCGTTTATTCATTATTCTTTCAGTTCATTTTCAATTCCATCATGAATTTCATAGGATACCGTCTCAAGGATTTTTGAAATTTTCAAAAAACCTGTTTTGATTTTCTCTTAAAGGATGTACGTCTTCATACGTGCATCGTTATGCCTTCTTCCTCCGTCTTTCTCGCGGTCTCATCCTCGATCCCTACGTTCTTGTTTTAGTGCGGGCAAAGGATCCAAGAGGATCGCCATTTAGCCTGGATTGCATATGTTTCTGTGGGATTAATGGTTCTCAGAATATGATTGTGAACTGGGCCATCTCAAAATTCAAAAAAGAATTCAACTCCATCGTTCTTTCCTCAGCCAGGCAATAGTTTTTTTTTATTTTCAATGATCCAGAGTTCTAGTCATGTCACAAGTGTTACATGTGAGGCGGCCCATTTCTCGCTATCTATAGAGCGCCAATAATATTCCGTAGTGACTTCATCATACTTACCCTCTCATTGAGTAAATTGACGTCGTTTTCCGACCGTTATACTGTCTTTTTTGCCGTGGTCCGATGACCTCTATTATGTGGTTTGATGCTAAAAAGTTACCGTTTCAAATTGAACTCTTTTCTTAATTCTCCCAAACCAGCCCTTCGATTATGCAACTGCTCGTCACGTTCAAAAGAATTACTAAAAATTCTGGCTATTTCTATGCTTTCTCTCGATTCACTCACCTTGAACATCGAGGATTTTTTTGGTCCATGCCTCCTATCATACTCTAAGGTGCAGCACGTAAGGTTGGCACCGTCAAACGCACGCTTCTCGCCGAATGATTAGTTCTTCGATGCCAATATGAGAATAATTGCCCTGATGGATTGAGATAATACGCGCAGGCCGTGACTGCTTCGTGGAGGGCGAAGTAGAGAGGGCGCTGGCGCAGGTCACCGTATGCCCACATGCGCGAGTGCATTTCCTCGGTAGTGTACATACATCGGGTATGTGAGCGCGTATAATAAGCAAGCAGCGGGGTTTGATTTAAACCCGCCGAGCAAATATGCATCGCCTACGCCCTGCCCCCTCCCTCCCCATATCCGCGCCGTAATATATGGATTATAAATTACGTATCCATTTGGATCAAGGAGAAGAGGGGAATTGGGATGGGGCGTGAGGAGTGGGCGGGGGGAAGGAAACGAAGGTTGGAGACGAAACGGGGTTGGGTGTAATGGTACGTGATGGAGTCTCCGATGCATTTGGTTCCCCCGCACTTCCCCCCTCCCTTTCCCGCCCGCCTCCCCACGCCCGGCCCCCGACACGGGAAGATATTTAATTCATCCCTTTTCATGTGGGGGGCCTCCTCCCTTCGAGAAAGAACAAGAGGGGGCCCTCCGGGAAAGGGGCCAAAGAGGGAGAGGTCTTATTTTTGCTGGGGCATAAGGGGGGGGGGGGTCCGGACGGCGTCATGGCGGAGGCCCCTGCTCTCCCTGCCGACTCAGGCATCGCAGCGGCGACGCGGCTCATGTCGCCCCTGTCGATGGGGATGGCGCTTTTGAAAGGAACGGATAAATCGATAAATGCCTATAGTAGTTGATGAACCCGCGGTATTTATGGCTGTGTATTAGACCGATACTTTCGATACTAAAGGTGAACACCGAGACAAGTCGGATCTCACGAGTACTATCACGCGTTACTACATTAAAGTCGTGAACGAAAATGAATATGTAAAATTTTCACTTTTAGGGAAAGCGGATGAATTTTTTGAAGAAATAATGAAGGCTCTATTTCTTTTGTGTTTTTTAATTATTTTTAAATTTTGGAAGGTAGTGATGTATTTCAAATGCAGTCTTTTAACTTGATGAGATAATGTTACTGTTACCGAGGCCGTGTGAATAAAAGGTTAAGGAAATGTTAACGAAATAATTATAGAATAAATATTCTTAACGGGAACTAGATATTAGGGATGCTTTACGCCATTGCTGCCTAGAGTGATTTACTCCATCAATTATAAACAATTATATAAAGTTTGTAATTCTTAAGCGTGACGAGCATAAGATGTTTGCACTACTGCGTCCATATATATACTATATATATATATATATATATATATATATATATATATATATATATATATATATATATATATATATATATATACACGAGGGTCATCCGGAAAGTAGTACCCGTTCGTGCCGCATGAAGTGCTGACGACGCGAGTAGCCGCTGGACGAGGTCAGATAGCTTCAGTGGCTTGTCTGCCTTCTCTGAGGCAAGTTGCGTGACGCTAGCATTGCCTGTGTTGTTTCTGTGATTGTTTACAATGTTTAAAAAAATTGAGAACGCCGCCAGTTGTGAAGTGAGGGCAGTGATTAAATTCCTCAATGCAAGAAACGTTCGCCCATGTGATATTCATCGCCAATTAAAGGAGGTGTATGGAGACAATGTAATGGACGAGTCGTCTGTTCGGCGGTGGTGTCGCAACTTCAACATGGGGAGGGGGAACACACACGACGATGAGCGTTCGGGGAGACCGTCTGTCATTACAGACCAACTGGTGAGCTCAGTTGACGAATTCGTGAGGAACGATCGGCGCGTCACAATTGATGACATCTGTGAGCATTTTCCCAATGTTTCTCGAACAATTGTTCATGAAATTGTTAAACACCATCTGCATTATGCAAAAATTTGTGCAAGATGGGTCCCTCGCGTATCTCAATGAGCTGGCGGCGAAGGACTATGCAGCAGGAATACAGAAACTTGTCACACGTTATGACAAATGCCTTAATTTGCTTGGAGATTATGTTGAGAAGTAGTTTAAAGTATCCTCTTTCAAATAAAATTTTTTATGTTTGTTAATATTTACTTTTGTGTCTTTATTTCACGAACGGGTACTACTTTCCGGATGACCCTCGTGTGTGTATATATATATATATATATATATATATATATATATATATATATATATATATATATATATATATATATATATATATATATATATATATATATATATATATATATATATATATATATATATATATATATATATATATTTACATATCTACGATCATTATAGTTGGAAACTATTTATCCATTCACGTAAAAAATTATTACTGATTTAAATTTCTCTCGCTCAATGGAAAAGGTAGTGCGCTATTTTTTCGTCTAATGGAAAATGCATTTTAGTGTTGCATTGAAAGCCGAATAATAACTCCAAAGATCTTATGGAAAAATTACTTTATTATGTAATAACCTATGTTGCTGTATGCTTTAACTACTTTTACATTTGATTACCATGCTGAAAGCATTGTAAAGGAAAACTCATTGAAGGAACGAAGAGAAGGTCTATAGATGTGTTAGGTTATTGTGAGAATGAGATACGGTGGGGATTACTAGAGTAATTGTTAAGAAGTACTTCTTCGAGGGGTGTCAATGTGGAGTTGCAGTAGTACTGAGCAGCACACGGGGGAGAAGGGTAGTGACTCAGGGGAAGGTGAGTGGTTGAATTCTATTGGTGAATAAAAGCAGACCCGATCACTCTATTGCTAATCCAGGTGCATACCCCGACGAGTAGTCACCGGGAGGAAGGAACTTTTTTTAAGATCGATCAAAGGAAATAATTAGGAATAGGCCGGGAAGGAACCACCGAAAGGCGATGGGGGATTGGAACGAAGTGAGTGGGCAAAGGGGGAGAGAATGGGAAAGTGGCAGGAAGATGCCGTTAAGGAATCAGGAATGATTTCGGAGAGAAAGCAATCCAATCATAGGAGAGAGCGTTTGAAAATAACTAGCACCTGGATCAAGCTTATTCTTAGGCGTAAAGACGCATGGAAAATGCCGGAAGAAAGTTGTAGGTTCCAGTTAAATAATATCATGATCCGACATACGGTTAAGAATAGCGGATTTACCTGTCACAGCTTCCCAGCTGGCAGATGCAGATTTGAATCAAAATTTAGTTGTTTTGAAATGCAATTTAAAATTTAAAAAGATTGGAAAGATAGGAAATGGCCGAAATTTAATCTTGAAAGTTTAACTGGATTATAGAAGGAAGCAATTCCACAATGAAAATGGGGATGAAACCCTGGAAATGATGAAGACTGAGAGGATTAGGAAACCTTTGAGAAGGGCAAGGATGATGAAGGGGATAAGAGAAAGATAAAAATTGAAGACGTTGAGAGTGGTGTTGGGGAGGAGAAAGTAAATGGAGCTAAATAATAGAGTTGGGCGAGGAACTAATAGAACCAAGGGCATGTGGTGGAAGGATCACTGTGAGGATATGAAGAAATTTCATAGACAGGGAAAAGTACGCGTGTAAACGCTGTATGGAAAGGTAAAAACCATTGCAAGGACGTAACAAGGGAAACAGATATCTAGCTAAGCAGTTAAGACAGGGAATTCAGATTCTGGAAAGGTGAAAAGGAATGGTAGGAGTAATTCTCGATGAAGCTATTAGGATTGCCAGTATACGTAGGCATAGAAAGTAAATAGGACGCAAACGAAGATATCTTGGGTGCAGAAATATGAACTTGATAGCGAGATGGGAAAAGCGCCAAGAAAGATGAATCGAGTGGAATAAATTAGAATCCCTACAGAACCATTAAAGAGTTAAGGAAAAATGGTAGGAATGGTTTATTTGAACGCACGCGCATTATTTATGGAGAAATTTAGCTAAATGATTTCCTTTTATCAATTTTGATCCCATCCCAAAAAAAAGGAGAGTGGCAAGATGCGAGGACAAATAGGACGCTCGGTTTCATTTCACATGTGGTGAAGGTCGTTCTGAGAATAAAAAGGTACAAAATATGGCAAAACACTTCATGGCATGGCACAGGTAAGGGTGGCGAATGAGGAATGTGCAGTGATGCCAGGAAAAAGATACGCGATCCACGTAGTTTTTAGCAATGTAATCTGTCGAAATTTTAAGGTTGGCATGGGACGAGCTAGTGATGGGAATAAAAAGTAAATAGTTTAGCCCGGTTTTCCTCAAACAAATCAAAATGCTTAATGAAAAAAATGAGAATCAGATAGGCAAGTGATATCAGTTATGAATGAGTACTTAATAGGAATATTATCAGAAGTTTGGAATTATGACTAATCATGAGAAAACGGAAATAATTAGATTACCTAGGAGTAGAAAAGCTAAACATTAGAGGAGAGGAAATAAACTCTATCAGGTGGAGCATTTCATGTTTTTGAGCAACGTTTTAGCGGTAAAGGTGCGTGAAAAAGGAATTTTGGGACATGATGAGAAAATATTCGTAAGGAAAGAGGCGTTCAAAAAGAGAGAAAAACATCGATGTCGGGTAATATGGAATTTGAGGGTGAGGTAACAATTAGTAAAGATGGGAAGATGAAGTGTAGCGCTTTATGAATGTGAGACCTGGTCTTGGAAGCAAGAGGCAGAGCGTGGTAGGTAGGAGACTTTTGAGGTGTTGCCGTGACGAAGAATTGAAAGTGGAAAGATCCGGTGTTCGAGTCCCGGTCAAGGAAATATTTTTACTCTTGTGATCCGTTCGATTCCGACTTCCCCTCCTTTATTGTGTTCGTCCTTTATGTGTGTTCCTATCCCTTTTCCTTATATCTGTTTCTATATAAATGAGTATTTATTCGCCGTTTGGCGGGATTTTGTGTTTGAATGTTTGCGGGATTTTGTATGTATGTATATATATATATATATATATATATATATATATATATATATATATATATATATATATATATACAGGGTTCGTCCGAAAAATAAGTGTACTGAGCTCAGGAAAAAAAATTTATTACACTTTTACATATCTTAAGCTAATATTCCTCAAAATAGGACCCTTGTGAGTCGATAAACTTGTTCCAGCGGCGTTCCCATTCCTGGAACGCTCCCGCGAAGGCATCATCGGGAACCTCTCGAAGACTCGTCGTCGACGTCTTCTCTGCCCTCCACGAACATCTTGTGCCACCGAAAGATCATGTTTCTGGACATGGCTGACTCCCCGTAGGCCTGGTTAATCATACCGACAGTTTCGGTAGACGATTTCCCAAGTTTTACCGCAAATTTGATGGAATAACGCTGCTCCAAAAACTTCGGCATCGCGTTCCGTGACGTGGGTCGAGCGTGGAGGTTCGCGTTAACAGAGCTCCTCACTACACCACAGCTCAGAGCCGACTGCCTTTTTCAGCGTCGCTTGCCAACATACCCCCCTCCAATCTCAGCCCGTCAGATCGGTGCTGGGCGCGCCTGGAGCGGCGCGCCCAGTCCAGGAGTCAGTACACTTATTTTCCGGACGAACCCTGTATATATATATATATATATATATATATATATATATATATATATATATATATATATATATATATATATATATATATATATATATATATATATACAGGGTTCGTCCGGAAAATAAGTGTACTGACTCCGGACTTATTTTCCGGACGAACCCTGTATATATATATATATATATATATATATATATATATATATATATATATATATATATACAGGGTTCGTCCGGAAAATAAGTGTACTGACTCCTGGACTGGGCGCGCCGCTCCAGGCGCGCCCAGTCCAGTGGCGCGTAACATGAGCTTTAAGGGGATGAAGCTAGGAAAACGGTTTAGGGAATGGGACGTGGTAACATTAGCCAGGGCGATAAGAAAGGAGTATCAGCAGGCTGTAGGTTAAATAATGTGTGAGGAAAGGAAGATAGGCACGAAAAATAACAATGGGAACATATCAAAAAGGGAAATCGAAAGCTGTAAACAAAAACTAATTAATTGATAACAAGGAAAAACACAAGGAAACCTTTGTTTACAGACGAGGAGAATAGATAGACCGAGGTCTTTCTTTATTTGGGCGAAATTGAGATCAAATGGTCACTTCTTCTATTTAACCCATCGTCGTGTACATATTATATCAGGCATAAAATCAATGATTACATGCATGCACATAAATACATAAAGGCAGGCAGAAATACATTATGCATAGATTTGTTCATAAAAAATATGTACATTCATATATACATTCATATACATGTATAAATTGAGTATACACCTACACATACTTAAAGTAAATGACAGTGAAGAAAGAGAACAATAAAGTAGGGAAAGCCTGAGCAAAGAATGAGGTTTGTGGGAAAAGCTAGGGAGAGCGTGGCATTGCTCACCTAGTAAAACTCTATGTAGAAAAACACACATGAAGAAAAGCGGTGTGTGAAAAACCTGGGAAAACCCTATAAGTTGGAGGAACGATACATGTAAATTGTAACAATTATTTTTCACATGATATATATATTATTAAGTAATAGAAATGAAGAAATTAAAGCATTAAAAACACATGAAGAGCAATGAGCAAAAAATAACATGAACTAAAAATAATGATACAAAATCCTACTGATTGAGATGACAAAAGAAAAAGTAGAAACGGTGACCTGTATAGCAGTTGAGTGAAATGAGGGAAGCTGGTTAGCTTATGTACCCGAGGAAAATGGGCTTGTGGAGTGCTCTTCTAAATGTTGTTGTGGATGGAGAGGTTTTTATGTCACCTGTGAGAGAGTTCCACAGACGGCATGTTGTAACATGAAAAGATTTGCTATAGATTTCCGTGCGATGATGTGGGACAAGAAGTTTATTGTTACCCCAAGTGTTCCTGTTGTGGGTTGAGCTGATGGGAGAGAATGTTTGCATAAATATTTAGGTGTGTGGTTTGAATATATCCTGTAGCAGTATCCTGTAGATAGAGAGACGAGAGAATTAAATGGAAGAATATAAATACAGAATTAGCCAGGAAGAAAAAGTATTAAGGGATGAATGATGGATTGAGGCGTGAAACTAATGGAACGAAAGAAGCGTGGTGGCAGACGCAGTTCAGGGGTATAGGGTATATTTTATAAAGAAGGGGTGAAATTGGTGCACTCTAGAGAAACCTGAAAGCAATGTCACGTAGTAAGAAGGGAAAATTAATGCAAACAGTCAAAGATAAGTCATGAAAACTATTAATTGATTGAGGAAAGAATCAAAAGAGATGGTAGGAACATGTAGAGGAAATGTACGAGATATCGTACAGAATCTAAGAGACTATGTCGTGGCTGAATTTGGCAGAATATATGCATGTAATTTGGATATAAGATTGGAGGGACAGTTGACTTATTCACAACTGGCGTAAGTAAGTCTCAGACTCCTCAGGGGCGAGTGGTGGCTGGAGAGTTGGGATGGGCAGTGTTAGGAAGAGGGTTGAGGGAGGAGTGTCCATTATCGCCCTTGCTTTTCAACCTATGTGCGAAGTAAATGGTTAAATAGGCATGGGGAGAACTGGGAAAAGGAATGTAAGTCGGTGGGTATTGGTAAAATCACTTTGCTGGTAGATGATCAAGTTTTAGCTGGCCAGTCAGCCGAGGGGTCGCAAGAATTGCTGAGCGCATAGATAAGTCCATGCGATAGGCGTGGGATAAGAAACAGTGTAAAAAAATCCAAGGCCATGGGGTATTCGAGAAAGAGTAAAGCTTAGTTAAAATATTAAAACTAGATTAGGAGGAAGAGTTTACGTTTCTCGGAAAAGTTTTTGATCAAAATGATCTGCGTATTAGAGACAAAAGAAGAAAAATCGCGTTAGGCAAGAAAGCTTTCACGAGGAAGAAGGAATTGATGGCAGGGAACGTTGGGTAAGGTTCAGAGAAAAACTCGATAAAACTTTTATATGGCGCGTTGGGTTGTACGGCGCGGAAAAGTGGTCGTTCAAGCAAGACATTAGGTGTGAATTGGGGACTTATGAAGTGTGGGTGTGGAGACGGTTGGAGAAGATGAAATGGACATAAAGGAAAGCAAATGAGGAAATACCAATCTTGGTGAGAGGGGAGGAGAGACGATTGTTGGGTGAAGACCAAAGGAGGCAGGAAAGATGGATGCAAGGAAATCTGATTTTCGATGGGGTGTTGAAGACTGCGAGAGAGAGGAGAGAGAACGTAAGGCAAACGGCCGTAATAGGATAGGCATGTTGGACGGAATGTAGAGGGGAAGGAAGTATGTTCAATTGAAGAGGGGCTTAATGTTGTATCGGATGTCACGTTGTGTCTAGTTACGATAGGAAAAGAGATATATCGTTGTACCACCTAATCCGTAGAATACCACTTATAATGATCTACGCATTGTGGAAGAGGGGAAGGAAAATATTTGGGGATCTAGGGTCAAGATTGTGGTGGGACGTGTATGCTGTAATATCTCTCTCTCCGAGGAGTAAGTCTTGCGAGGGAAAGTCCACAGACTATAACAATGTCCTTTGCGTATTCCAAATGCTAACTCTTGCCACTCAAATTGCGAAGGTCGACTCCGTGATCCATGGAATGTTAAACATGTGGCTCCGTGGACAGAGGTTTGACTAGAAATAAATTATCATTAGCCTCATCCAAACACTAACGGCCATTATTCCAATGACGTTGAAAAAATTAAAATATGTACCAATGTAATTAGACGCTCAGCACCAGAGAACGTAGCCTTGGAAATACGAAAATGGAACAGTAAACTTTTATTGGGAGAAATCTGTGAAAAACCTCGACATCCACTCTCAGGGAAAAATTAAAACCTTAATTTTATTCTCTAGTCACGATTCTACCTTGACAAAACCAAATACTAATGCGATCCATTGAAAAATTCCGGGGTGTATGAAGTAAAATACTTCCCATTTTGCGTGCCACCTCTCGTGCGTGGAGTAGGTGGGGAGAAACTCCGGTAGAAAGGGGGAGCACTGAAACTGAGTGGTCAGCTAGGGTCCAAAATTCCATTTGCCGGAATATTTCACGAATCCGGCTATTGGAGCTTACACGCGAGGTTCCTGCGGTCCGAGATTAAGGGACGCTGCCTAGCCGCGTCTGGAAATCAAATGGAAGGAAAAAGAAAGAAGAACTTAATTATTTAGATCTTGAATCCCTCTCGTTATTCTCTCCAAATAAAATATTTTGCGTATTACTTCCTTTAGAAATCACTTAAATAAAGTCTCCCCCACACTCTTCCCTCACTTGCCCATAAAACTAACGTTCGGGTTAATTACTGTGGACGTGGATTGCGGAAAACAGAGAAGCCCGAATCTGGCGATGCGTAATTGACTATACATTTGTTTAATTTTAATTATTACTAAAAATAATGGAGTGGAGGAATATTACCTAAAATAATAAATCTTATGTTTATTGCTATTCTTCAGAATTCTCTACAGAGTCACCATGCAGAGTTGTACATTTCTCCCATCGTGTGTAAATCTTTCGAAGGCCGTCATTGTAGAACTCAGCAGATTGTGTGGAAATCCGTTGTTACACTTCTTGAATGACGTCATTTGTGTCGTCAAATCCCCTGACTCCGCGATGTTTTTGGGAAAAAGTCGCTTGGGGCGAGAAATTAAGAAAAGGGCAGATGTGGCAAATTTTACACCTGTATATAGTCACATCACTTTGATTGCTGGTCGCGCCGTGGTTACGATTGCAGGGCGCGTCGTGTTTGCTTCTGAAAAGGAGTCAGTAGTCTGGAAACCTAGCGTACTGACAACTTTGCCATGTGCAGTTCTTCGTTAATAATTTTCCATACACTGCTGTCACTGAGATACGTCTCATTCATGATCATTGGGATGGTTGCTATTCTGTCTTATACAAGGAAAAATTCCTCCACTCTCTTCACTGTGGTAGCGTCGTCCGTGAGTGATGATGGTCTTCCACTTGTTGGATCGCTTGTTAGAGGGACATGTGGCTGTCAGTGCCAGTTTATACAACTACTTTCCTACCTTTATACAACTGTGTCATATGTCGGTCTACCATTTCTACAAACTGTCACCATTTCATCGTGCATTTTCCGGGCACTCTAACCTTTCAAATGAAGGAACTTAATGACGCTTCGAGCCTCCATGTTACTTCAACCTACGCTTCCGGAAACAAAACAAATGAACGTTATTAGCCGTATTTACATATTTATGTTCATAAGGATAAAATAATAAACAAAATATATTTTTCCAGATATCTCGGTAATTTCATAGCAATAATTCTTTAATAACGAAACCCCAAACGTATAGGCAAAATGCACTTGGGCATCAGCCGCAGTTGTTCCAAAGACAATATTAATTGTGAAAATCATCAAATTTTAGTATTTCGGCCATATTCCACCAGGAAATAGTTTAGGAATCTTGCTGTAGCTTCGGAAAGACATCTATCCCTACTACTAAAGTAGTTCTCGAAGTCATATTCGTCGTCATCAACTTCCTGCAGCGGAATAGGAAGTGCTGCATCATCCGGACTCTCTCGTCCGCCCAATAGTCTTCCTCCTCACATGGTTGCTATGTAGTGTGGGTTTCTCGGAAACCCACACTATCGGTTAACTCTCCCAAGGAGTGTCCCTTAGCATACCAGACAATGTATGGTATGTTGATGTAGTGCGGGTTTCTTGGAAACCAAGACAAGACAATATCCGCTACCCAATCCCCTTGTTGCTACAATGTAGCCACTATGTAGCTACTTTAAAGTCATCCCTACCCCCGAAGGCGCGATGCCTTATAAAGCGAGACGCTCCTGGAGCAGGGATACCATTCCTTACCCATTCCTCACCCGATACCCTGTCTCTGAGTCCGTCGGTCGAGCCTACGATCACACCAGAGACGCCCAGCCTTGCCCCGCTCGCTCGTCCCTCCTCCCCGGTGCCTGAACCCGATAGCTTGAAAAGGGTTAAACAAAGACTTATAAACCGAATACGACTCTCTCATTCTGTGCTACGCTCCCACAAATGATGTCGCGGCCGCCAACCACGCGAAAGCTACTCCTACGTTTGAAGTCCTTATGCCATCCTTATTTCAACACTGGTGCTCTATTTTTGTCTCTGTTTCCTTTCTGCGTCATTAAAAGCATGGCACAATGTTTGACTCTCATTCCTCATATCTTGACTTCTGTGCGATCTTTATATGAGCTCTGTGGAAATGGTTTTGGAAACTACATTTCAACTAATGAATAGCTAATTGTAGCACTGTTCCACTGGATATCCAGTATCCAGATATATCCTGTGGAAAAGTGCTACTATTAGTTATTCATTATGTTTGATTTCCACCACATCACGCCCGAAACTACTCAATTTGCACATTTCAGCTGTTTGGAAACCCTTACACTTCTCTCCCTGATAACCCACGTTTCGTATCCATGGGTTAGAGGTGCAATTTTATGTTGTTTTGTCGAAATTAAGCCCAGTTTCTTGGCGAATTTTTAGTTTTGAATTTCTTTTGAAAGTGCAACAGATTGACTTTATGATACTTCACTTGTACTCGAAGTTAATCATGTTATTATGCAATCGTGACTATTTCAGCGCCGTATCCGTATGTTGTCGATTTCGGTCCGTGCACCCTCGTCCGACATAGTCCGTGCACGAGGAGCCAAGCACCGAGGGCAGGATGGAGTCCGCCCGCCTCGGCATCTGGGCGGACGGGGGTGGGTGCGGGACCAGCGGAGGTGAATCGAGAGCTACTGCCCGAGAGGCGGCGCGGCGGGTGAAGGGGAGGCGCGAAGGTAACCGGGGACGCCGGAGAGACTGGGGCGGCGACGGGAGGGCGCGGCGCGGCAGGGGGGGGGGTTTCTATGAAAGACACAAACAAACACTGTGAGCACGCACACACACACACATTCATTCCCCCCGCCTTGTTAATTCTCTCGAATGCCAGGATCCTTCTGGAAGGTCGAATCAGTATAATGAAGGATGTTGGCGGCGCGCTCTCGGTATGATTCCGGGCAGCGTAGTCGGCGGTGACAGTCGCGTTGGTTTTATGGGAGGGGTCTGTTTTAAAAATGGGGAGAAGGAATAAAGAAAAGGATGAAGGGGGGCGGCATGAAACAGGGGGACGTGACGGGGGGGAGGAATCAGGGGGATGTAAGGAAGTTAGGGGGTGGGGCAAGAGCATCCATTCCCCCACACCGAGCGATCACGTCGCCGCGGCCGAATAGGTGGACGTTTGTATAGTGTCCCAGCCCTCCTCTCCCCCCGTCAGCCTCCCCCTTACTTGCTCCACTCCCTCTCCGGCCCTACCCTCTCAATTCCTCCGGCACCCTTCCCTTCGCCCGCCCGCGTAGGATAGGAATAATTAGCGGGAAGGGAGAATCGGAGGTCGGGACTCCGTTTAGTGATGCATTCTCGGCGGCACACACAACGGCACCGAAGGAGTCTTCCCCCCCTCTACCGCCAGCGGCGGAAATGGGTCTTCGAGACGAGGGGAGGGAGAATTAGTGAGACAGGGGGGGGTGGGTGGGATGGGGAGCTGGCGTGCGCCGGGGGCGATCCGTCCCGATAAGGTTACTGGGCAGCCGGAACTGGCTTGGATATCTCTCGCGCTGGAGTGCGAAGTTTCCAGAACCCGACGAGATCAATAATTTAGGCTTGCCGCAGGCGAGAGTGCCTTAGATGTTTAGGAAAGCCGTTTGTTGGTCAGCGACGAGTGGACGGCGAGGTATTTAACGGAGTCGTGTGGCTGAATGGTCACTGAGGATGGCATCGGATGTAGGAAACAGTCTAGTTTTGAGTGCCCCTGTGTATTTCCAGATTTTACTGACGGGCATCGTGGCTCGCGAAACGTCCGGGAGAATCACGATATATATTTCTTACTTGTATTTTAGTGGCCCTATTTTAATGAATTAATATTGATTCATTTAGGTAATCTACCGGTTAAGGTATGTTTTTGGATGGACACAGCTACTAAATAAATATTTTGTGATTCCTAACAAAATACAAAATCAAGTATCCTACTCTACATCAGGTCCCTCTTCATCTCTGAGTACTTTTTTTCTCCCTTCATCCCGTCCAACATCCTTATCCTGTTCCTTCCCTTTTCTCGTTTGCCTAACATTCTCCCCTCAATAAAAGTCTTCAACATCCCGCTGCCGGTCAATAGCCCCTTCATCCACTTTTCCTTCCTCCGTAGGATTTCTCCCAACAAACGCCTCTCTTCGCCCACCATACCAAGTACTTCCTCATTTGTTTTCTTCTCTGTCCATTTCACCTTCTCCATTCTTATCCAGACCCACATTTCTAAAGCCTCCAGTCTACGTCTATCCTCCTGCTTCAATGACCACGTTTCCGCGCCTTACATAGCTACGCCCCATATCAAAGTTTTTACGAGTCTTTTCTTAACATCCTTACTCTAAGTCCCTGTCATCAAGTCCCTCCTCCTTGTGACAGCCTCTTTGCCTAGCGTAATTCTTCTCCTTGCGTCCCTACTAGTTTTACCGTGTTGGTCCAAAACACTACCGAGATACGTAAACTGTTCTACCTGCTCCAGTGTTTGCCATCCTATTTTAATGTTTAGCTTAGCCTTTTCCTTTCTATAAAATCGCATAACCTTTGTTTTATTAATATTGATTCTCGTCCCATACCTGTCCCACTGTATTTCTAAGTCAATCAGCGATTCTTGCAACTCCTTGGCTGACTGACAAACTAAAGCTTGGTCATCAGCAAACCTAACTGATTTTACGAATTCTTCGCCCACTTTTATTGCTACCTCCAGTTCTTCCCATGCCTCTTTAATCATTTCCTCTGCATACAGGTTAAACAGAAAAGGTGATAATGGGCAACCATGCCTTAATCCTCTTCCTAACACTACCCATCCGTAATCCCCGTTTCCCACCCGCACCTGAGCAGTCTGAGACATGTACAGGTTGCGGATTAGCCTCCTTTCCCTCCAATTTATTCCTATTTTCTGCCGAATACTCATTAGTTTTTCTCAATTCACTCTGCCAAACCCAAACTGATCATCCCCTAAGTAATCATTTGCCCTACTCTCTATTCTTTTTTTGATCCTGAGAAAAACTTTAGCTGCGTGGGATATCAAACTTATGGTCCTGTAGTCCTCCCATGATGTAGTCTTCACCTTTTTCGGAATAGGAACTAAAACTGATCTCACAAAGTCTTCCGGCCAGATTCCTTCCTCATAATTACTACGGATCAGCCCACATAGCCCCTTCCTCCCACAACTTCCTAAGCCTTTTAAAAGTTCCGCGGGAATGTTATCCACCCCCACGGCCTTATTTAGTTTAATTTCCCTTAATTCTCTTTCTATCTCATTGTCTAGTATGCCTGGACCTAAGCTATCTTCCTCTACGTCATGTTCCTTTTCTATGTATAAATTTGTTGATCTAAGCTCTTTACTATACAGTTCTTCTATATATTCCTCCCATCTCTCTTGGATCTTTCCTGCGTCAACTATTACCTTACCCAACTTATCTCTAACTGCTATCGTTGATCTCCCTTCCTTACTTCCCGATAACGATTTAACTTTGCTGTACAGCGCACCGTTTTCACCCTTCCTCTGCAGACTTTCCATATCCTCGCTCTACACCTCCGCCATGCTTCTTTTGCTTTATTTGTTGCCCGCCTCAATTTATTGTTTAATTCTTTGTACGTCATTTTGTCTAATTCTGTAGTTACATTCTTTTATTTTATCCGCTCATCCATCTATGTAATCATCTCATCCCTTATCCATGGTTCCCTATTCCTTATGGCGTTAACGGTTGCAATAGTGTCTTTTGCGGCTTTCGATAACACTTTCTTGATACTTTTTTCTTCGATAGTACTCAGCTCTTTAAAATCCTCCATGATTTCCTCGACAGCCTGATGGTACTCCTTCCTTTTCAATCCATTTAATGCTTCTACATTCCATTTTCTATCCTTCCGCCCCTGCCTTATCTTTTTGAAACGGATGCTACATTTCAAAACAATAAAATTGTGGTCAGAGTCCGCATCCGCTCCCTGGAAGCTGTGCGAATTTATAACACTGTCCCTAAACCATAGTCTAATAAGAATATAATCTAGCTGATACCTTTTGAGTCACCTGCTATTGTCCATGTATACCTGCGCCTTTATGGTGTCTAAACCAAGTGTTTGTGATGACTAACCCCTGTCTCCGGCAGAACTCAACTGCTTTCTCCCCGCGGTCGTTCCTCGTGCCTAAACCGTAGTCCCCCACCTCATCACCATCTCTTCCTTCGCCTACCGTCGCATTCCAATCCCCCATCACTATCAAATGTTTTCCTGCAGGAACACACGAGATCATGTCCTCTAACTGATCGTATATCCTATCGACCTCTTCCTCCATATGGTTGCACGGTGGCATGTATGCCTAAATAATAACCAAGTTCGTCGGTTCTGCTTTTATATCTACTAGAAATATTCTATCCGTTACCTGTTCTATTGTTGACTACGCTTCTTCCTACCTCTTCATTTAATACTATGACAACCCCTGGTTCGCTCTCGTCCCCGCCGCTCTATAGTATTCTATAGTTATCACTCCAGTAATCCCCGCTATCCTTCCATCTCACCTCGCATAGACCTAAAATGTCTATATTTCCCGTTTCCATCTCTCGCTTAACATTCTCCAATTTCCCTATCCTCACCATTGTCCCGACATTCCACGTTCCTATTCTAACTAATGTGGTCTTCTTCTCCTGCGTCTTCTGTACTGCTGCTGCTGGTTTTCCCTTGCAAGGGTTTTGTGGGATGACGACCGCGGAAGCTTGCCTCCCCCGTTGCCGGGCACGACACACGGCCGATTGGTCCGAGCCCCGTAGTTGTCAGGACTCAAGATCTCTGTATTGTCCATCATTTAAATCATGGGAATGATAATTGAGGTGGTGTCCCGTTACCTTCTTCAATAGTGTTTTTAACGTGACACCATCACTTACTGACCGCCCCACTGGGGTCAGACGCCATTGCAGCCGCCTCACTGAGGAACAGACGCTTCTGATGGACTACCTTTCGTCTGGCTCCTAACCTTCGACCTATCTGGCATGGGTGACTCTACCAGGAGTAATAATTATTACTCCCGCCAGCACAGCTCTAGGGGTCATCGGATCGCACAAGCCCCTCCACAACGTCAAGGTTGTATTCCGGGGAGGGTGAACTTATATATATATATATTTTATTTATATATATATATATATATATATATATATACCCACGACGCGACCCATGTATATATATATATATATATATATATATATATATATATATATACATGGGTCGAGGTAGTCCAGGGGGTTGAACTACTGGCCGGAGGGTCTCGGGTTCGAGTCCCGGGCAAGGCACTCTGGACACCGGCAGCTCCACCCAAGCTATGTGATTTTTCGGGTATCAGATCTTCCTGGGAAACCATAACCGGCACAGGGAAAGGAACTGGCCCCCTTACCCTGATGTATGAATTTCACACGCCGTCGGGCTGAGCACTGGGTGAACTCAGCCATCACCTACCGAAGCGACAATGGTGAACAAGTGCATCACAGTATGAATGAGGTGCTTCATTGATGGATACTTTTCAACATGTGTGCTGTGTACTTGGTATTCATCAGGTGAAGTAGTTGCTGTTGTGTGAACATGGTTGTATATGGATTTTGTAATGACTGAATGTAATCAAAAACTACTCTTAATTGCCAGCACCTGAAGATCTGGAGCTACCTCCCTCTTCTCGTGTTCTCGACCGACAGTCCAATTCAGGCCTCGTCCCACCTATATATCCACCCGGTCCCCCAATCCGAGGCCGAGCGGGCTTAGGGAGGTAGGACGGTCTGAGGAGGATGGCTGGCCGGATTCACTTCGGAAGGGACGTACCTCCAGGTCACGTTGTGTGACAGTTCTTTTAATAAACTCATATACAAAGTTACCATATCATTGTACAGAAAAATGACACCTTTGCCTCTTGTTAGGGAGGCGATAACAGATTGAATGTCTATGTACACTATTATTTCCGTGTCTGCGATGCTGACATCGTGATGTACTGCCATGAGTGCTGCTAGGACTTCCGTTTGGATGATGGGCCTTTCCTCTTCCAGCGCCCAAATATCCGTTGTGTGGATGAGCGGGCGTAGCGTCACTGTACACGTCTAAGGTATATCTGAAATTAGAAAAAAATCGGGGAGCCGCCCATGTTCCGTCTTCCCACAGCCTCCGCAGCCAAGTCGTGTCCCTCCTTGCTGTATCCTGAATCAAGAATAATGGTAACTTGAGGACGTAGACTATCCAGGCCATGTGCCCAGCCGCCTTTGGAATATCTTTAGTCTTGATTCGTTTGATTATATTAATAATATACTGAATACGCCCAAGCCACGACAGCTGGTGATGGCGGAGTTCACCCAATATATATATACATATATACATATATATATATATATATATATATATATATATATATATATATATATAACGATTGTACATATATATATATATATATAACGATTGTACATATATATATATATGTATATATATATATGTATATATTTATTTATTTATTTATGTATGTATATATATATATATGTACACACATATATATCTTTTTATATATTTATATAAAAATATGCATACACAGATTTAGATAGATTTTTAAAACATATAAACACAAATAAAGGATACATGTGTAGTTTTGACGTTTCGACGGCACGACCGTTGTCATCAGATTCTGATTTATTGACGATCTTAATTTAATGAAGGTATAGCTTGCTGAATACGATTTGGAATGAGAGTGTAATATTCAAAGAAGCTGCGGTAGATGCCGCTACATCATCTTTTGACGGAGTCATCCGCCAAGAAATTCGGAGGAAGCCTCGGTAGTTCAACCGTCTAATGCACTCGGACTGGCGTCGAGGGATTGAATGCCGGTCAAAACGAATATCTTTTACGCGTCGAAATCGCTCCATTGATGGAGCAATATTTTTGCTGCGTAGTAGTTATGCTTTTCTGTGTTAATCTAGATTAGATGATATACAAATAAAATAAAAATGACCAAGGCCATTCGCAGGGGAAATTTTGGAAATACTAGGCAATTGCATTTTTTACTGGATCAAATTCTAATGAAATTTTTTATTTACGTAAAGATACTAGAAAAAGGCGTACTTTTCTTAATAAAACGGAATTATTCATGCTGTTAATCCAATTACCGTATTGATTTCTGGTACGCGCCTGCCGACAAAAAAGCGAATGAGCGGAAATTCCGTGTGTTTTGGGAAACTCTGCATTCTGGATTCTAAATCCATTCTTTTAAATTTAGGAGCTAAGGATGTATATGGTAATAAAACATTTAAGCTCCTATTTCTCGTTTCCGTTTCGAAATGTTTGTACGTTCAGGTTGAATACTTTCAATCGACAATGTATTAAGGATAGAAATACGTACTCGTTTTTTTGTAGTGTAACAGGTTGTGAACAAGTTTTTGAAATGAACTGGTGATAGAAATATGGAATTTAATGAAATTCATTATCTTATTCCTGAGTCATACTAATGGCATAAATGCAATTCCTAACTCGGTAACCGTAATTATGCAGTAATTTTCAAATTGTAACAGCAAATATTAAATTTCTGTAAAATGGCTACATTCAGCCGTTAAAATATTTTGCTCTGATTACTTAAAAAAACAATAATGCGAATCCGCTTTTTCGTAGGCACTTCATAATTTGCTGTAAATATTAGTTGTTAAGAGATTTGTTGATTTATATTTGTTTGGCCTGCGCAACCAATCTTTCGACTAGAAAATTGTTTTTCAGTGAGCGCCTAGGATGAAAGTGTCGAGTAAAAAGTGAACCGGTGTATTCACGGTGAATTTCAAGTGCGCTTTTGCCTATTTTTGCTGGAATGGCACCTTTGAAGGGGAGCACATGCACTCCATGTGCAACACCGGTGGCGGAGGAATCGGTTTAGACAGGCCGATCCCAATCGCACTTCGTCATTAGCATTCTCCGTACTCTATGACATCTCTAGGGTTTCCATAGAGTTTAGATATTTCAGGCGGATGAAGTGATGAACGGAGTTCTCTACTTGGATCGATTGGGGAGGTCATTTGACCTGTCTTCGAGGCGACTCGAGAAGCCAGTTGGAGCGTCAACCTCCGTCTTTGAGCCAGAAGTTCCGATCGAGTTCATTTTGTCTTCTTCGTGTGAGGCTAGACTTTTCAGAATCTAGATTTTAAGCTGGCTGAGACATTGAGGCAGGGTGTGCTCTACTGCCTTATAAGGACTCCTGAGTGCGTTGTCGGGGAGGATCCCCCTGCACGCGAATAGATCGAGAGAAATGCCTCAAGGCGCTCCAGTGTCGCACGTTACCGCGTTTCCACGATACTAGTTTGTGTTATTCGATAAATTCATTGTGTCGAGGTGATCCGGAGTTGTTACTGCCGCCCATTTCCACCCCGCAGTTCCTAAATCAGCCGAGCGTGGAAAACGTGTATTATCCACAAAATACCAAGTATGATTTTATACAACTGTGGCTGAAATCTCTTCCTAGAGTTTTCAGTTGCTAATTTTAACCAATAATTTCTAATTAAGTTGTTAATTAAAGGCCTTAATGGTCTTTTTTCCCTGGGGACTCCGATATGATACAAAAGCATCCAATGTTTTCCTTGCTTTGTGCGTACGGCGCATTTCATCGGCAGTTAAATCATATGATGGAATTTATAACTCCGTAAACGTGGTTGAAAAACGTGGAACTTTAATGTTAGTAAAATATGTATTGGCGGTTATGCTATGGAAATACTTGTTGCATCATATCGTTAAAGTGGAGCTATAAAATTGTGCTTTTAAAAAATGAAAATGTTTATGAAATTGTGGTTTCTATTTTATTCTATTTAGTTGAGGCTTTGTTATTCTTACTTCGCTCGCGCGCCTGCTACTTCAGATCACGTATCACAATACACGTATCACGTATGGCAAGATGAAAAATCGGAGAAAGATTTAGAAAATAATCTAGATGGATAGACTTGAAACGATGACTAGATTTTTTTTTAAATTGAAAAACCACTTTTATTTATTTATTTTCTACTCTATCCTTTTTGTCATTTTGTAAAGTGAGAGATGTTTTTCGATGACAGGTTTAGAAAAAATAAATTCACTCCACCTCAGTTTCAGACGAATTCATAAAATCTATAATTATAAACATATTTAAAAGTATTCCTGGCCATTATTATTAAAAAAATGAATCGCCTATCGCGTAATTTACAAAACAAATTCCAAAAATAGATTTCGTTAGAACTAGGCTCGGATTTTATTTTGCAGAACATTAATGAAAGTGGTTACACGCAAGTCAAATATCGAGTATACCGTGGATAAAAAATCATTAACAATTTCCGTGGTTTGAATTGTTTCGAATTAATTTTCTATTTCTTGTCGGAAGTCATTTTTAGTTTGTATTTTGATGATAATAATAATATTGTTTTAATAGCTCAACGCAGTTAGAAACTTCTTTGTTTAGTTTGCAATATTTTTGCAACCTTTGGCCAAAAAAGGAAATCAAAGTCAGCAAATGGAAATGCATTGTCTGCGCAAAAGGAAGCGCACTGTTAAAGGGGGCTGAAATTGCGCAATCACGCGAATGCCCCTTCATTACCCTGAGCGTCATTGCGGAGAAAGAATGGAAATATTTTAAGAGATATTTATCGTGAGGGGATCAAAAAAATGGAACTAAGATCATCTTTGATAAATCAAACAAACAACTGTGACCATCCATATCTTTTATCAATTGTACTGTGGGAAATATTTTCAAAGCAATTGTATTCAGACATCCCCTGGCCTCCTCACAGTCAGTAGTGTTTGCCTAACATTAATGTTTTTTTAATATTACCACTAAAAGGAGAGTACGTGCCTACCATGTCATATTTTCTATTTATTTTTATACGGCTTAGAATATACGCAACTTTCTGTTATTAACAAATGTATGTTATGAAATATTTTGATTAGTATCTAAGACAATTTTCATCGGCTCACTGCTGTGGCAATTTCATCTTGGAATTGTTTTCCCTAGCGTACGAGGCATGGATTAAAATGCGCTTAAAAACTTTAAATGTGCAATAGCTTTGGAGACGTGCGTAGTGTTTATCCATTTGACCCGTTAAATAATTTAGCCGGCGCAAAAGCTTTTCAGGCTTGTCTCGTTTATATCTCCCTGGGCGTACATCCTGAGCTTACTAAGTGATTCCATCTTCTCGGGCCTAACACCCACCTTCATTGCCCTCTATTCCTCCTTCGCTTCAACCCCGCGGACACCCTCCCCGGCCTCCCCCCAGCAACTCTCTCCCCACACTCACCCCCTCCCCCCACCCCACGCTCTACATAAATGAGAGACTCACCGCCTTCTTCGAATTGAGAATGTGGAGAGACGCTCTCTCCAACCCCCCTTCTCTTATTGATTCCCTTCCGCCTCACACTATGCAATGCAAACGAAGTGGCAATTGCCTGACTCTTCCCGTCCATCCCCACCCACGTCTCCCTCTCCTGATCTTTCCTCTTCTTTTCAATTGGCCTTCAACCTCCCGCCTGCTCTTTCCCTTGCCTCTTCTTCTTCTCATCCCACTCTTCCCTTCCACCTTGCAGTAACCCAGTTTTGGTCCTCATTGCCAACGAGTGCGCTCCCCCCCCTTCTCTAATTAAATTGAAATTCTGGAACTGTCCAATTTAATTGTTTCGTGCAAGAGAATTTTTTAAATGTCTACGCTATTTATGTTTTTTGGTTAATTTTTTTCTTTTCGGTGGGCTGTGGAGTGGAAGTAGACGAAAATTATGTGGGTTAATGTGATCTCAATTTTTTTAATACCGCAAGTATTTCTTACGCATTATTAATAGCCTGATAAATAAAATTGCAGCCTCACAGCGTGGTCTTTGTAGCCTGCTCGTGCAGAAGTAAGATTCATTTCCAAATCGGAGGCATATCTATGCCAGATAAATTCAGGTGATGACTCAAAACTCAAAAATGCTATTTCCGGTTGGGCGTTGAAGTCACCGGGGTGTAGAAACGGGAAGGGAATGGTCATCCCGAAGCCGTTGCATTCCGAACGCTAATTCCCATTCATGTCAATTCGAATTTCATTTCCAGGTATGGTTGATCAATTTGATAATATGAACATTTAACTTCTCTGACGCTGTATTTATCTCGTTGCATAGAACTTAGAAATGCGGCACCATTCATCCCTGGCATCTTTGCGAAGGTTGACTACAAATTGTATCATTCATTTTAAGATAACGCCCTTTTCATCTGTTACTTTGTTCATCATCATTCGAGAACCGATTAATTGTTATTATTATTAAATCAATTGGTTATTGTATCTGTAAGTTTTTACCGTCGAAGGTTCTACAAATACGTCTGTTTACGTTCATTTCGTATCTTTAAACCCTAGAGACTATGTATCAAGAAAATAATTTGTTAACATGCTCAAATGGGTTTTCAGTCTAGTTTTTCATTCAAAATTTGAGAGTGAAAGTGATTGAGGATTTAGATTTAATTGAAGCAGAGCTCAAATGGATTATATTAAAATTATTTTTCTCGATTTTTTCTAATTCCCGCACCTACGCGTATATCTCACTCCAATTTCACTGCAAATCTTCTGAATTGCTTTTTAGCGGTAGTATCTAATGGTATTTGCATCATGTTTCTTCGAAATTTTAATTTGTTTTCCATAGCATGTCCCACCGGAGTTGAATGTTCATTATTGAATCCATATAAGATAACTTACGAACCCTTAAAATAATTAAACTAAATTTTGAATTGAATAAGAGGAGTGGTGCAATCTATAGTTATAAATAACGCATTTGATTGGAATGCTTATCATTCGTTGGCGTAAATGTCTGAGATTTTTTTAAATTTTTTTAAGAAACGTGAACTTGCTGTTCCATCTAATATTTCCCCCCCAATTAATCGTCAACAGTTTTGCAATTTAGACCACAATCCTGGAAAGCGTATAACAGGTGGCATGACCTTCCACGAATCTGTTATGCGCTAAATGCTTCGATTCAATTTCTTTGGAGAAAGCTGAATTTTGACCCAATACATTTCGATTTAAGCTGTATTGCTTCATAATGTATACACATTTGACTCCGTTAGAGAGGGTGTCAGTTGATCCAAAGTGACAAAATATTTCCCCATCACTTCTGATTCTTTCTCGGTACGGTACGGGTGTTTAATTGCTGGTGTAATTTTATGCGACTTTTCACTCAGTTACGGTAGTTGCAGTGGCATATTGAAAATATAAATAAGTTGCTATAAGTTCCCCTTCTTAAATATATAATCAGCCTTGACGTTGAGGTAAAAGAAAACACAATTGGGCACTCCAGAATTATATCAACACTTTGTGGCATTAATATAATGGTCAAAAACTCATCGCAAAATATTCTCTGTCCCGCACATATAAATTTTAAGAAATATAATCAGATATCTACGTATAATTCATACAAAGAAGCTAGATGGCGTTGGCCAACAAAAAAATGGAAAAGCACATAAGGGGCACTCACGCGTATTCCGAAATTTCCGGTGGCGAGATCACCTTAATTTGCGGAGGGACTCATTAAATCGCCTGTATGGCGTTCACTAATTCTAGCTGTACACCCACTTAATTTTAATTAAGTCAAAAGAAAATAAAAATATTCACCAAAACGAAAATAACTCACTTCGATTTTTCGGTGATCCCATGGTTCCTTCCACCTTCATGGACGGAAAGATGGCGATGAAAGAGGAGGCTAGGGAGTACTTGGGGGGGGGGGTTTAATAGAAGCGCATGCATGTATGTAATCACTGATTGGTTGTTGAGAGGAAGGTGTTAGCTAATGGGAACAGTTTACTCCGAGGGAGGGCAGCATTTGAAAAGAAAAACACAAGCTAAGTCGAATGTCCTTAATTGCATTGCTGTGGCTGTTAGTGGGAGGGAGGAAGTGCTTGCTAATAATTGCTTTTTAGCAGTTGTCGCAATTTTTGCTCTGGGTAGGCTGCGTGTTCGGGAACTGGGAGGGAGGCGAATGGGAAGGATGGTTGTTGATTATAATATTGAGGTGCTCGGTGTATTGATTAATATAAAAAGCTGGGCAGATGGTGCATAATATGAGGTATATGGCATTTTTAGGAATACAGGAAGACGTCAGGAGGGGCGGGAGATTCTCGAGCAGGTGTTGTTGCGGGAGGTCTTGCATCTAGCAGGTCTATCCCGAAAGTAGTAGGACGGAGTCGAAAAATATTTGTGATTGAGGAGGGAGATATGTACATCTACAAATGCGATTTGAGTGGAATAAGTGCGTGTGTACGTACGTATATATGCGTATGTAAATATATACAACTTATACATGTGTATGTATGTGTGTGTATGTGTACACTTAGCACTCACTAGTGGACACAGACAAAAACACAGAAAGACACAAAAAAGAGACTCACTATTATTCGATTTTTCGGTGGTCGTGCCCACCTTTATCAAGGAAGAGAGGGACAGATATTATTACGAAAGCATATATATATATATATACTTTCATAGACATTACATAGACATCGACATAGTCATTACTTCTATATCTTCAGAGGAAGACGGATTGTTTCCGTCGAAATATCAAGAAAATACGTGTGAGTGTTCTCTTTTTTTGTGTTTCTATATTGTGTGTTACTGTGTATTGTACTATATATATATATATATATATATATATATATATATATATATATATATATATATATATATATATATATATATATATGCTTTCGTAGACGTAACACGGAAGTGCCGAATAGTACAATACACAGTAACACACAATATAGAAACACAAAAAAAGAAGAATACTCACACGTTATTTCTTGATATTTCGACGGAAACACTCCGTCTTCATCTGAAGATATAGAACTAATCATAGCTTTACTTCTATATCTTCAGATGAAGACGGAGTGTTTCCGTCGAAATATCAAGAAATAACGTGTGAGTATTCTTCTTTTTTTGTGTTTCTATATTGTGTATTACTGTGTATTGTACTATATATATATATATATATATATATATGGATATTCTCGTGTATATTTTAACATACATACATTGAAACACGAAATCCCGCCATATGGCGAACAAATTTTCATTCACATGGAAATAGATAAAAGGAAAATGGATAGTTACACACATTAAGGACGAACACAGGAGAGGTGGGGAATATATGTGTTCCTATCCCATATATATATGAAATTTTTTGTAAAAGCTTTAGCACTAAATGTGTATTTCTAACATCAGATAAATAAGGAAAAATGCGAAAAAAGGTTTTGCTAATCTTATGGTTAAGGTTGCTTAGCTACAGGTAATATACTATATTATAGGACCATATTTGAGCAAATACTACGGAAAATTTTATAATGCAAGTTCCGTATTTTAAGTGTAACAACCATTTTACACATGTAAATGTTCTATTTTTTTATCGCTGTTGGAGTGCATTTTCAACAGCAAGAGAGCGGGACGAGCAACCATCCTTCTAACTACCCAACTCCCCGCGTAAAGATGCAAACTTGTCGTGCGAGAAAATTTCCGGCTATTAGAGCACTCTGGACCATTGTAAAGCTTTCAGAAGAGACGTTTGGACTTAAGGGAAGACGAATGTTTTTACACACGCCTGGATAACTGAATTAAATGTTTGAGTGAACGACTGCGTCAGCGTCGGATATTTTCCTTGCCCCTGCCTCTCCTTTCCTCCCATTCCCTCTTTCCCCTCTGGTCCTCAAACCAACCCCCTCACCTTTCCAAGGTCCCCCATCTGCATAAGGGAGCACCACCCCTCCTGCCCCCTTCATCTGCCCTGCCAGCAACCATCTTGCCCTCCACCGCCGCGCAAGCGTGGGTCCGGTCCTCCCCGCCAACACCCCCGGGGTTCCTCCGCATACATTAATGGTTGGGAGGTACATTACCTTGCAGGCCTTTTCCCCATACATCCTCCGCCCCCTGCACCTCGGACCCTTTCCCCCTGGGGTAGCGAACCCCGACGACTCCGACAATACGCAGCGAGCCACGCGGACCCTTTCCGATGGGCTGACGTGTTCCGACGGACGGAAAAAGAATTTGACGCCAGGGCTCCCGTTCCCCGCGCCATCCTCCCGCGGATGGAGGCGTTCGTAAACAGTGCGGCGGGGTAAACAAAATCGTGTAGAAGAGAGGGGAGGCAGGGTGGAGCGGCCATCGGGGACCATGGGGGGGGACTGAAGGGGAATGAATCACGGAGGTAGCGGGTGCAAATCAGGGAATGAATAATGGGGATGGGAATGGTTGGGAAGGACATGGGACGGAATTCAAGGTGAAAGGCGTTGAGCAAGACTGGTGGTGTTTCGAGATGTTTCTGTTTAGTAAACAAAATGCATTGGTCCTCCGGAAGAATAGAGGATTGTTGATAATTATCAATGTAGGCACAGAATTTGTCAAAAAATTGAGTGGACCGAAAATCGGGCGTTCGTGCGAGTTGGAAGGCTTAGAAATCTGATAAAGTTTTGCGTTGGAAATAAAATTAAAAGTGCTTCCATAATTGGCAATTTCCATTGGACGTACGTGACCGTAACCTCTCTAGCTTCGTCTTCCGCCAGAGCAAGTAGTAAGTGGATAATGTCAAGGTATTTAATCAATTCTACTTATTTAATTTTCATATTTTCTGTTTCGGTCTCATGCTATCACGTACTTTTCTTTCATATGTGGTCTGGTTTAATTTAAAGTATGGTTTTACCAACCACCTGCATTTTCTTCTGTTGTTAACATAGGTAAATGTGATCAACCAGTGGATTGAAGTTTCCAACCGGGCAACTATTACGGGTCAATTGATCAGGTTTGATTCTCGTCTCTGGAAAGAGTTGAATGTAAACTCTTAATGGCTGGCAAAGGGGAAGAGCCTGCAGAGCAAATAAGTAATATAATGAATTTACTTGTCCTTGTAATGCTATTCGATATCTTCCCGTTTAGTTGAATGCTAACTCCTCCATTCCTAATCTTTTCAATCTTATTTGGTTGGCATATTTATACATACACACGCCTTTGCCCGGTAAGTCATAAACCTTTTAAGTTTAAGTCCCGGTCAAGGAAACTTTTTTCTGCTTGTGGTCCGCATCCTTTCACCTTCCCCACCAATCCTGTGTTTATACAACTGTATATATGCCTCTATATTCTGTATTAATGGTGCTGCTGAAACAATTAACAATTTAACTCTCTGTGTATAAATTAAACTTCCAAAGTTATTTATTTAATATATTTGTGCTCTTATCTATAGTAATTTTTGGGACTGCTAAGCGTATACCAAAATAATATCAGATTGAATTTCACATTAGAAAAATATTGTAACACAAACTGACTAAATAATACATGACATTTAAGCGTACAATTGTCATAGAAAAATGAATAGAAGAGCAATCAATATATTGCCTTTTCAGCCAAAGTATTCTACCCATTTTAAAGGCAGGTTTTGGACGGTCCGTAGCGATTGTTTATGTCTAAGTAACTTTGGAAACTCCAATATCTTTCTTTATTTCTTTGTAATTTCTACCGGCCTTCCCACTGTCCAAGAAGCCCGATCGCTTCATCCCCAACCGGACCTTATCAGCTATTCAACATTCCATTACAACTTTGATAAGTTTCAGAAGGATAAAGTAAGCATTTCTCATTAGTTTAACTATGGAATTACTCAGTTTTTCGCAGAGTTATCATTCATGCAAATAAATACATCTCAATGGAATATAAGAAGCAAATTTCCAATTTGCATCAGAGAAATAGTCAAAGAATGAGCTTGTTGTAAATCATCGTTAAAGTGTCCACATCTGAGGAAGATATAAGGAAGAGTGAAATAAATCATTTCAGTGAAGGGAGACCAAAATATTTTCTTACAAGTTCAAGCAAACTACCTTTAACTGGCTTATAAGTTGGAAGTAACCACGTCTCGTGAAAATGTTTTCTTACCTATGGAACTAGTTAGAAATATACGGAACACAGTTTGATAACATGTAACGTTTAACGTACAACTGAAATGGAGGCTCTAGTTGTGGATGTCTTGTCTTCAGATATAAAATTTTCATAGTAATTTCTTCTTCTTCGTCGGTAAATATGATAATGTGTCACAATTGATTATCATCAGTCCATTATCGTGATTCATATCACACTTTCTTCAATCTAGCTCGTTCGGCGACTAGGCCGTGCCATGATAAGTCGCTAACTGTTTCGATGCAAATGCCGTGCGTTCTCGTGGCATGACTTTCCTCGCCCCTTCAGTTATAACATCTTAGACAGTGTGCTCTTATACCAATTACATATTTTTGAAAAGGAGGCGGGGCTTATTTATTCATTTGCGGTGGCTATCGTACTGGCTTCCCACCCAGAGGGCCCGGGTTCATATCCCGGCGGTGTTGAATATTTTTCAGTGGTATCTCGATCCCTACTTGAGGTGCTTTGTGGAGGGCACTTTGGGTAAGTACGCCGTCCGTCGGATGGGACGTTAAGCTGCGGACCCCTTGGTGCCTTTCGTAAAGAGAGGGGAGAGAAACCCGGCGTAGGCTATTGCCGACGCCGGGTTACTCTCCACCCTTCATCCTTTCCTGTCCATCGCAAATGACCTCAGCTGTCGGTCGCCTCCCCTAAATAGTACTACTTCTATATTCATCAATCATTTTACGTCGAAGTATAAATGTTTCCCCTGGCAAATCGGGGTTACAGCATTAGAAAAGAGCAGGCATAACCATTCTATGTTTTCGAAAATAAAATTTAACCGAATCGGGATGATATAATTATTTAACGATTCAACTACTAGATACGCGCTCCTTTGGTGGTTCGCATTGCATTAAAAGTTGTAGATAACCTATAAACCCTTAACTTTCGGAGATTTAATTCTAATACGCATATCTGCATTAGCAAAAGTAATCTCTATTCACATATTTTATTTTAGTAAATCTTTCGAGTCTTTTCCCAAAATAAAGGCCTAACCACTCATTTAGGACAAGAAAATGCAAAATTAATGTGTTCCTTTAAATAAATACTCGAGAGAAAGAGGAAAAGAGCGTGCCGTTATCGGGAGTAGAACGAGAGCTGGAAAGGGGACTGTTTATGACCCTCTGCGCAGGGATAAGGGTATCAATTATTTCTAATTTGAACCTGAACGCTCGTCTCTCGCCTCCTCTTCAAGGTTGTATAGTGTCGGGGTGGGTCTTGCCGACGTCGGATTGACTTGCTCATTTGTTTTTCCGACCTTCCCTTCCCTCTCGCCTCCTGCCGTCTCTCTCCCCCTCGCAGCCAGTCCCCGCCTTCGTCCTCTCTCCCTCTCTCCTGCCTCACCGCCCCGCGCAGTGGTCCCGGCGCTGGCATCATACTCCCCGCACATGGGCGCAACCTGTTGGGGATGCGTCCGGCGTTGGCTTTGGCGGGTTAAGCTGGCAGTCGAGTTGCCGCTTGATGGGTTCTCCCCTGTCCCGCGATGATTCGGGAGAAATGTATTCATCGGAGGTCTTTTGAAGCGATCGTATCTTATTATTTCGTTAGATTAATTTCTTCGCCGAATCTAGAGTTAAATCGACAAGCTTCGACGAAAGATTATGCGAAGGCCACACGCCAATATTTATACATTCGTCCTCTCAGTGATTTGTTTAAAAAATTAAGTCCTCCGTGGGGTTACCATTTGTCAGATGGTTCGGGCGGGACGGAGGAATAATTTTTTGCAACACTTTTTTGAAAACTTGATTAAAAATATGAGGTGCTCAAAATAATTTAAGAGAATGAGTAATTATACAGCTTACGTATACAGCAGAAATGTTCTTTGCAAAACTTGTGTATAGTGTTGAATAAATCTAAATATAGTTTGTTCGCTTTTGTAAATATATCTTACGAGTTTGCAAAGATAGCCAAGGCGAAGGGAATCAAAATGTATGGTATTAATTCGCTGCCTTGCAATTAGGAATCTTTGGGGCGAGTTTAATTCCTGTGGTTCATTAATTTTAAGATAAATTTATATCTTTTGAAAGTGCTCTAGAGTCGTCTGAACTCGTTCACTGGCTACATCATTTACTTTTGAACAGCGTTTGATCGATCGATATCTCACTATAAATTTATATTTCCTCAAATTGCAAGTTTCAAAACAGTTTACTTATGTTATCCGATTACTTTGTGTTTCCTCGTTTTTAATTTTTCAAAATGATGAAGTCCAAGAGTTACAGGAGTATAATGAAACCATATGGTGTGCTGAAAAGAATTGACCCTTTTTTACCCTCGAAGGTATTGTGAAAGGTGTATTTAGAAGATTGTAAAATCAGGTAACAGAGCATTCGTGAACTCCCCGCCGTCCCTTACTAACACATATTCAAGAAAATATGCGCAGAAGTGTAGAAGTCGTGGAGAGTGTTTCAATTGAGTGTTTAGCAATGTTTCACAGCAACACAGCAGAATCTTTGCACCGTTTCATAACCATGGATGAAACATGGGTCCATTACTTCACACCCGAGACAAAAGAACAATCAAAACAATAGATTCAAAAGGGAAAACCGGCTCCAAAGAAGGCGAAGACCGTTTCATCGTTTCAGGCAAGGTCATGGCGTCGGTTTTTTTGGATAATTTTCATTGACAATCCTGAAAAAGGAGAAACCATCAACGGCGAGTATTATGCGAACTTATTGCAACGTTTGAGTGAAGAAATCAAGCAACAGCGGCCGGCCGCATTTTGCTTAGAAGAAAGTGTTGTTTCATCAAGACAAAGCACCAGCTTACAAATCCGTTAATGCAATGGCCAAAATTCATTAATTCAAATTTTAATTGCTACCACATGCACCCTATTCGACATATTTAGCCCCATTAGATAATTTTCTGTTTGCAAACTTGCAAAAAATGACTCCATGATCTAAGATGTTCCAACCGTGAAGAAGTGATGTCGACAGATAATGGCTATTTTGAGGAGCAAGAGAGTTCTTATTATAAGAAGGGTATCGAACTTATTAAATATCGCTGGGAAAAGTGTATAAAGTAGAAAGGATTTTATGTTGAAAAATAAATACATTTTCTGCCAAAATTTGTGTTTTATTTGTTGGGTCGGGTACTTCTGGGACCACTCTAATATTCTATAAATATCACTCCAGTAATCCCCGCTATCCTTCCATCTCACCTCGCAAAGACCTAAAATATCTCTACTTCCCCTTTCCATCTCTCGCTTAACAACCTCCAATTTCCCTGCCCTCAACATTGTCCTATCCCAAGTTCCTATTCTAACTAAATTCGTCTCCTTCTTCTGCCCTGCTGCTGCTGGTTTTCCCTTGCAAGGGTTTCGTGGGATGACGACCGTGGAAGCTTACCTCCCCCGCTGCCGGGCACGACACACGGCCGACTGGGCCGAGGCCCGTAGTTGCCTGGACTCATATTCTCTGTATTGTCCATCATTTAAATCTTGGGAATGATAATTGAGGTGGTTTCCCGTCGCCTTCCTCAATAGTGTTTTTAACGTGACACCATCACTTACTGACCGCCCCACTGGGGTCAGACGCCATTGCAGCCGCCTCACGGAGGAACAGACGCTGCGTGGACTACCTTTTGTCTGGCTCCTAACCTTCGACCTATCTGGCATGGGTGACCCTACCAGGAGTAATGCCTACTCCTGGTAGGCAGGTAATGTACTCCTGCCGGCACAGCTCTAGGGGTCATCGGAACGCAGAAGCCCTTCCACCACGTCAAGGTTGTAGACCATGGGAGGGATATATACAGGGATACAGGGATATATAAATCTGTATATACATATAAAATGTATTATGTATATAGGAGGATCTTAACCACTTGAGCTATCCAGGAAACGTAATTTACACTGAAATCTGCGATGCTTTATTCAACCAAGTGCCCCAATTCTTTGGCCAAGAGATGGCGTTAGGGAGCTGTTTCACCCACCAAAGGAGAAAATAGACAAGACACACAAAGAAAAGGATAGTAGTAAAGGAATCATACAACATCGTATAGGATAAGAACAGTGCGTTTCGTGGCACGCATAGCCAGAAGAAGAGACGAGCCACATTGGCCTAATACACATTCAAACACGAAATCCCGCCAAACGGCGAACAAATACTCATTTATATAGAAACACATATAAGGAAAAGGGATAGGGACACACATAAAAGACCAACACAGGAGAGGTGGTATATATATATATATATATATATATATATATATATATATATATATATATATATATATATGTATATACATATATATATATGATATGACACATCTTCTACCGGTGGTATTTTCACTCCCATTTCAATGTAATCAGCTGATGCGATCAAGAGAGGCAGGGGACGCATGAGGCGGGCAAGTTCCTTAAAACGCAAGTAAAATGCGGAGTGAAAAATCCTTTAATTGAAGCCAAATAAAATATTAAAAGCATGTTTAAGAGTTTTGGTGCGGGAACTGTAAAGACAATGTCCGTCTTTACTTCTCTATTAATCCTGACCAGCGTGGCGTCGCTCCCCTTCTTATTTCGTGTTCCGATGCTTCGCCGCTCGCCGCTGAATCTCTCGCCGGTCGTTTCCTCTCGCCCTCCGCCATTCACCACTCTATTCCCCCCTCTCTCCTTGAATTCAACAAGTCTTTCTTGTTGGCGCATTCAACCGCCTGCCTCTCGGCCTTTGAGAGATTCAAGGAAAACTCTCGCGGTGACTGAGAAGCGTATCAAAATTATTAGTGGATCTATGTTGGGAATCACTCAAGTGAAGGCTTTATTGCAGCTTAAATCTCTTGCACAAATTGGAAGGACGTCTCTTTAGCAATGATGTTGAAAATGTGTTATTAGCTCCATCGTTTTACGGTAGTAGAGATCATGTCAATATAATTTGAGAGATTAAGTGCAGAGCAGATAGATTTAAGATGTCATTTCTTCCACGAATGATGAGGGATCAGAATAAAATAACGTTTGTCATACCGCGCTTGGCCAAGAGTAATCTGATGTGTAACCATCCCCTGCCACACATACCCTGGCGGTGGCTTGCAGGATTCTAAATAAAACTAAATCTACCCTCTGTTTAATGGAGAATGGCAATTCGGCGGTAGGAATGTAATAATTTTGATTTCATCATTCGATCATTTTAATTCGTACATTGTTCAGCCTAACACGATAACATACAATGCTTTTATTCAACATTGAGCACAGAAATATTGAAAATTTTGTAAATTTTTCGGCATTGTAGTTAGAAAGGTTGAAAGAGTTACCAGGTTGAATTTGAACCTATCACACCATTCCTTGCTTCAGAGAGAGATATTATCGTCATTGCTATTTTTGAGATCTTGCTTCCAAACCATGTTATTTCTATCATTTTTGAACGAATAATCCTTGTATATAATCGTAAGGTAGCGCATCCAATAAAGGAAGAATACTAGGTATTTTTCACAAAACCTTTTATTTGGTGCAGCTAGTTACAGCGCATAGGCGCCATCCTCAGGCACAATTAAGGACCTGAGGGTGACGCACATGCGTTGAAGCTTGTTATGTCAAATAAAAGGTTTTGCCAAAAATACCTAGTTCTCTTCCTTCATTCTAGAATGAATTCGCACGTATTCAAGCCTGGTATCATCGATAAAATGCGACACTAAAAACTGTAGTGTGCATTTTTGTGCAAATAAATTGATTATGCTCCCTCAATAATTTTAAGGAAGGGATGAAGTTTAGAGAATGGTAATGTTTTTTTTACATCCCCCTCGCACGTAAATATAAAAGTGTTGCATTAAATATGTGATTTTGCACTTTTTAATTGATAGGTGTTTCGTAGTTCTAAATATAATCCAGAGATAAACTGCGAGGGAGGGAGATAAGACTCTCTGGAACACTTTCCGCAGGTGAGGAAGGCTTGGAATGCATGTGATACTTCGCAGTAAATGCATCCAATTTTGAACTCCTCGCTCAACGATAAATTGCATTTAACTTGCTCAAAAATCAACTTTAGCTTTAGTAATTTATAAATCCAGCATTGTTATGCATTTGTCTCTGTAAAATTGAACAGTGAATTAAATGTCCTCTCCAAATTGAATTTATACTTCTGAATTGACCTCTCCTTCGAAATGTACATATTTAGTCACATTTGGATGAGTGGTTCAATGAATTGATTTGGCGCAAATGACCCCTTCTGCCTGGCGCCTCCTCTAATAACTACTTGAATGAAATCTAGAGAAAACAAATAGCCTCGGCGGAATTTAGCATCGTAAATATATCGAAGGCCCTTTGCTGTGGAGTAGCGTAAACACACAAATCAAAAGAAACAAAAAAGTCTATTCTGTCAGGGTTATATTGCAATGATGAAGTTAGTTGGCACAAACCACGTGATTCGACGTAAATCGTTTATCGTCGACCCATTTTTTCGAAGTTTGGAAAAAAGTGTCACTTCGGGACAGATCTGATGAATACGGTGGGTGTTGTAACAATTCGAAATTCAATTTCATAATTTTCGCCATCGAAACTCAAGAGGTGTGAGCAAATGCATTTTCTTGATGGAAGGTGAAATTTTCCTTTCCTTGTTTCCTTCGCTCGACGGGTGTAATAACGGCGCATAATACTCTTCATTTATCGTCTTTGTTCTTTTTGTAATTAATCGATCCAGATGATTGCGCGTGCGCCCCAATGAACCGAGCCCATCACCCTGCCGGCCGATTTCACCGCCTTCGCCTTTCTCGGAGCCGCATCGCCTCGAGAAACGCACTGTTCATTTGACTCCGAATTGCATTTGCACTCATCCCTTCTTCGATGAATTTGTTGTTCTTCTTTCCTTCGTAGTATTACCTTGCTTGATGTCATATCTGCTGATTAAACTCTTAAGCGATCTTCTGAAAAATCATCGGTTGAATGTTACCAAACTTCTGACCTCCACTGTTTCTCATGCTCCTTTTACATTCCATGGTTCACTGCCATGCTGCAGAATGCTCCACGCGTAGGTCTTGGGGTGATTATTTTTTTTGGTTACGGTTCGTGCAACTTGATATTATGCACTTCTTTATAATTTAGAAGCGTTTTCTGATTAGTTAATCATTAAAAGTAGTTTTCGTCCGATTATTTAGTCTGTGAATTACCGTTTTACCTCTTGCTGCCTTTTTATTATTACCCATGTTTGAAAATTCTTATACATTAGTTAGAGGTTCTCTCTTTTGTTATTTGACGGTGTTGTAGCGATGTTTTTTTTCCTATTCTAAGGATCTTTGTCCTTTTTTATTTAATTTCACGTTATACTCTTAACTCAATGGTTTTTTTAATTCATTTAGCTTTTCTTTGAGATCTCTTTGATGCAGTACGTAGCCCGAGATATCACCCGCTGATTGAATCATCTCTGTCTCTATCCCCTTCTAATTTCACCCCTCTTTCTTCTCTCGAACAATCTTCTATTCGCCCTTTCAACCCAACCCACTTCTTTTGAAATGCACGTGTATCTACTTGTCAGTAGCATATTTATTGTAAAATAACCAACCGTGTAACGTAAAAATATAGGAGGGATAATATGGGTTATGTTTAGACTTCTAAAATAGAAAATCCGAAGAGAACCGTTGTAATTACCGCATGTTAATAAATGGGGAAAAATGCCTTGCGCACTGAAAGATTGGACACCACCTATAAACTCATAAAAGCTATATTCTCTCTGAGAATCAAACTCAGATATTTACGAAAATGAAAAGTTTACTAGGAATCTTTAATCTTACAGTTACATTTCGCTATTTACTGCATATCTTTACTTCAAACCGTTTCAGCAACTGTGATGGGGATGGAGTGACACTTCCTATATATATATATATATATATATATATATATATATATATATATATATATATATATATATATATATATAAAGATTTTAACGTTATAGTGGTACTAGTTTTTTATAATACACGAAGAATTCACTCTTCGCTTTTCTAATTTTTCTGTGAATGCTATAACATAGAGAATAATCTGCTATGATCTTCGTTTTATTTTATATTTACTTTTCATTCTAAGAGAGTACGAATCATTTTTCGAGTGCAATGCATATCATTTACGTAGACATAAATATTTATAATCAATGTGTTGTTTGCAGGAAAATAGTAGTAAAATAGGGTAATAATACTCAAATTTATTTTCATTCACTGCATCTTTCTTCCATGAGAAAGGAATGACCGTCGTTTTTCCTCCAATTCCTAGAAACGACGGAAATAAGTGTTCCTGCAAAGACTTGAACTTTTTCTTTTAATTTTACCAAGGAATTGGGACTCTCTTTAGGAAAGAGATTCTTTTAATGCCTTTTAATTGTACGATTTGCCGTTACTCGCATAACTGGATGGTGGGTGCTCTCTCCTTCTGTCCTCTCTACCTCACTGCAAGCATATTGGACTCCAATCAATTTAGCGTTTTATTTCAAACATCCTCTGCTGTTGAGACCGTCTGCGAGAATGGCAAATTCTTCCCGTTGTCACCTCTCGGAACGGCTGTTATGAGAAATGGATTCCCCATCGACCACATGCACACTTGAGTCGTCGGACGTGTGTCATTAGGACACCTGTGGTGAGAAGCGGAGGAGGAATACACCGGGAATGTGTTTGACAACGAATTGAATTATTTACAATGCCTCCCAAAGCTACTAATTTGATAATATTCGACAGAATTGGGAAAACTTCCGTCCGGTATAACTCTTCGTTTTGAGGGTCTGTTTGCTTACGCCAAGGTTTGCATGTTCGAGCACCTCATCTTAGTGATAGGCGTGGAAGATTTGACCAGTTTCAAATTACTAGGTCTATCCTAAGGGTCATCCGTTTCCCCCAAGGGCACGACTGAGCAGTATAATCCGGCAGACTAAAAAAAATAAGGAATGGTTTTGCACTCTGCGTCATCGCATGTCGGTATCTTTTGTAGTAGAGAATTTATATTACGTTGAGTTCTGAAGATATTATCTCCCTTATTTAAATATACTACCATCTTCTTAATGCTATTCCTGGTGTTTCTTTGCTTTAATTCGATGAATTGAAAATGCCCGTCGGGTGTCTCCCTAAAATTGGTTGTCCGCGTTACTGTGAGTATAGTGCAGTACTTTCCTTGGATGATACTCGTCGCCTCCTCCTGCCCATCGCGCAGAGGGAAGGAGGGAACTCCGTTAGCGTATGGGCGAGCCTCCCCTCTAGCATGGAGGAGACCCGCCCTCTTGCGGACGAAGCAGGTCTACGTGTGTCATGGCGGAACCCGTACCTTAAGAGGATTATTCCCTCCCCCCCCCCTCACTCCGCCCAACCCACCCCAACAGTCGCCCTCCTCCTTCCTGAGTTCTGTCACAACCTTCAACCCTCCCCCCTTCCATCACCCTGCATCCACTTTGCCTAATCCGATAACTCTTCTCCCTCTTCCTCCCCCCCCCTCGCCATATCTCCCCATCTCAATCTTTATGCCTCTACCCCACTTCCCTTCGTTTCCTCCTCGCATCTTCCTTCGCCTCCACTCCACTCATTCCTCGGCCGTTCGCAAATACCATCGCGTCTTCTCCTTACCTCCCCTCCCACTCCACCATTTTCTCTCTTTCGTTCATGCGCTCTCCTTTTCTGACGTTTAACGGCCGAATTAAAAGCGAAAGACCGAGCATGAGTTTGTTGATTGCTTGGATTTTTATTTCTAGTAAATTAATAACCCGCCCTGTTCCATTTAACGAGGCGAGACGACAAAAAGTTGATTTTAGGATAGCGGGAGATACTCGTCGTAGCAGGCGAAAGTACGAGTAGCGACGAGGAAATAAGAAGCGAAATAGATTTAAGAGATTAAGATTGTTTTGGTTGGAATATCGAAATCGTGAAATGATGCGAGAAAGTATCTTTCAACGATACTAAAAATGTCAGTTTTCCCTGAGAGTTTCACTGAAAATAAACATAAGCAAACATAATAAATTAACGTAATTTCAACTTCAGAGACAGGGTTCTAGAGTATATTAGATGTTGCCAAAATATTTGTTCTTGTTTAAAAGTAGTTAATCATGAAAAAACCCGCATTATTTGACAGCTTATATAATCGGTACCGTTGAATATGAATTGCTATAAAATTCATGATGAAAGTGGTATTTTTCAGTGATGAAAGTCAGTTTTTTTTCTAGAATTTACCGCTAGTGAAGTTAACCGATACTCAGGAATCGTGCCCAATTGGTCGGATTTGAACGTAGTAACTCGCTAGGGCCAATCAGAGAACACCAGACCGTCGCCGATAATTATAAATACTACAGGGCTAATTTTCTATCCTGGCACCCCTAAGAGTATGTAATCCTATAACGAGGGTTCATAGTTACATTTTGCTATATTATGTATGCAATTTAATCTTGAATAAAAAGCTAATTGGACGGGCTCCAGCTTAGGCACTTCATCCCGAAGGTGATGGCGGAGTCAGCCATTGAAACGTAGATGTTCTCCAGCACTACCCACCGTGAAACCCGACAAATCTTCTTGAATTGATTCTTCGAGTTTTTCTTCATTTATGTAGATATGCTGACCATTGACGGGAATTTATACACTTATTTTTCGTCGTGGCATAACGCTTAATGAGTTAACTTACATCTAAATCAACGTGATGTTTTCTTCCACCTTGTTTTTTTCACTGGTTGGGTTTTTCCTCGTCTGTCTTCTCCCCTTTCCTTGTTCCCCGTCGCACAAACTTCACACCTAATCCTTGGTGTACCTCTAAGTCTTTGGTCTGGCAAACTCGTGCTCATTACTCTATTACCCACAAATGTCTCCGTTTGCCGTTTCACGGATCCAAGCCGGGCATTGCAGTCTCTTTGATATTCTCCCCTATCGGTGCGATTTTCCAACTTCCGCTGATATTTAATTCATAATTCTATCCCTTCACGTAATACCACACATCCATCGGACATTTTTCATTTCCTTCGCATGCATGGTTCGGACGTATTTTCCTTCGCTGGCCCAACATTTGGATCCATATGATAGCGCCAGTCTAATGAGGCTCTCGCTTTTATTTAACTTTTGAGTTTTAATCAGGCATCTTTTTGCTGGCGTCAAGTCATTGTCCTGTTACTTATCGACATTTCATTCAAGCTGCAATTATCCTCTTCTACACATACTTCTAAGTTTGCCCTAGATATCTGAGCCCAAGTATTATTTAACTCTTGTTGATTTGGAATACTGTGGCCATTTATATTTAAGGCTATTTTGATATCACATATTTTTTTAATTAAACACATATTTATATAGTCCATGTTTTCCTTTTGGGATGATCAGCTTTGTTCGCATCAAGTACTGTAATCTCGTACCTTACGTTTCAATCAATTTTTGATGAGTTTATTGTGTGTGAACTTCCTTTCGAGAGTAGCCACCTCCCCTTGAAATGTCCCTTGGGTCTTAGTGATGTGCCTTGTACCTAGTTATCCGGTTAGCGAGATGTTAATTGCCGTGCAATTGAAATCGATAATCGTATGGAGAAATCGGCTCAGTCAGTAGCTTGTTTCCAAAATGTTTATGGAATATTGTTCAAGTGAAACCTTTTTTTAAATAAAAAATTAAGAATCATATCTGATGTGTAAAGTCATTATGTATTGCGGCTATTTGAATTTTCATCGTTGTGAATATATTTAAGGCATCAAGCCACTTTTTTAATTGATTCATTTTTTTGCATATAACTTTTAATTTATTCCCATTTATGTGTAATTTACAATTGTCGTATAATCTTCATCATATACGATATACAAAGAATTAAGACAATCAATGCAACGTACAATTACAGACAATCTTTATCGTATAACATAATGATATGATCTTCATAATATACAATGGTAGTATGAATTAAAAATTTATAAATGGAATACTAATTCTGGTCCTGCTAAGCCAGTCAGTTTTGGCTTGAAAGCAAGTGTCATATAAACAAAAATGAGAGCTGGAAGTGTTGTTAAAGTTAGTGATGGAATGTCACTAACTAATTTATCCTCCTTATTGTCGTAGAACAATTTCTCCTGTTCTTATTTGGACTAGTAAGGTTGGACTTAGTTCCATGGTGTACTTAGTGCGCCGGTTCTCTACTAATAATGAGATGGATGTCAGCGCTCATTTGAGGGTTTGTCGTTGGACGTGGCGGAGGGAGGATCAGGTGGTGCTTACGCTTTCCTGCTCTCTTTCTCTCGCCGATTACATCTTTTGCCATCTCATTCTCCCATTCGCCAATTCCCTCTCCGCTCGCCCCCTTCCACAATGCCTCCACCCAAAGCATCCGCCATTTTCTCCCTCCCTAATAAACGTGTCATGGCTTTTTAGTATCTTGTTTGACGCGCGCGTCTCTGTGTGTGCGAAGCAAGGAATTTCCCGGCCTCCTCGGGGAGCACGCGGATGCTGGGCCGCGTCCAACGCGGCGGAATTTACGGAGCCGAAGTGGCTTTTGGCATTCTGTCGCCACTAAAAGGAAAAAAATGAGATGCCTTGTAAAGGTTTATTATTTTATTCTACATTTTATTTATCCCTCTGCTTTTCGTTTTTTTTATTTTAGGGATATTAATTAAATATATAGGAATATGCTTCTCCGAGACCGTAATTGCAGCGGAGGTGGTGGGTTTATATATTTCTTTAATAGCATTATCGGACTGGGATTTCACGAATCTTCGTTTTGCATCTCTAGGTTTACCCTTTTACAATTCGGTGATTAATTTCGTGTAGGAGTATTCCTTTTCAGCGAAGAGTTAGTATAAAATGCATGTAAAATTATATCAACGTGCTCTATGATAATACTCAGATGGATTTGATACACTTCGCAATGTTCCCTTTGAATGGCGACTTAATGAACTGTTTCCTTATTTATTTTTTTGTGGTGCAAACCTTTTGTGTTATATTTATAGCATTTACGGTGCACAGACGAGAACACATGTACAGTCGTCGAATGAATTTCGGTCGGCATTAGACCTTTTACGAAAATTTTATCAACGATGCTCGATATTTTCCATATTTAACAACTTTCGCACTGCAACTGATTCAAACGAATGCCCAAAGCGAACTGTCGGATGCAATGTCTTGAAATTTCACACGGCGCGTATTCACATTTGTGCCAACTTGAGAGGAAAAATCATCTGAGTATTGATGCATCTAAGACCGAGACCGAGCCACCATCTTGAAGGGTATTAGAGGCTATTTCAGTAACCACATTGCTTCAATGAGTTTTTTTTTGCTATTTAAATTGTTTATTCTCAAAAGAATATTATGACGGAGTGTCATTGATCTCGAAGAGATTGTCACCGCTATTGCCGTCAAATGCATTTTATTTTTTTTCCAAAATGGCCTACTACTGCTGAAAAATCAATCAGAAGAAAACTGTGTGATCGTAGGGTAGATTACAGTGTAAAATATATCCTCTTTACGTCACTGTCGATAAATATGCCCTTAAAATACTCAGTCGCCTTTAAATTTGTATTAGCATCTGTTTTGAAATACGTATTTTGAATTGAGCATAATATGGCTGCAGTGATATCGTTTGTTTGAAAAGCGTGTCTGCCGAGAGGCACCACGAGGATGTTCACCGAACTCTTTGAATCATGCGTCCTCTGCTCCACGTGAAATATTGAGTGTGTAGTCGGGTTGGGCCCTATGTATGTTTCGCCTTAGGTTTTCTTTTGACGAAAAGCGGACCATACCCTTTCAAAAGCCTCCGTGTAAATGAACCTAGCCTAATATCCTGCTCGCGGCTTTTACGTGGTGTCACTTGGGATTCACTTCCCGTATAATAATGTCTACTTTTCTTGTACCTTCAGCATCACTTCCCGCTAGCATTGAATCTCTTCACCTCTCGCTGTGGAGCTTCACGTTGGGTTTGTCTCTGTAGGCAGCCGGCAGGCATGGAAGAGGCGAAGGATCGTGAATTCCTCCTCCTTCGGCCAGCCAATGGCCCTCCTTTTCTTTCGAACCACCTCGTACACCACGATTTCTTACTGCTCAATGGAATAACTATGGCAAGGTAAACAAACGATAAAATCGTAGGCATGGGGATTGAAACGCTAGGCATTAAAATGGTGATAGTAATTTTGAAGGACTGTTTGCATGTCCGGGAATAATTTGCCCTGTGAATATTGATCGTGGATCCCTGCCACGAATATTACAAAGAGTGACTGTGATTCATCGTCGTTTAAAGGCTGTTTATGGTGGCCATGCTGTTAGTAGGTCTGCTGTTAATCGATGGGTAGTAAAATTTCGTGGTTGCGAGCCTGGAAAAGCCATTATTATTGATGAAACGCGCAGCGGACGTTCGATTCATGCCACAGACGATAAACATTGCAAAATAGTGGAAGATATGATACCAAATGACCGGCGAAAAGTGTGTCGCAAACCATATTGGTTGAGTTTGCCGTGTTAAAGTCAGCCTGGCGCCAATAATCTTACAACAAAACAACGCTCGTCCACACACCTCGCGCGCAACTGGAGAGGCTCTGCGAAACCTGAAATTCGAACCGATTCCACACCCTCTTTACTCCCCTGATCTTGCACCTTGCAATTTTAACGTTTTCCTCAACTCAAGAGACACCTCAAGGGTAATCACTACACCTCGGACGATGAGGTGAAGGCAGCTTTCAAGTCCTAGATTCGAGAAAAGTCGGAGACTTATTCAGTTACGGAATGAAAAAACTTGTTACACGTTGGGAGATATGTGTTAGCCTTACGGTGACTGTGTTGAAAAATGAATATATGATTTTGAAACTTAATAATTGTACTCGAATGTAATTTTTTTCCCGATCGAGCTGTTTGTTTTTGTTTGTGGTCTACAAGCATTTGTGCATTACTTTTCGGCCTATCCTCGTACAATTCCTTGCATTAATATTTAATTTGCGTGAATTTAATTCTAATGTTTGTCTTGTTTCTCCGATAGTTTTATTTGACTCATACTACTCCCATTCTTCGGGCGATTATTTGCCTGAGTGTTACGGAAGAATGCGCTCTAGACTCGTCGTCCTCACACTGCGCTGTCGAATTCACTCCTCGGGTCCTTCTCCTTGCGCGCCCCCCCCCCCCGCTCTCGTCTCTCGTTCGGGCATCCGTCAGAGGGGTTCCGGTCCTTGTTACGGTTCAGTGGACCCCTGCCTTCTTTGCTTCCCATGCCTTCATATTCTATTGACACTTTCCCATTCGCTGCATTTCAACAACTTCCGTTTCCACACTAGAACTAATCATCGAATACAACGGTGGAATACGAACTTCGGAATGAAGAGTTTAATTGTGAAAAATTAAGCAAGAACAATAAATCAAATCGCACGTACAAGTATGTACTAAGAGTTAATTTCTGTCTTTTACATTTTTTATTACCTATATTTGTCATGGATATTTACTCTCGGTAATGGATATTCTGAAGCTGGTGTTCTATGTTAGCTACTCCACGTGCATGAGTACATATGACACTTCCGATTGGGCGTACCGTAAGCAATGACGTCAGTTCGTATTTTCCTCGTGAGAGATAGCTCCCGGCATTTTAAGGTTCATGAAATGCGCGGACCTCCTAAATCATCTGCCAATTGTTCGATACATGCATTACATAAAAAATATAGGTAACACCTTTTCATGAGGATCTTCGCATAAAACCTTATCGACGGGTAAATCGACGTACCGCAAGAATCACCGCGATCACTTCGACCCGCCGCGGCCCCAGTTGGGGGAGGGGAAGAGCCCTCTCATGGTGTCATTACGAGATAAAATGCCCAGGAGGCTAGAACTCCTCTGGGAAGGCGCAATCATCAAGGATGGGTGGGCCCGAATGGCGAGGCCGAAGAGAGCTCAACAGCGGCGATGGTAGTAGTTCCTACGGTCAGAAATCATATTCGAAATTCAGTTAAGGGCGTATTTCGGTCTTATTAGTTTTAAGACCACGGCGATTGGTTTGAATGAGAATTTCACGTAGTCCTCGGGGGCAAACAATTCAAAAGAATGACTGAAAATTCGTTCGTCCATCGTAATTTTCCACCTTTTTCAACTTTATGCTAGCCACGGTTCAGTAAATTTATTTATCAAAGGGTGGTGATTTCGTGTGAATTTTCCCTGCGATCAAAAGAATAAACTCTCCGTTATTCGGGTCTGTTCCCATTTATTTTATGATCTTATTCAAGTTTAACCCTCCAATGTTATGCCGTCGATGGTAAGGATGGAGGCGTTGCCTCCTTAACCTCTGATATACTTCTTCGGAAACATTGTTTTGACCTCTTGTCTTTGCCGTGACACCAATCTATTTCGATTGTCGGTTCTCAGTTTTATCTCTGAGTCAGTTTATCTATGCAACGAATTCTACCGTTAATCGGGACATGACAATGCATATCCTGCAAGCCACAGCTAGGGTGTGTGGCAGGGATTGATTACACACCAAATACTTTTCCCCCTACTGCAGTCGCTCGGCAACAATATTCCCTTATCGTTTGTCAGAAAAATTACATCTTAAATGTAAATGGTCTACACTTAATCTCTCTAGTTTTATATTTAGCTGACAAGTAATCTCAGTCATTGCTACCGCGTCTAATCACATTATCAACCCGAAGGTTGGTTTGATAGTTTAGGGCTCACCTATTGATAAGGCCAACGGGGCCTGAAATTCGCACATCAGGGTAAGCGGGGCATTATTCTTTCTCTGTGCCGCCTAAAGGTTCCCAGGTCGTGCTGGCATCCGAAAGTTCACACAGCTTGGGTGGAGTAGAGGAAGTCCAGAGGCGTACCGGGGATCGAACTCGGGTCCTCCGGTCAGTATCTCTGCGCTTTGCCCATCATACTGTGTATATTAACGGAAACAACATGCAATGAGATTCAGTGAATATATCGTGATGCTGATTGGAAATTGGCGTTTGGCAACTCTTTTCCCATTGCTCCGTTACATGAGTGGTTTTGGGGGCAGGGGCTCGGGCCCTTAAATCATAATTCCTCATCCGATTCCGCTAAATGTCAAAATTTCCTTTCATTTACGCAGAAAAGTGAAATTATTCTTGATTTTTTTGAAGTGATCCCTTAATGAATACAACGCTATTGGTGAAGTAAAAACCAATTTCATGGATGACCTAAGCATAAAGTTTGATTAAATGACCACGCTTGTTAAGTTAATTGCTTAATAGATGGCGTACCAATTCCTACTGTTATTTAGCCTTTCAAAGTAAGCTCCTGTCAGCACAGCTTTGGAGATCAACAGAACACACAAGCCATTCAAACACGTCAAGGATATGGTTCAGAGGGAGTGAGAGTGTTTTTCATTGCTAATAAAATGATTTGAAAACCATTTGATACATTTATCCCAAAACCTGGCATGAGGTGACATTTTTTGTGTCCTCCTCAATTGTATAGGTTTTACAATGAAATAAACACACTTTGGCTAATTTATTGGTAACCAGGACTTAAAAAATTAGGGTGTTTCATTGTAGTATCGTTCAGCTGTCAAATCAAAAGTTATATTTATGCTAATGAATTTTGAATATTTTGTGATTGCTCTTGAATTCCTTTTTTCTTTGATACACGTAATTCTGAAGTATCTTATTGTGGATTAATTCAATGAACATGGACAGATACACTCATTTCTTTTGTCTAAATATCAATAAAACAGGCAGGCTAACGATGTCGGCGATATGCCTCTTGATAAAGGTTGGAAGTTCAATGCTATCCTCTTACTTGAAGTTGGTGATTGTTTTAAGAGTTCTGAAAATATATTGTTTTCTCGTTTAAAATAATTTTAGTTGTTGAGACACCTAATGTAAATTACTATTGATAATAAGAATAGTAGTTTAGCATTAAATCAGGAAATGTAACATTACTTTCTCCCTGGATGGTATTTATTAAATAATTGTTGTAAAACTTTTTTTTTGCATTTGATGAAATGAACCTTTCTATATCCACAAGATAAGAAAATGATATCGTATGAAAATATAATTTAGTTGAAGTCTGTATTACTTAAAATCAGTTTATTCATGCTGCTTTTAATTTATTTACTATGGTGGTTCATTGAAAGCCTGATTTTAGACCTAGGGAACATAGGGAAGTGAGAAAAATCATCCGTTGAAACTAAGTGTCAAGTTTGAATTTCATTGATTTCGACCCGTCAATCATGAAATAAGTGCCTTCGTTATTAGGCGTCTGCTGTTATTTAATTCTACATGTATGAACTTTCTTCCTCTTCCTTTGAGCATCTTCAATGTACACAATGCATGTCTTGTTACTCTCCATTCATCCCCTTATGTTTGCTGCTCTCTACCACCATTGGTGCTTCATTCGCCACTTTTCTCAACCTTGCCTCGTGCCGAAAAAAATAAGAAATGCCATTTTCAAAAGCTGACACATTTTGGCGCCTCTGGCGATCATAAGATCCGTAGTCCGACTCGATACCTCTTGGCCACCTCATTTTCATTTTTATATGGTATTGATAGTAATATATTAGTAATTAAAATATGAAATATGATTTGATATGGTATTCCTGAGAATCTACATATAATATCGGCCTTTCACTGGAAAATTATAAGGACAACGTCGTAACTCTATTTATTCCCCTGCATTGTTTGTGTGGAAAATCACAGCGGTGTATTTCCTCGAGTTTGATGACTTCAGCTGCTTTGGTGACTGGGAAAGCAATCTGTCCGCGAGGTAATTAAGCCCACGGTGCATCTGTTAGGTCGGAATCCATGTCGGTGCTCCGAGATGACTCCGTTGTCACTGAATTTTGTGCCCGTCCGACGTTTAATGCTCGATTCGTCCGAACCACTTCCCCCGGAGACACCAGTGAGGCTAATTTGGTTAATTGCCTGCTTCTTGTCCATGCCTGATTTTGGTAGAATTGAGATATTTGACAACTTCCAGTCTGTGAGGTTGTTAACTAGTGTTAGGAGAAAGATGAACAGTTGTCGCACGAAAAAGCCTTTTGAGAAAAAATGTGAAGATGTTGCCTTTCCCTGGAGGGTCATTTGTGGTAGTTCTGCGGTCTGTCATTTCTTCAGCTAACATCGGATCCATTGGTTCATACTCTTCTTTTGCTCAATTTATGGATCTATTCTCAAGGTTACCGATCTCCAAGAATAGGGCAAGCACCGTGAACTTAGGTCACCCGTGTAAAAATACTCATTTTCGCCCTAGCTTCGTTAAGACGTAACTGTTCCCATCTTGCGGTCGCAAACGTAAATATTCGCCACTCCCGTTCCCCCCCTCGCTTGCCCACTCCTCCAGGGCCCCTCCCTCCCCTTCCCTTCATTAAATATATCTGCCTTCCCTTTGGGCGCCTCGTCTGAAGCCGCCTTCTCATGTTCTCATTACGGCCTCCGAGTCTTGACCACCGTCCCTCCCCAGAGCGTTCGCCGCCCTTAACTCCCCGCGCAATCTCCCACCCCGTGCGCCCGTGCTCCCCTTCCCGTGTCGTCGCCGCTCTCCTTTGGGTGGGGGAGGGGGGGGGTAGAGGGAGAGGCAAGGGGTTGGGTTGCCAGGAAGGCCCGTTGGGAAAGCCTTATTTGGTCGGGCGCCCGTTAAGAAAATCCGTGAGAAGGAAATTAAGCGTGACGTCTGCTCCGGACTCTGCTTAAATTGCCCCGGATTTTCCCTCCGCCCCCGTGGGGATTCCTCCTGTCCCCCATTTGATGAAGAAATCATTTCGTGAATTGGAATTTTGTGCCGGGAGAAGTTACCTTTCTTTAGATTTTTCCCTTTCGCTCAGTTATGGGCGGTTCAGATTGTAAGTGCTTCGTTAATAGATTTTTCCCTTTCACTCAGTTATGGGCGGTTCAGATTGTAAGTGCTTCGTTAAAATCTGCCTCTCGGTTGTTTTCCGTTCATACCGGGTTCCGGTTGCACTCCAGTCCAATTAGTTTCATATCCTGCGCACATCGTTATCACTTGGAAATAGAAAATGGGGTGAGGTGAAAGAAAGAGAAAAAACAACTTTGCACTTCCACACACTTTTTTATTATAACACGACCATGGTTTCGATGCTGCGCATCATCTTCCCGAAGATGATGCGCAGCATCGAAACCATGGTCGTGTTATATTAAAAAAGTGTGTGGAAGTGCAAAGTTGTTTTTTCTCTTTCTTTCACCTCACCATGAAAGAATTCCACCAAGTTAAGCCTGAAACTGTTAGATTCATTAGAAAATGGGGGTTTATTTACGCGCCTACATATTAGTTTTATGTTCTCAGTTGCAATGCGTGGTTAACCGTTTATGGTTTTGATTTTGGCGAATTCAAGTTAATCACAGCCAGAGGTGTTTAGTGCATCTCAGGCGCCTGATTATACCGTGTCCAGTAATTACATGTGTCTTTCTTCCAACAAAATGCAGGAACCGATCAATTCGTTTGGACCTTGGTGGAATATTTGTCATGTGTAATGAATTGGGAGCCTTGGATGAGCGTGAAACGTGAACTGAAGAATTTCTCGTTAACCCCTCAAGATTCGAAACACAACTTGGACAGGTACTCAGGCTATCTCTCTGCTGTGATGTGGCGTTGAATTATGGGCGTTCGTGAGAATCATTCTTGAAATAATTGTAGTAGTAGTAGTTTTGAGGGGAGGCGACCGACAGCTGAGGTAATTTGCGCCATAGGGGATGGACAGGAAAGGATGAAGGGTGGAGAGAAACCCGGCGTCGGCATTAGCCTACCCTTTACGAATGGCGCCAAGGGGTCCGCGGCTTAACGTCCCATCCGACGGACGGCGTACTCACTCAAAGTGCCCTCCACAAAGCACCTCAAGTAGGGATCGAGATACCTCTGAAAATATTCAACACCGCCGGGATTTGAACCCGGGCCCTCTGGGTGGGAAGCCAGTGCGTTAGCCCCCGCACTATCTCGATCCCCGAAATAATTGTTCACCCTGTTTTAGCACAAGCTCTTATGAACTATTCCTCTCGCAAAGAGACCGTCCGAAGGAAAAACATAAATTAAAAGAAATCTGATCTCTATTCAAAGGAATTTCCTCTCACATGAGTTAATTATATTTTCCAAAAAGAACACGTAACATGTGTAGGACATTTCCGTGGAAATTTTTATTAAAATGGTAAAATTTGGGTTAAAAAATGACAAAAAATTGAATTTTGGGACGACGAATGATATTTGCAAGAGTCAGTGAATTGAAACAATGATTCGTATTCGTTCATCGCAGTCTTTCCCTGAATATTTAAAGGTAAGCAAAACAGTTCGGACGCCTTGCGACAGCGGGAAGGAATTCGTGAGTATTAGCGAGCGGGCGACTCGCCCGTCCCCCGGTTCCTCCTCCGATATTCATTCTACAATGTCCCGAATTCTTCCTTCCACCCTCAACCGCTTCCACCACCACACCCCTCCCCCTCCCTTCCCCCGCCCCCTGTCCCCCGGTCACTTTCAACCCCCATTTCTCTCCAATCGACGTCTCTCCCGCCCCACCTCCCACGCCACAACCGTTCCCCGCCTCCCGAATCGGGCTTCCCTTTGTTTCAATCGCCCCTCCTCCTCCACCCACTACTCGCTTTTATCGCTCGCCGAGCGTGATGGATTGGGTCGGCCTTCCTCAGCGGCGGGCCGCATTCAGTCCCCTCTTCCGCAGCCCACCTCTCCTCCCGTCCGACCCCGCTCCCACCCTCACCACCTTCCTTTCCTCGTTTTGCGAGAATGCTGCCCTCTCTCTCTCATTCGTAGAAAGGGCTCTGCCCTCTCCCTCCCGCCCACTCCCCTCCCCCGCAAACACTCTCTTAGTCGTTTCCCGCCGCTGCGTCCTCCTCCGATGTATCCCCCGCTGCCCCACAACTCCCCTCAGCGTCCCCTCGGAGGAACACGCTGCGGCGAAGACGTCCAGAAGACGCTGCTCTCCGGCCGACCCCACTAGACCAGTTGTATTTTAGCTCTCCGTCCCTCACCCCAGATCGTTTGCATGTGCTCTCCATGGGAGAGGGAGGAGTGTGTTGTCGTCGCGTGCGGCTGTGGGCGCCAGGCACGTTAGAAAGGCGTTCATCCCGCCCGCGGAGCGCGGTGTCTTCTCTCGCGGTGGGAACTTGAAAGACGTTTGCGGACCCAGTCGCCGGAAAAGTCGTTTCCTCCTTGCCTCCGATAGTCCTGGGGGTAGAGCGTTGGACTAATGACCGAAGGGTCCCGGGTTTGACTCCAGGGCAAGTCTCTGGGCACCTGCAGCTCCACCCAAGCTATGTAATTTTTCGGGTGCCAGATCTTCCTGGGAAACCATACCCGGCACAGGGAAAGAACCTGGCCCCCCTCCTCTGATGTGTGAATTTCACACGCCGTCGGGCTTAGTACTGGGTGAAATATACCATCACCTATCAAACCGACCGGGTTGATTACTGTTTATGGTATTTATGGATATATATAATACATATATATATATAATACATATATATTACATATATATTATATATTTATTATTATTATTAGGTAATCTACCGTTAAAGGTAGGTTTTTGGATGGAAACAGCTCCTAAATAAATATTTTGTGACTCCTAACAAAACAAAATCCCGCATCCTACACTATATCAGGTCCCTCTTCATCTCTGAGTACCTCCCTCCTCCCTTCATCCCTTCCAACATCCCTATCCTGTTCCTTCCCTTTCCTCGTTTGCCTAACATTCGCCCGTCTATTATAGTCTTCAACATCCCACTGGCGGTCAATACCGCCTTAATCCACTTTTCCTTCCTCCATAGGATTTCTCCTAACAAACCCCTCTCTTCGCCCACCATACCAAGTACTTCCTCGATTGTTTTCTTCTCTGTCCATTTCACCTTCTCCATTCTTCTCCACACCCACATTTCAAAAGCCTCCAGTCTACGTCTATCCTCCTGCTTCAATGACCACGTTTCCGCGCCGTACATAGCTACGCTCCAAATCAAATTTTTCACGAGTCTTTTCTTAACATCCTTACTCAACGTCCCCGTCATCAACTCCCTCCTCCTTGTGGAAGCCTCTTTGCCTAGCGCAATTCTTTTCCTTACGTCCCAACTACTTTGACCGTGTAGGTCCAAAACACTACCGAGATACGAAAACTATTCTGCCTGCTCTAGTTTTTGCCCTCCTATTTTAATGTTTAGCTTAGCCTTTTTCTTTCTAGAAAATCGCATAACCTATGTTTTATTAATATTGATTTTCTTCCCAGACCTGTCGCACTGAATTTCCAATTCACTCAGCAATGCTTGCAAACCCTTGGCTGACTGACAAACTAAAGCTTGGTCATCAGCAAACCTAACTCAATTTACGAATTCCCCGCCCACTTTCATGAAATGGCAAGCTTATTTGTTTTTATTTTCACAACTGCGAATGAAACATTTATGATCGTACTTTATTGAGCAGCCCTATCATTTTATAACTGGAGCATACAATTGTAATTAATTTGATCGCGACGAAAATGGTCAGTCGCTAAACCCAATTTTACCTTGATTTAAACTTGTATAAAATAACCACATAATATGCTTTAAGTGATGCTTGCGCAAATAAAAACAAGATCTCCTGACTTTATTAGCATAATCTATAAATATGCTAACATTGAAAACACATTGATCTGTAATATTAATTTCTATTTAAAATCTATAATTTTGAACGAGAAACTGATTGAATCCTGGCTGCCGGTAGACAGCTGCTTAACTGCTAACATGAAGGTTTCATTGTTTTTTTTCTGTCTGTTGCATCGGACGGCGGACGACGAGCGTAATGAATAATATCCTTCTCAACTTGAATGCACGACACCAACGCCTTCTGATTAAGTTGTCTCAATTAAAGGTTAAATTCTTTCTTCGAAATCAATTTCTCCATCATATACTCTTCTAGCAATACCCATCGCATACATTTTCACATTTCCCAATTAGTATTCAGTAGTTTCACCGAGTTTCATGATTCACCGTTCGGTATCTTAGATTTCACTGTGGTTTACTTCTGGAGATCCAAGGAATTTGAAAAGTTAGATGACCAAAAGATAAGATTGTTTGACCTATTAAATGTTTCAGAGCAAGATTTTAGATAATCTTATTATTTTTATTTAATCCCTTTCCCTTACGTTTTCACATAATTATTGAATTACCCCTTCTCTGAGTTACCTTTGAACGTCCTCTCTCGGTTTTCCACAGTGTTTTGTGAATTTTTATAAATGAAATTAGATAATTGCCCCGGTTGCAGTTTAACTTCCATCGTAGTTCGTAACTCCGTCGTCCTTTATACCGATTCTTAAATTTTATCTCTTTCCTAACGGCCATAAACTCCCTCCAGATCGCATGCTCTTTGCCCATTCCGAGGGCTTCTGCTGCTAGTCTCCCCCCCCCCCCGCGTTGGTTCCCATGGAGTTTGCCAGAATTCATCTCATGTTTTTGCCCATTACCATCGGCTCCGATACATTTTGGAGAAAGTGAATTTTTTCTTTGCCATTTCATTGACAGTCCGCGATCTGTCACCTACGCCCAAAAGAATGGAAGGGAGATACATTTTATTTATTAATTTTTTTATTGCGAGTGGTCAAATTCCGGTCAATGATTTCCTAATTAAATTTACTCATTGAAATAATTTTGTCCCCCTCATTTTCCAGATGAGTCAAGCGCCTCATTTCGGAAGGTTTTTATGACGTGAAGTTGTTTTTTTAATTTGAGAGCTAATCAATGACCTAGCACAACCCAAGTTCCTGTCCCGCATTTAAATTTGTTCTGGGGGCTGAAGCAAAGGTTTTGCCTGAGGGACATCCGTGGTTACTCCGCCAGATTTTGAATTCTAGCGACTCGGTCTTTCACTCAGAGACCTTCTTGGTACGAATGCTTCTTTCTTCCTTGATAATTGAGAAGATATATATTGCGTCGCTATTTTGTCCTTGATTTATGTGAACGGCTCATTACATACCAGTCATATTCACCTGAATAAGTGATATTACAATGGTTCACTCGTTGTAGTTCTTTAGAGAATAACTTTCGATGAGATAATGTTTAATTTTTCCTTTCAGCTTCATTGAAATTATTAGTAATAAATATCATTCTTTTATAATTTAAATTGATATGCCGTTATTATTCTGCTTTGATAGACCGTTTTTTTTTGACCGGCAACCATTTCATGAGAAAATACATATTTAAAAAATATTTATTTCGTAAAAAGCTTTTTTTTTAACTATAATACAAATTTATTTAATTTTTTAATTGTACAGAAATTTCAAAAATCCCGTTGTGAAATATATACCTTCAACCTGCATTGACTGTGATTTTCAGTAGATTAAATATGTATACATGTCTGATTAATTAATTGGGATGATTAGTGTATATTTTTAAAAGGAGATATGCACTTATTTCCTATTTTCCGTAGAAACGCCAGTCATCCGGGGAAAGATTGGCATCCTCCGGTGATATTTCTTACCATCGGCGTTAAAACAAATTCCATCCGTCATCAGTAAATGGGATTCATCGAAAAAACACGTGGGTGGTTTGGGTACTTACAAAAAATAGAAAAAGAAATCATTTTGGGTAGTTTCAATTACATTATCTCATGTTAGCTCGATAACCTTGTAACAGCGTTTCTCCAACTTATTCAAGCCGTCCATAAATTAGGATTTCGAAAGGTCCTCAAAAAAGGGTCATACGTGTTAGGGAAGCCCTCCTCATTCGACGTGAATCGTTTTCCGGGGAGACATTTTTTCAATTTTGGAGCTATTGAATGCCACTGTGGCCAAATCTGGTGAATGCAGTAGATGTTGTGATTATTCGAACTTTAATTTCAAAACTTTCCACATTGAAACTGCGCAGGTGTGCACCCATGCTTTGTCTTGATGGAAGGGAATTTTTTCTTTGCCAAATAATTGAAGTTTTTCTTATTTCTCCGCTCAACGGCTGTAATTACGACACATACTACTCTCCATTTTTCGTGTGTCATTTTTGCAAGTAATCGATGATTCCGCTTGCATCTCAATAAACAGTGGCCATCACATTGTCGACCGATTTCACCGTCTTCGCCTTCTTCGGAGCCGGATCGCCTTCAGAAACACACAGTTACGACGATTCCATTGACTCGTGAGTGTAGCAGTGATGCATGTTTCGTCCACAGTTATGCATTATCGCGATATCATTGCATACACTTGTTCGGATTGCAACGGAAAAGCCCCAATACAGCCTCCCAATCGACCACAGGATTGCGTTTATTCTTCGCCGGGAGTTCACGCGGCACCCGCGATGCCGAGATTTTTTTAACTCCTAATTTTCCGTGCAGGATTGAAGACACTGTACGTACGGATCTGCCAGTGGCCTCAGCCACTCCGCGAACTTTGATTCGTTGATCACTCAGAACCATATTTTCGTCAATCATTTCAGAGGGAGTCACTTCCAGTGGTCGTCCAGAACGATGTTCATCATTGGTTGGGTTACGGCCACGTTTAAACTCATTTACCCCATTGTTAACAGTCACAAACCCAGGAGCAGATGTTCCTCGGACCGTTTCCAACTCGGTTTCGATCTCTTTTGGTGTTACGTCATTTAAATAGAAGTGTTTAATTACCGCTCGTAAAAACTCATTTTTTCCCAGTTTCTCATTGAACAAAAGTTTGTTGCCTCAATGGAGTATGAAAATGAAATCACGCGATGGATATAGCTGAAAATTAAACAGTAGTGTAGTAAGATGTGAAGCTTATCAATACAAACCCTTATCCGATACTACGAGCGCCATCTTTTGGATATTCTTAGGACTTATTGAACGAGCCACGTGGTTGCCCTAAATTCAGGTTTCACTTTCCACGCTCGCCACATTTCCCACTGTCTTCGGGCAACCCAAAGTGCTTAATTGCAATATTTTTCCCATAAAGCTTTCCCGAGAGAACGTTGAATCCATAATCCGGGAAATCAGACGATTTTCGCCGTCGCCACGGCCTCCCTCCCCCACACTAGCCCACCCCTCCTAAAAAGCCATTTCTGCTTCCCATGCGGCTGTTAAACTCTCCTCCTCCTCCCATCCACACAAGGAGTATCCGGCCCAGTGCACGCACGAATCTACCCAATAATAGTGCCTGGATGACCGCAGCTCCACGGACAGACATTGATGATTATTTTTTTCCAAGAGCGAGGAGCAGCACCTGGCCGGAGCCCGCTGTCTCCCACCCTCTCCATCCCGGGCGACTGTGCACTCAATCCCACGACGCCTCGGAGATATTACTCCGCGATGTTTTTTTATTCAATGTATAAATTCCCAATACCGTTCTCTTCCCTTTTTTAGGATTTATAAACAATCACTTCCCAGCCTACTCCCGCCTCGCCTAACTCCAGTGGACCATGTTGATTATTGCCCTTATGGCGTAAAGTAATAAAAAATTAACGCATTGATAGGCAAAAAAGTGTCTATGGGAAAGGATAATGTGTCACGCTGGGATAGATGTTATTCATCATTAACTCTTGTGAGAAGGGACCCTGGGAATTCGGACGGTTTTTCACTCTGGTGGCGTCGAGAGAATTCGGAAGTGAGAATGGGTGTACGTGGCCCCAGCACTTGACTTTTAAGACGGGGTTGTTCTTATATACGTATGAAAGTTAAATTATCAAGAATTATTATTATTATTGATACAGATATAATTTTTATACAGTCAGTAAACATTTACATCGACTCAACTTACAGAAATAGTGATATACATGAGGATAATAAATTTGTGGGTCCTGTCTTTTCGTTAGTTTCTTAGGTACTCTGCTGTGTTTTAAGACTTAATGTTCGATTGAATGATTTCTGCCAAATTAATTTTGATGGACGTGTATGTGAGGCATCATTACAATATCCGTTACGTTAATGTAGCAATTATTTAGCCTTCACCTCTGGATAAAGGGTGAACTACCAATGACATTTTTAAAAGTACGTGTATTAACGTTGTAAAAAACTTAGCATATATATTCATTTTCATCAATATAGATAGAAAATAGATGCGAACGCACAGAAAAGACAAACTAAGAATTTGTGGGGAAGGCGGAATACCGCAGATCACGAGTGTAAAAACGATTCCTTAACCGGGACTTGAATCACGGATCTTCGATTTGCCGGGCCGATGCTCTTAACCGCTTGAACTTTCGAGGAAACGTAAATAACAGTGGAATTTCCTTAACATCCATGTGAATAAATGTATTAACCATGTGTACATATATAAATAAATAAATATATATGTATATATATATATATATTTATACTCATACGAGGGTGGTCTGAAACGTTTCCGACCTAACAAAGATACAAGAAATTTTTTCTGAAATTTTCTGAGTCGGACACTTTTCAGACCACCCACGTATATATATATATATATATATATATATATATATATATATATATATATATATATATATATATATATAATTATATATATATAATTATAATTATTATTAGGTAATCTACCGGTTAAGGTAGGGTTTTGGATGGACAAAATTACTAATTCAACATTTTGTGACCCCCAGCAAAACACAACATCCTACTCTACATCAGGTCCCTCTTCAGCTCTGAGTACTTTCTTCCTCCCTTCATCCCGTCCAACATCCCTATCCTGTTCCTTCCCTTTCCTCCTTTGCCTAACATTCTCCCCTCAATTACAGTCTTAAACATCCCGCTGCCGGTCAATACCCCCTTCAGCCACTTTTCCTGCCTCCATAGGATTGCTCCCAACAAACCCCTCTCTTCGCCCACCATACCAAGTACTTCCTCGTTTGTTTTCTTCTCTGTCCATTTAACCTTCTCCATTCTTCTCCACACCCACATTTCTAAAGCCTCCAGTCTACGTCTATCCTCCTGCTTCAATGACCACGTTTCCGCGCCGTACATAGCTACGCTCCATATCAAAGTTTTTACGAGTCTTTTCTTAACATCCTTACTCAACGTCCCCGTCATTAACTCCCTTCTCCTTGTGAAAGCCTCTTTGCCTAGCGCAATTCTTCTCCTTACGTCCTTACTACTTTGACCGTGTTGGTCCAAAACACTACCGAGATACGTAAACTGTTCTACCTGCTCTAGTTTTTGCCGTCCTATTTTAATGTTTACCCTAGCCTTTTTCTTCCTAGAAAATCGCATAACCTTTGTTTTATCAATATTGATTCTCATCCCATACCTGTCGCACTGAATTTCCAATTCACTAAGCAATGCTTGCAGCCCCTTGGCTGACTGACCAACTAAGGCTTGGTTATCAGCAAACCTAACTGATTTTACGAATTCCCCGCCCACCTTCAATCCTACCTGCAGTTCTTCCCATGCCTCTTTGATCATTTCCTTTGCATACAGGTTGAACAGCAACGGTGACAATGGGCAACCCTGCCTTACACCTCTTCCTAACACTGCCCAACCGGACTCCCCGTTCCCCACTCGTACCTGAGCAGTCTGAGACATGTACAGGTTACGGATTAGCCTCCTTTCCCTCCAATATATTCCTATTTTCTGCAATATACTCAATAGGTTTTCCCAATTCACTCTACATTTGCCCTACTCTCTATTCTTTTGTTTATGATCCTGAGAACAACTTTAGCTGCGTGGGATATCAAACTTATCGTCCCGTAGTCCTCATATGATGTAGCCTTTATCTTTTTCGGAATAGCAACTAAAACTGATCTCAAAAAGACCTCCGGCCAGATTCCTTCCTCATAAATACTACGAATCAGCCTATATGGACTCTTCCTCCTAGATTTTCCTAAACATTTCAATAGTTCCGCGGGAATGTTATCCACCCTCACGGCCTTATTTAGTTTTATCTCCCTTAATGCCCTTTCTATCTCATTGTCTAGTATGCCTGGACCTAAGCTATCTTCCTCTACGTCATGTTCCTTTTCTATGTCTAAATTTGTTGGTCTAAGCTCTTTACTATGCAGTTCTTCTATATATTCCTTCCATCTCTCTTGGATCTTCCCTGGGTCAACTATTACCTTACCCGCCTTATCTCTAACTGCTATTGTTGATCTCCAATTCTTACTTCCCGATAAAGATTTAACTTTGCTGTGAAGGGTACCGATTTCACCCTTCCTCTGCAGACTTTCCATATCCTCGCACTGCGTCTTCCACCATGCTTCCCTTGCCCTATTTGTTGCCCGCCTCAATTTATTGTTTAAATCTTTGTACTTCTTTTTGCCTAATTCTGTATTGACATTCTTCCATTTTCGCCGGTCATCCATCTTTGTAATCATCTCATCCGTGATCCATGGTTTCCTAGTCCTTTTAGCGTTAACGGTTCCAATAGTGTCTTTTGCGGCTTTAGACAACCCTTTTTTGATCATTTCCCATTTTTCTTCGATAGTTATATATATATATATATATATATATATATATATATATATATATATATGTATATATATATATATATGTGTGTGTGTGTGTGTGTGTGTGTGTATACATATACACACAGATGGAGATTTTTAGAATATAGAGACGCAAAGAAAGGACACTCACAATTTGTTATTTGACGTTTCGACAGCTCGGCTGTCGTCTTCAGAATCTGAAAGTGTCCTTTCTTTGTGTTTCTATATTCCAAAAATCTGCATGTGTTTTTATATATTTGTGCGTCGCCGAAGAACGTTCCATTTCGAAGATATTTTATATATACATATACATATATATATATATATATATATATATATATATATATATATATATATATATATTGTGACGCGGTATTTAATTTATAGATAAATTTTCCCCGATACCGCGAGACAAGGGAGGCCGTGACTCTACTTGTTTTGAGGGCGCCAGGCTAGCCGCATGGCTAGCCGCAGAGTCACGCCGCTGGCTGTCACCTGGCCCATCACACTCCTCGTCCCAGGGGAGGGCTCGCTCACCTTTGATGTGCCCCGGGGTGGGCAGCGGCTCTTCAGCTGAAATCACGAGGGACGCAAGGAGGCGCATAAAAATGGACTCCGACGAGTAAACTTCATAAGAACTATTTATTATCACAAGAAAAGGTGTGGGCGCTCCCAAGCAAACATGACGCGCGGTGCCGACGCCTGCTGGGCCACGATGTTGGGTGGCCGCTCGGCGGCAGCCGAAGATGGCCGCCTCGCTGTCGACTGCTGGGTCCCGATGTTCCGGTCGGGGCCTGCGGGGGGCCCACACGGCGAGGTCGGTTGCTGGCACGCGCACCCCCGGTGTTCGCAGGCTGTCGGTGACTCGACGATGATAGCACACGACCTTCTCTCTCGGGCATCTCACAACGAACTCTGCTTGCCACGTGTTGGCCGTCACTCTCCGCGCGCGGCGCGCTCCGCTCTTCTTTTTTTCTTACATACATTGTCGGCGCCCACAGATAGCGCCCCGCCGTTCTACGGCTCGCGAGAGAGGCGCGCGTATTCGAACTGGGCAAGTGACGCTGCGCCAAGCACAACGTCACATACCCCCTCCCTAAGCCGGACACTCGTCCGAGTGGACCGCTTACAAACGAGCCTGCAACTGAAACCTATGAACACAATATAATAACAACAATTTCACAGATTTCTACCAGTAGTTCACTCAGTTTTGAGATTCTGTCTTCAGCTATTGGATAGAAAATGGATAGCACAACTTTTTCTAATTTTAACCACATTCTCTATGAACATCAAGTAATACATTTGGTATTAACAAACTTTTGGCATGAATCTTTCATACATTCCAAGGGAATTTCTCACAAAATTTCAACAAAAGCATCACTCGCTCAGATAATTCACTCTATAAAAGGCAGTACGTCCTCAGCTCAAACACATCACACCTCGTTTGCAAACTTTCATTCACCACAATTCAAGGGCTATGTGCCATAGCAACAATAATGTCCGACAGAGATTTTCACATCATTGAAAAATAAATCGCTCACTTTGACACACAGACAAGATAACATGAGGCAAACACACAATGCTGACCTATTACATAATACCAAAATTCATAAGGAATTTTTTTTTGAGAGTGTGCTCCGTGGGCTTGGCGCTCGGAGGACTCACCACTTTGACGAGTGGATCTTGGTGCTATATATCTTTTCAAGTCACCAATATCTACTTTCGCGTTTTGCTTATTGGAACGCGTTTCTACGATATAAACTGTTGGAGACAGTTTTTTTAGTATCGCGATTGGTCCTTCAAATTTAGGGGCTAGCTTGGCTGAAAACCTATCAATCCCACTGGACAGATGGTGGGTCCTACGCATTACTAGGTCTCCTACATTAAATTCGATGTTTCTTCTACCCTTATTATACGCTCGCGCCTGTTTTTCCTGAGCTCTCTCTATGTTCTCGGTTACTAGATCTCGTAATAAGCCTAACCTATCGGCCCTCTTTTTCCACGCTTGTGGATCCAATCTGCTCTCTATGCCTTCCCCCTTCTCAAGCTCGCGCCGCAAACTCTTCACTGGCAGTGGATGCCTTCCGAAGTTCAAGTAGGCTGGCGAGATCTTCGTCGAGGCCTGCTTCGCGGTGTTGACTGCATGCCTTATTTCGGGTAAATGCTGATCCCAGTCTCTATGGTCTTTTTCTACAAACATCGCGATGGCCGTCTTCAGCGTTCGATTGGATCTTTCCACTGGGTTTGCCTGAGCATGGTATGGAGGCGTTGTTGTATGCGTTATTCCATACTCTGCCAATGCTTCTCTTACGCATTTGTTATCAAACTCTTTTCCATTATCTGTCAAGAGATACTCCGGCGTTCCCCAGCGAAATAGGACAAGCTCCTCAAGTGCTTTAACCACGTTGGCCCCCGTAGCAGCTCTGACCGCCTTTAGCTCCACCCATCTTGAAAATAAGTCCTGAAAGATTATTAAGTACTTGTTCTTGGCTTTGCTAAGCGGAAACTCCATGAGATCTGCTGCTACGACGCTCCATGGTCTCTCTACCGTTCTTTTACCCAATAGTCCCTGAGGCGCTTGCTGCGACGTTTTGAACTGTTGACAGTCCTGACATTGCCTCACAAAGTTGTGAATGTCGTGATAGGCCCCTCTCCAATAGTAATCTCGTACGACTCGATCGAATGTCTTTTCCACTACGAGGTGGCCCGATGAAGGTTCACAATGGGCATCCCTTATGACCCGCTCTCGACATTCTTTTGGAAGCACGAGTTTCCAGCCCTCTTCACAATCAGCGATTGGATCGAGCAGCTCATCGTACTTGTAACGATACAAGTGGCCCGCTTCGACCTTCCAATTTTTATATCTCTCCGGATATTTGCTGACTTCCTCGACTCTGCGTTGGTAGTCCTCATCCTTTACTTCCGTAATTTCAGCGATCTTCTCTTCGCCAGAAAGTTGCTCGTACATACAAGATAGAGCATCAGGCAAATCATGGATTTTACTTCGACGATGCACCACCTCGAGACCTACTATGGTCACTTGAGCCCCGGGGTCATAGAGCGCAATGTACTCTTTTCCCCCGATCAGGACTGAGACTTGGTCTCTATTCTCTGCCGTCACACTCGCTAAACTCACTCTAGGCGTGGACTCCACGCCGACTCCCCCTCCCTGAACCGGACACAGCCTATCAGGTTTGTCCTCAATGGTTACAGGGTATGTCACACTCTCACTCGACTCATTCCTGCCCGTCCCTTTGTTGGAACACAACCGATCCAGAGTGAACAGTATTTGAGGCAATTTCTCATAATCGCTCTCCTCTTCTGATTTCTGGCCCGCGTGAAGCGACTGGGCAGAATCTACATTCCACGCATGTCTCGGCGGGCTTTGTGGCACCGACGAGATGCTCTGAGGCCTCTCACTCATTCTCTCACTCTCTGCTTGCTTTGGCGGCTGGAGACAGGCTGGCCTGTTCGATCCTACCAAAGACTTGACCCTTTCGCTTTCTCCCGACCTAACGGATTGGCAGAGCGGAGCTGACTCCGTCGACCAATGCGCCTTCTGCCCCATATGCGGTTGATTTGGTGGGCGGAGACGGGCTGACCCGCTCGGCTCGGCGAAATCAACGGCTGGACAGCAAATATCAGCTTTGCAGTGGAGGTCGGCCGTCCGTCTCGACTGCTCAGCTGGAGAGCTTTTCCTGATAGCTCCATTGCATTGGCCAGATCGATAGAGGTTGGCTGTCCACCTCGATCTGTAGATTTCTTCATCCTTGATCTTTGCCAACGCCTCAGATGGGTGGTGGATGTTGGCTGTCCAACTCGACCCAGGAGCAGATGTTTCATCTGGCCCATCTGAGTTTATCTCCCTTCCTTTCTCTATACAATCCTTTACTCCACTATTTACATCTTCCTTGATCGAATTTGGTTCGCAGAATTTGGCTGTCCAACTCGGCTTTTCCAAAATCGAATCACCATTTCCTAACCTAATCGACTTATTCCTATGATTACCTAGATCTAATTCAGCCGATTTATGTTCGACGGATTGGTTTGCGGGGAAGCCGCTTGGGCTAGGCGAAAATTCGGCTAATTCCATCCGTTAGGTTGTTGATCATCTCGTTCTGCTGTTGCAATTGACTCCGCAACTCCTTTATTTCCTCAGAGTTGCGGTCGCTCTGTACTGGTATCTCTTTCTGATTTGATTTCGCTTCCGAAGGCAGAATGCGCAGTTCTTCCTTTTCTCTGGTCAAATCTGACGCTTCTTTCCTTTCCCCCAGCGGCGGAAAATCATATGAGTCCATCAGCGGCAGTTTGGGCTGAGGGCCCCCCGCTGCGTTTCCTGTAATGGTCCGAATGGGGTTCAGTTCCTCATTAATTTCTCCGTCGCTTGCGGCAACTTTCTCCGTCTCGATGTGCTTCTTTTTATGCCCTCTACTGCATGCTCCTTTCGTTTTCCGCCCTGCCTCTAGATCTTCGTCCCAGTTTAAGGCGTGTAGAGCGCCTGAGAGGGTTACATCGTCAGGCTGCACATCCTCGTCCAATTCTTTTGACCATGGTGTCCCTAACCGTGGTTGTGCCAAAAGAAGCTTAGCCCGCAATAATCGCTCTTTGCGTACTAAGAGTGGCCCTACCAAGGAGTGTCCTTTACTTGACAACTCATTTTCCACCTCTTCTTCACTCATTTGCTTAATTATTTCAAATTCTGCCTTTACCGCTGAATGCCGTAGCAGTGCCCTCATATCTCTCTGATATCTCGCCAAAAATCCAGTGTCACCCTCCATTGTAAATTAGGAAGAAGAAAATTCTTAACCTATTGAATAATTAAAGGATTTGCCCCACCTAACCTAAAATACGCTTACTGCAAAAATTTAATCCTAATCTAAAGATATTTCCCTGTTCTACAGTTATTATAACAAATAGGGTAGAATAAATCAGAATTCTATATTAAAAGCATAACCTAACCTCAAAATTCAAAAAGTACAAACTCCGCTTCCTCTTTTCAAAGGATCCTCTGCCACTCTGGGGATACGTGGCTACGCACGGAGCTTCCCTCACGCCATTAATAGTAGTTAATCTTAGAAACCGATCGTCCCTCCGCAACTTAACTGGAAACAAGTCGCCTCGGGAATGTTCACAGCTTTCATCCCACCCTCAACGCCAAGCAACCACTCAAAGCAACCGCACAAACCACATTCAAGTACAAAAGATTGAGTAGAAATTATAATCTCTTATTTACTGCTTCCCTCACAAAGAATTTTAAATTTCTTAATTTCATGAAAATGTATAGCAAAAAAAAAGGACTAATTTATAAATCAAATAGAAAAATTGTATACCGCTCGCGAAAGAGCTGTACGTAATAACTGGCGCTCGCGCGATGTTAATCACGCATCGTTCCCGCTCACACACACGCTTTGCACACCATGCCGGTATCACTCCGCTCGCTCTCCTTCACACCATTGTTGCCTCGTCAAGGCCGACGCGACGCCATTTTACACTCGCGCCGCATGCGCACTCTCGAAATATAATTGTCACTTTTCTCGCACAACAATAGAAAGGCTGCCCCACGTTGGGCGCCATTTGTGACGCGGTATTTAATTTATAGATAAATTTTCCCCGATACCGCGAGACAAGGGAGGCCGCGACTCTACTTGTTTTGAGGGCGCCAGGCTAGCCGCATGGCTAGCCGCAGAGTCACGCCGCTGGCTGTCACCTGGCCCATCACACTCCTCGTCCAAGGGGAGGGCTCGCTCACCTTTGATGTGCCCCGGGGTGGGCAGCGGCTCTTCAGCTGAAATCACGAGGGACGCAAGGAGGCGCATAAAAATGGACTCCGACGAGTAAACTTCATAAGAACTATTTATTATCACAAGAAAAGGTGTGGGCGCTCCCAAGCAAACATGACGCGCGGTGCCGACGCCTGCTGGGCCACGATGTTGGGTGGCCGCTCGGCGGCAGCCGAAGATGGCCGCCTCGCTGTCGACTGCTGGGTCCCGATGTTCCGGTCGGGGCCTGCGGGGGGCCCACACGGCGAGGTCGGTTGCTGGCACGCGCACCCCCGGTGTTCGCAGGCTGTCGGTGACTCGACGATGATAGCACACGACCTTCTCTCTCGGGCATCTCACAACGAACTCTGCTTGCCACGTGTTGGCCGTCACTCTCCGCGCGCGGCGCGCTCCGCTCTTCTTTTTTTCTTACATACATTGTCGGCGCCCACAGATAGCGCCCCGCCGTTCTACGGCTCGCGAGAGAGGCGCGCGTATTCGAACTGGGCAAGTGACGCTGCGCCAAGCACAACGTCACAATATATATATATATACATTCAAACACGAAATCCCGCCAAACGGCGAATAAATACTCATATATACAGAAACATATATAAGGAAAAGGGATAGGAACACGTATAAAGGACGAACACAATAGAGGTGGGGAAGGCGGAATCGAACGGATCACAAGAGTAAAAATATCTCCTCAACCGGGCCTGTGTATTTGGCCAATGTGGCTCATCTCTTTCTTCTGGCTATGCGTGCCACGAAACGCACTGTTCTTTTCCTGTATGATGTTGTATGAATTCTAACCACTGTCCTTTCCTCTTGTGTATTGTCTATTTCTCCTTTGGTGGGTGAAACAGCCCCCTGACGCCATCTCTTGGCTAAAGAATCGGGGCGCTTGGCGACATATAAGACCCACGGATCTCAGGGTAAATTACATATCCTCGATAGCTCAAGTGGTTAAGAGCATCCGCCCGGCAAGTGGAAAGATCCGGCGTTCGAGTCCCGGTTGAGGAGATATTTTTACTCTCGTGATCCGTTCGATTCCGCCTTCCCCACCTCTATTGTGTTCGTCCTTTATACGTGTTCCTATCCCTTTTCCTTATATATGTTTCTGTATATATGAGTATTTATTCGCCGTTTGGCGGGATTTCGTGTTTGAATGTGTATTTGGCCAATGTGGCTCATCTCTTTCTTCTGGCTATGCGTGCCACGAAACGCACTGTTCTTTTCCTGTATGATGTTGTATGAATTCTAACCACTCTTCTTTCCTCTTGTGTATTGTCTATTTCTCCTTTGGTGGGTGAAACAGCCCCCTGAATCCATCTCTTGGCTAAAGAATCGGGGCGCTTGGCGACATATAAGACCCACGGATCTCAGGGTAAATTACATATCCTCGATAGCTCAAGTGGTTAAGAGCATCCGCCCGGCAAGTGGAAAGATCCGGTGTTCGAGTCCCGGTTGAGGAGATATTTTTACTCTTGTGATCCGTTCGATTCCGCCTTCCCCACCTCTATTGTGTTCGTCCTTTATACGTGTTCCTATCCCTTTTCCTTATATATGTTTCTGTATATACTACCTTGATCAAAAATTTCCCGGAATTTATTCAGAAAATTAAAAATACAAGTTTATTCATCTAAATCTATATTGTCCCCTTCAAAGTAATCCCCATCGACTGCAACACACTTATGCCAGCGCTTGATCCAATCCTCGAAACATTTTTTATATTCGGTTTTCGGTATGTCCATCAGTGCTTCCTGCGATTTTTCCATTACTTCCTCTCGGCTGCTAAAACGCGTTCCCCGTAATGGTTTTTTAACTCGATTGAACAGAAAGAAGTCACAGGGAGCCAAATCAGGTGAATTCGGTGGCTGTTGGATGGTATTTGTTGCATTTTTCGTCAAAAAATTACGAATAATGATAGCACTGTGCGACGGTGCGTTATCATGGTGCAAAATCCACGAGTTTTCTGCCCACATTTCTGGTCTCTTTCGGCGAATTGCTTCACGCAAACGTCTCATAACGCCCAAATAATACTCTTTGTTTACTGTCTGGCCTTCTGGCAAAAATTCATGATGCACTACACCGTTGTAATCCATGAAAACCGTCAGCATTGCCTTCTTTTTTGACTGAAAACGACGTGGTTTTTTTGGTCTCGGCTCATTTGGTGAACGCCATTCACTTGCCTGATGTCTGGATTGCGTGTCGTACTCATAAACCCACGTCTCGTCTCCAGTAATGATCCTTTTGATGAATGTGGGATCGGATTCAGCCTCGCAAATCATGTCTTTTGCGACGTCAACACGGTCTCTTTTTTGCATGAAATTGAGGTCTTTTGGAACCAACTTTGCTGCTACACGACGGAAACCCAAATCATTAACCACAATGTCTTGGGCGGATCCATAGGCAATGTTCAAGTCCTCCGCTATTTCTCTGATGGTTAATTTGCGGTTATTGACCAACATTTCTTTTACTTTATCAATTTTTTCACCGACTTTCGATGTCGATGGTCTGCCACTGCGTTCATCATCTTCGATTGACTCACGACCACTTCTGAACCGCTCGTGCCACTGGTAAACGACCGTTTTTTTAGAGAATCGTTGCCGAAACACTTTTCCAACATTTCCAACGTCCGTGCGCCACTAAATCCGTTTTTTACGCAAAATTTAATACAAGTTCGTTGTTGCAAATTTAAATCCATTTCTGCAATTGTAAAAAATCGCCAACACACACAGAGATAGATGTACTCTTGGCTACATAACTTTTGCAAATGTCAAGTTATGACACTAAGATTTAAAGGGAATATCAACAACAGATGTACCAATTTAACAAAAAAAACAGAACTCAAATCGGAACGATGGGAGCGCCACACGGTGGTTATTCCGGGAACTTTTTGATCAAGGTAGTATGAGTATTTATTCGCCGTTTAGCGGGATTTCGTGTTTGAATGAATATATATATATATATATATATATATATATATATATATATATATATATATATATATATATTAGGCCTAGGCCATGAGATGACGTTAGGGGGCTGTTTCACCTTTCAGAGAGAAATAAACGACACTGAAGAGGAAAGGATAGTAGGAAAGCAATCATACAACGTCATAAAGGATAGGAATAATGTCTTTCGTCGCACGCATAGCCTAACGCCATCTCTTGGCCAAAGATTCGGGGTACTTTGTTGCAAAAATCCTCCAAAGGGTTCAGTGATAGCTCAAGTGATTAGAGCATTGGCCGGGCAAGTCCAAAGATCCGGTGTTCAAGTCCCGGTCAAGTAAATATTTTTGCCCTTTTGATCTACTCGATTCCGCGTGCCCTACCTCTCCTGTGTTCGTCCTTAATTCATATGTATTCCTATCCCTTTTCCTTATATCTATTTCCACGTGAACTCTTTTCAAAATATGCTAACAATGATCCGAGCTAATTTGTAAGATTGACAGGCTGTCCAAAATCCCATCCCATTAAGTGGTTCTATTTGAAGGGAGTTTTATACCCAGCTCCATTTTTCAGCTTTGTCCTCATTGAGGACGCTTCTAGGCTTCGGCAATAGATACGATTTCACGAACTCCATTCCCGGCTTTTATTAGTGGCCGAAATTATTCGATCTTGCATTCACCGGATAGATATTTTCGAGCGGTGAATTTTAATTTCACCTTAGCTCTTTTCTCCCTCCCTCATGGACACTACCGTACACTTTGCCCTCTTGTGTTGGTGAGCGAGGTATACTATCCAAGAAGGGCAGCAGTTTCACCCTCGACCCCGTCCCTCGCAGTCATAATCGCCAGCGTCATTAAGTAGTTGGTCCGGAGGTGTCGAGACCCCACTCTGGTCCCGTGGCCGTTGAAGGAGCCGCTTGCTTCCGAGAAGGACGAGAGGCCATACCCGCCTCTCCCGAAGGGCCCGGCGATGAAGGTGGCGGCCTCGGGGGGTTCGAGTCGCGTCCGGGGAGGCAAGACGCCGAAGCGGAGACGTGAATTTTAATTTGCCCCCAACCCCCTCTCGAGAAGGTGATTAAGAGGGCAGGAATGTGTCTCGTTCGAAGATGGAACGTGAGCTATCTGCTTGATTAAGGGCCCCCCCCCCACGTCCCCCTCTCCGCGCCCCCCTCCTGCGAGACGAGGGGACGGAGTTTGGGATCGGACAGGTGATGGGAAAGGAGGGGGGGTGTCCAAGAAGAAGGGGAAGGGAGGTGGTCGTTAAGGGAATTTAGGTGAGAATGTGGAGCGGGCGGGTTTAAGGAGGATGAAAAGGTATGTCTTTGGAAGAGATCGGGGAGAGGGGTCCGTGTTTGGATGTTTTAACTGGCTCCAGACTCGTCTGATTCTCGAGGGATAGCTTTTCTCATTCCGACTCTTCCACCTTTTTTCTAATTAACCTCTTCCCTTTGCGGAGATTCAAATCCACTCCACCTCCTCGACTTCCATCCCAGCGGCGATGGGATAGTGCGTGCGTGTGCGTGTATGTGCGTTCGCGCCCCCACCTCACCTCGTATGCTTCCCCAATTTAGAGCCCTTTCTCAGTGCCTTAACAAATCGTATTTCTATTTCTGGTGTTACATCTGCTTTGGCCAATGGTTCCTATTCTCGTCGATTTATATTTCATCAATCTATAATAATTCTTCCCCCCCCCTCCCCAACTGACATTCAGGCATTATCAATGCACGTGTAAGATCTTGTTTAAAATTTATGTTACTCGTCCTTTTATGGGTGACGTTGAGTGCTGCAAAGTATGAAGAAAACGTTTACTTGCTTAACGTAAGGTGCGTAGATACGAGGGTAGGCTGAAAACAAATGCACACATCCTTGTAGACCACAAACGAAATGACCTGCAGAAGAACTCCTGGTGGCATGTGGAAGTAACATTCCTCTTCAACACGCATGTGCGTGTTTGAGGTCGTTTCATTCATCCAGTGTATTTCGAGAAGCGGAAGAAGTATGCAGACGTGTTCTAGTGCTATTGAGTGCTCATATACATACGAATATGCAAAACTTTTTAGTTCCTATTTTGTTCATCGGAAATAAATGTACCATAATGTGTATTAGTTTATCTTTCGCCATTTTATTGGAGAGAGTTGAAGTGTGGAATGGTATATATTAATCTGCAGTGTGTGCCGCCTTGTAAAAGATCCAATTTGTTGTGTTGAAGTAACAATTTTTTGATTCGATTATCACTTCTGGTTTGAATTGGACATTAGAAATCTTATTTTTAGCTTTGAATGTTTCATAGTGCGGTTTGTCCAAAGCTGTTTGCATTATCCCGAATTGGCATCGCATGGATTATCTATACTCTCACTTTTGTCTCATACGAAGACTATTGAAGTGAAATTGTCGAATTTGATTTGTTTCAATTATTTAACGAATCATTTTGGGCAAGAATAACATATAAAGTACCCTCCGTTTTAAAATACGGAAAACTCGTTCATTCTAATTCAAAATCAAATTTATTCTGCACGGAAACGTCTAAGTGTGTGTGTGACATACGTTAGACTCGTTACGTGGAGACTGCCCTCTCCTTGTACGAGACTATTTTCTTTTGCGGTGCCAATCGTGACCTACCGGTTGCCGTAAATTGGTGTCCTCTTGAAGCTGAGCATATGAATTATTCACTTCATCATCCGTGACTTTCAACAAAAATCACGTCTTCTGCTGCTGTTAGGTCTTAAGTATGCCATTTTTTTCAAATAAATGAGGTATTCCCGAAGTGCTCATTGATCCAGAATCAAAAACGTTTCTTTCTCTCTCCCGACCTATAGTATACCCTTGCGCTTCATTCAATCACAGGGATACCATTCTAAAGTTGTCCATTTAGTTCATTGGTGGCACTCATTTTGAAATTCAGCCTTGTTCTCGATTTCACATCCCATGACTTTTTTATCCCAAAAATGAAATGACTATGGGGAGAAGTGTTGGAGCAATGAGGCGTTGCTCTCGAATGTGATTTCGAGGAGAAATTACCGTAAAGTTAGGTTCGTCTGTGGATGGATGGCTTTCAATACTCATCCGGCATTGAGTTTGGAATAATTAAATTCAATATTACTGTCCATAACTGATATTTAGTATGTGTACGCAATAAGAACTCGCCGAATACGGTCATTGTCCCGCGGAAAACTCTTTTTCTTACACTGTTCAGTACCAGCTGAATAATGATACGTTTCGAGATTGCGACCGATCTCTGGAATACTTCTGAAGCGAATCAATTTTTTCCCTGAATCTAATTATGAAAAATATTTGAAATCATACTTTGGAAAAGACGAAATAATCGCCGTGATGCGTGTATTTAACAAACTTAAAATCGAAAGTTGTCGTCTCCTGCGCTTTAATCTTTAATATCCCCTCGTAGCAGAGAAATTGCGTCAGGTGATGGCCAATGGATTTACCTGGATATAATTTCCGAACTGGGCTGTTCATCCGAAAGCGAGCGAATTAAGTGTGCATTTTTAATCCCGAGGTGCGTGCGAATGTGTGTGTGCGCGCTTAAAACATCGATACTTCAATGGCCACATCATCATGTCGTTAACATCTTTAGAATTTCTTTTTGTTGGGAATCTATAAAAATTATCCGTATAACCCATTCACCTGTGTAAATTCCTTCCCCAAATGTTCAACTCAAACGCTATGTTTAAGAGCAACCTTTTCTCGGCGACGGGCGATCCAAAAGAAATATTTTTACGATCAACGCCTCCTTTCCGGCCTCTCTTTTTTCCGTCTCCCCAACCCCTCTTTCTCTCTCTCCCCATCTCTCTCTCTCTCTCGAAAAGTGTCGTTAACTTCTCGATCCATTATTCTGGAATCGGATGCCTTAGCGCGGTCCTCGCAGCAGTGAGACTGGATCTCATCAAGGCGGGATCTGTTTAATTCCAATCCCTCCCACAACCCCATCCCCACCCACCGCACCCCCCTCCCACCTCTCTCGCCTCTTTTCTGCTTCGCCTCCTTCCCATTTCCATCTCCCATTTCCTCTCCTCCCCCCCTACTCTCCCCTCTTTCCCCCCTCCCCCTCTTCCCAACCCTATTCTCTCCATCGCAATCCCCTTATCCGCATTTCGGGTCCTTAAAAACTTCTCCGGGGCGGATTCCCTGCGAGCTGGTCCATTCTCGCGCTTCTCTTGTCCCCGTCGTCGCCGGGGATGGAGTGGGGGGATTGAAGGGGGGACGGGGCGGGTGTGGGCGGAAATCCCCTCTGGGACTCTCCCGTTGCACGAATTTGTTTTTTATCCTATTTATTTCATTTCCCTTTTATGCCGTGGCCTATCCCACCTCCCTTTGACGCCCATACAAGCTCTCTCAATGGCCCTCCTTAATAATCTAATTCGGATCCTTTTATTTCTCCAAGGTTTCCCTCTTATAAATGACTCTTCGGTTCTTTTCTCAAAAGAAATGAGTTCCTTTTCGAAGCAACTCGTCCACTGGAAGACCCATGGTTAACTTTCATCCTATTCTTGGAATATATACGAGGGTCATCCGGAAAGTAGTACCCGTTCGTGAAATAAAGACACAAAAGTAAATATTAACAAACATAAAAAATTTTATTTGAAAGAGGATACTTTAAACTACTTCTCAACATAATCTCCAAGCAAATTAAGGCATTTGTCATAACGTGTGACAAGTTTCTGTATTCCTGCTGCATAGTCCTTCGCCGCCAGCTCATTGAGATACGCGAGGGACCCATCTTGCACAAATTTTTGCATAATGCAGATGGTGTTTAACAATTTCATGAACAATTGTTCGAGAAACATTGGGAAAATGCTCACAGATGTCATCAATTGTGACGCGCCGATCGTTCCTCACGAATTCGTCAACTGAGCTCACCAGTTGGTCTGTAATGACAAACGGTCTCCCCGAACGCTCATCGTCGTGTGTGTTCCCCCTCCCCATGTTGAAGTTGCGACACCACCGCCGAACGGACGACTCGTCTATTACATTGTCTCCATACACCTCCTTTAATTGGCGATGAATATCACATGGGCGAACGTTTCTTGCATTGAGGAATTTAATCACTGCCCTCACTTCACAACTGGCGGCGTTCTCAATTTTTTTAAACATTGTAAACAATCACAGAAACAACACAGGCAATGCTAGCGTCACGCAACTTGGCTCAGAGAAGGCAGACAAGCCACTGAAGCTATCTGACCTCGTCCAGCGGCTACTCGCGTCGTCAGCACTTCATGCGGCACGAACGGGTACTACTTTCCGGATGACCCTCGTATGTATGTATGTATGTATGTATGTATATACGATATATATGTATATATATATGTAAATATATATAAACACATATAGATTTTTAAAACATAGAAACACAGAGAAAACACACCCAAATATGTAGTTTTGACCATTCGACGGCACGACCGTCGTCATCAGATTCTGATTTACGTATGTGTGCGTTTTTAAACTATATATACGAGTGTTTTTTCTATGTGTTTCTATGTTTTAAAAGTCTAAACAGTGTTTTATATAGTTGTGCCTCGTCGGAGAGCGTTCCATTTCGAAGATATATATGTATATATATATATATATAATTATATATATATAATTATAATAATTATTAGGTAATCTACCGGTTAAGGTAGGGTTTTGGATGGACAAAATTACTAATTCAACATTTTGTGACCCCCAGCAAAACACAACATTCTACTCTACATCAGGTCCCTCTTCAGCTCTGAGTACTTTCTTCCTCCCTTCATCCCGTCCAACATCCCTATCCTGTTCCTTCCCTTTCCTCCTTTGCCTAACATTCTCCACTCAATTACAGTCTTAAACATCCCGCTGCCGGTCAATACCCCCTTCAGCCACTTTTCCTGCCTCCATAGGATTGCTCCCAACAAACCCCTCTCTTCGCCCACCATACCATGTACTCCCTCGTTTGTTTTCTTCTCTGTCCATTTAACCTTCTCCATTCTTCTCCACACCCACATTTCTAAAGCCTCCAGTCTACGTCTATCCTCCTGCTTCAATGACCACGTTTCCGCGCCGTACATAGCTACGCTCCATATCAAAGTTTTTACGAGTCTTTTCTTAACATCCTTACTCAACGTCCCCGTCATTAACTCCCTTCTCCTTGTGAAAGCCTCTTTGCCTAGCGCAATTCTTCTCCTTACGTCCTTACTACTTTGACCGTGTTGGTCCAAAACACTACCGAGATACGAAAACTATTCTGCCTGCTCTAGTTTTTGCCCTCCTATGTTAATGTTTAGCTTAGCCTTTTCCTTTCTAGAAAATCGCATAACCTTTGTTTTATTAATATTGATTCTCGTCCCATACCTGTCCCACTGAATTTCTAAGTCAATCAGCAATGCTTGCAACTCCTTGGCTGACTGACAAACTAAAGCTTGGTCATCAGCAAACGTAACTGATTTTACGAATTCTTCGCCCACTTTTATTGCTACCTCCAGTTCTTCCCATGCCTCTTTAATCATTTCCTCTGCATACAGGTTAAACAGAAAAGGTGATAATGGGTAACCCTGCCTTACACCTCTTCCTAGCACTGCCCAACCGGACTCCCCTTTCCCCACTCGAACCTGAGCAGTCTGAGACATGTACAGGTTGTGGATTAGCCTCCAATCTATTCCTATTTTCTATATATATATATTATAATGGCATAATAGAACACAAGATAAAACAGGTAACACATAACAAATAGGAGACACTCACTTTGTAGATTTTTGAGCTTACGGTGTAAATGTATATATATAAAATATATATGTCATATAATATATATATATATATATATATATATATATATATATATATATATATATATATATATATATATATATAATATTTATATATATATACAGAAATAATGATATATATAGAAATTACCTGGAAAAGAATGTGCTTCCCTTTCGCACTTGTTCGTTGATTCAATTGTACGCGAAGGAGGAAAGTGTTCAAAGTTCAATAGTTTCAGCCTCAACTTTGTGGAAGTTCATTTTAATAAATGAAAAAGAAACACTTTGTGGTTAAAGTGGTGAATTGGAACAAAGTGTTTCTTTTTCATTTATGAGGAAAGTGATAGTTATGTCTCATGGAGAAATTCGGTAGCTCGATGGTCTATTGTTTAGATTCTGCTCGGGGCAGGTTGATAAAACGGATTTTAGGTGATTTTTAATCAACCATCGCTTTTGGTAATATTATTATAAACTCCGGTTTAAAAGTGTTCATTTCATTGGAGATTTCATTTTATGAAATTAACGCTTTTTTCACTCGTACGTTTTTGTGCCCCTGATAATTCCTCTTCTATTTGAGTTTTTATCTATTTGACAAGTCTGAACCTCCTCCTTCGATGAAAACAATTTGAATGAATGCAAAGAACTGGAATGTCGCGCGTAGTTATTCTCTAGCTCTGAAATAATCGAATGTTGATTAGAATTGGCGGACTGATTGAAAGGCATTGGATTAGATGAGGACTGATTTTAGCGATGAACGAACCCTTTAAGGCTTTCATTAAAACATTGGGGTATACCTTTTATTTAGATTCGCCTTAGTTGTCGTAATATGCAATCAGGCCGTAAATGTTAGTGTGCTACCTCGCTGTAATGTAGTGATAATGGGTTTCTTCTTCTCCAGTCCTAATAGCTTTGCTTTCTTAAGGAATATTGATAAAAGCTTTTCTGGCGGGGAGTAGCACAAATTATACCAGGTGCTTTAAAATTTGTAAAACTTTAATTTGGTTGAATTTTGTAATGATTTCAATGAAAAAAGGCGTTACTTTGATATGTTTAATGTATATAAACTTAAAGGAGAAACCATATGAATAAACATTCAACCATCCTCCGAAAGATAACTTCCATTCTATAGAAATATAGGATTTATATCTCTGCCTCGGATAAATGGAAAAGAAAGTTTAGTACGTAAAAATGAAACAAAAGGTATCTGCTTTGCCAAAAACGTTAAATTAATTGCTTAAGTACTTGCAAAACTTTGCTTTTCACTGAGTGCTTCTACGTTGTCTAAAACTTCATTGCTCATTAATTAGTTTGAGTTTTTCATTTATTAGTTTTTCCCGCTAATAAGGTGGCATGTATCGCAGAATTATTCTTTATATTAACTTTAGCATTCGATGTCACTTTACGCATTATTATTCGACCGTATTTTAATAATAATCGTCAGACTATGGTCATTTCCTTTTAAAATTACAATAAATAAAATTAATAATGTAATTCTTGATGCTTTCATTGAAAGTAACCATGATTTCTCCAGTTTTGCAAACATGTAATTTGCCGATAGTTGTCTCATTTGACTTAATTGTCACTAAAAGGTCATTGGCCAGTGGTTTAACCCACTTGAAGATTTTATTTTCGAATTTCCAATCACCGTTTCCCTTTCCAGTGTCATCTATTTAATGTTTGCTTCGTCTTCTGGTTTATCAAGTTGGCAAGTGAAAGTGAAATAAAAACCATAATTGGTCTTCTTACACTGTTCAAATCTTACATTTTCTTCAACTCACTGTCGGGTTTTCTCCTGGCCATTTCTTTCTCTTTTACAGCACTAATTATCGTGCACCGTGCATCTTTATTCTACTCTTGGAATAGATTATTACTCAGTTTATCCCTGGGAATAATATTATGAATTATTTTTTCTCCGAGTAAGTAATTCCAGAAAATTTCCAGTTGTCAGATTTTTCTTACATGTGTTCATTTTGCTACTCATCATTGCTCTAAAACAGAGAAGAATGCTTTCATAGAATACTCTTGTTTATTTTTATTCTCATCTATGAACTCATAGCCTGAGTTGGCGAATTTTAGTTTTAGCCAATGTACAATTACTTATCAATCATCAAGGAAGGAGTGTGTTGCAAATTTTTGTCGAGGACTTAATTTCAGGAGGCCATACCTATCTGGCGTATGCCAAACGCTTATTCATCATGAGAAATAACACTTTATTTTTTACTAATCATTAGAGATACTCTTCTTTAATAGCATTTCCGGAGAAATCAAATGAAATATAAGTTTTTTACTGCAGATGAACTATATATTTCGTAGTTTTTATCCTGCGAACTGATTATGTTTCTTATGTTTGATCAAGCGGGAAAAATATAGCCTAATATCCGGTTTTGAATGCTGAATTGTGAACTGTTAAAAGAAATTTCATGTTCATGTGCAAAGATTCCTGCCGAACGTTTTTATTCCAATGCGTAGAATACGCACCGAGGGCCTTTAGGTTCTAACCCACTTCGGTAATGACGTCTGTGTTTCATTATAATTACTTTACACAACTCTGCAGCTCCGCGGATAAGTAAATGCAATTGCTCTAATCGTTTTTGGTACTCGAAATGACCTCACCCCCACGGGACGACCAAAAAAAAAACCAACGCCCATGCTATCTGTAATGGCCCTGGTTGGCGGCGGCCAGTTAAAATGTCCTCGGCATTCGGCAGCGCAGCTTATAAACCCGTTCGTCGCTCGGCTTCGACATCCAAATTTGCGGATCGGCGGACGTGGCTGAAAAGCTGCGCGCGGCACTTAGTTTCCCATCCAGTCGTGGTGACGCCTTTTCCTTCTCCCCGCGTCGCATGCAAACATTAGATGTCAAGCGATCCGAAAGCCGTAAGAAAACGGTGTTCATCGCCGTCAGACGAGAATTTCTCCAATCGGTGGGCATTTTGTATCGAAGTAGACGCCCCATTAGCGTCTTTTTCATCATCATCGCGAGTCCTTCTTTATGTCGCTCCCTTCTCTCCCCGTCTCCCTCCCCCACTCACTCCCACCCCACTCACCTCCAACCCCCCTCCCCTCCCCACGCGTCTCGGGTTGGGATATCTTTAAGATGCTGGCCGACCCATCGGGGCCATTTATTTATACGGCTTTTTACCGTCGTGCGTCTGGAAATATCCTACCCAGAGAGACGGCCAGTGTTGTCAGGCCATAGATGGCTCCCCGCTGCGCACCCAAACGATTCCGTTTAGCACCCTAAGCAGTCACTCGTGCCCCCAGTGGTACCCCCATCGCCGAGAAGGTCTCCTTCATTGGCATAAGCACCCGATGGGCCCTCGAGGGGGGGCATTAGCAAGGGGTGGGTCGCGAGGGAGGCGGAAGATAAGGGGGAGTGGGGGGTTACCGGTCGCTAGGTGGCGCGGTCCTCTTTTTTATTTTTAACCCTCCACCCGCCTTTCCAACTCCGGGTGAAAATTATGTCCCCGGGATTTATGCTATTTGTGCTTGAATAAATTAAGTCGGGCTTTTATCGTGCGGAGATCTAAATGAAGCTCGGGAGATTGGCACGAACCAGTATTCATTTGCGGCGTTTCGATCGGTGGAAGTGTTTATGAATTCTGTGCTTTGTTATGCGAATTGTATATTTTACGGCTTCCGAGGACCGAATGTACCCAAATGACTGCAAAAATCCCTCCTTCCACTCCTCGACATACCCTTTTCGGAGTTGAAGTTGACGATATTCTAGTTTTAGTGCGAGGCGAAATTTATTCTTGCCGAGGCGGGAAAAAGTGAAGTAGTTAAATCGATGCCATAAAGAATGTATTTATGGCCGAAGTTAACCCCAGAGGAGGTTATTTAGAAGAATATAATCTTCTTCTTTATTAGTGTACATTATTTTCCCACATTCTATGGCGAAGTTCTGTCTCCCGTGTTATATTAAACATATTTTATTTAGCTGTGGAATTAGCGTCCAGGACACTTCTTGGGAATATGTATTATTTCCCCGTGGGTATATGGCAAACCAGCCGGTGGTGTCATAAAGTCACTCTTGTTTTAGTTAAAAATGGACTCTTCTCTGTTTAATTAATCACGGTGTAATTTAGTACGCAATTCAATGAGTCTGTAGCAAAAATAAAAATTAGTGCTCTCACCAATGACTGGTTGTTTATTGCAAAATTCCAAAATTCGTGTTATGCCCGTTTATTTTCAAGTATAACATTGATTGTGTATCTTTTTCCAGTAATATTCTAGGATTATACAACCAGGGTAACTGTTTTAGAATGCACATTTTTACGTTATAACGGTTTAAGTCGTCATACATTTATACTGTGTTTTACTTATCCACCGGAGATCTTAGAGGGTTACTCTTAAATTGCTCCTAAAAATATGAATGGTATAACTAGTGGAGTTCCCACAGATCATTTTTAGTGTCACTGCCGGTTTGAACTGTTCAGTTACCACCAAATACAAGTAATTATCTGAAAATGTAAGTATTTATATTTGAAAAAAACATTCTATTCTGGAAATAGTATTTGTTTTTGGAGAAAATCAATACTACGAATATAGGACTGAACGTTATTACACGTTAAGATGAGAAATTAGAACTCGTTCTTGTAGCTGTGGAAAAATATCTGCTGAGGCATATCACGTCGTACAATTAAGTATTTGTAATGAGAAACCAACCCCCTATGGAGGATAGTTGGTTACAGTAAGGTTGCAAAATTTGAGTTCCACAAATGCATGTACATGGGCGATTATGTATTAATCATTTTGAAATTGGCGATTAAAAAAACTATTTGATTGTGATAATTGTATGGGTGTAGAAAAATAATGTTTACATTATGGCTTCCAAATTAAAAGATATTTTCAAATAATAATAAATGCTAAATTAAAATTTTTGCTCTTATAATGATAATCTGCAACTGACAGAATAAGGCCGAATAATTGTTTGCCTGGGGAAAAGAGGAATATGTATAATAAACAAAAAAGACAATAGATATGTGTATTTTATAAATTAGGTCCTCCTAAGTCAATGAATAATATTATGAAGAACCATTTGCAAAAATGGTAAACTATTGAGGTGGATTTTGCACAGGAGAAATGGATAAATAGATGAAAGGCATATGAGGATTAAATGATGGATATCGGTCCCGGGAAGAACTTAAAGGGTACTTAGGAAATTCTTACCCCGATTAGGATTATGCTCGTACTCTCAGCACCCACAAAAGTACCAGTAGGAGTAAGCAGTCATGAAAATTGGGTTTATACCTGTACTTTTAATAACCGGGATCTAGTTAATGTGACCAAAAGATCTTAGTAAATTTTAAGCTCCTAACAGAAGAGTTTGGAATTTGTTCTGCTGAATGAAGACAGATATGAAAATAATCATTGGGAATCAAAAGAAGCTGAGCATTCAAATTACCTAATTGCAATCACCTTATCTTTAAATCAATTCTTTTGGGTACAGTTTGACATTTTCATATTTTAGTACCTTGAGAGCCACTGCTAGGGTGTGTGGCAGGGGGTGAATGCACACCAGACTAATTTTGGCCCGAATGTGAACCTACCGCGGCCGGACAATGGTGTTTGGATCCCTTATCCTTCATGGAAAAAGTGACATCCTAAAGCTATCTATATTATAGACTTTATCTCTCTAAATTTATTTACATGATTTCCCCTGTGGTGATGCGATGGGGGTTATAATGGGGGCTGCACGCGATTCAATTCGGCAATTAATCCAACTTCGTGAGGATTTCATATACTTACAGCATATTCTAAATGAGTTCTAAAGAGTGAAAGACAACATTTCGTTTTGACCTTTTCAACACATTTACCCAGGACTACTACTAAAAATCCTAATTTTTGTTAGCTTGTCCACACAGTCCGCGTATGCGTTTCACCAAGGAGAGATTGTGTGTGAGGGTAACGCCTAGGTATTTAATTGAGTCTACATTTTCCATTTCGGTGTTGCC